>NC_080672.1:155644976-155972370 GCF_030247195.1 Topomyia yanbarensis
TGCCCTGTACGACGGATTGGTGTACATAGCGCGCAACGCTTCTATGAATGACGTCATCATCGACTATTTAAAGAACGGACTTGGCCAGACACGCTCAGTTCCCTGTTGAACGGCTGGTGAAGCAGATCACTGCGCTGTGTTTTTTACAGCCAGTGTAACTGAGCTAGAAGTCCGTTACACTAGCTGTGGAGGGACGCTACCCTGTCGTCCAACAGGCGACCGCTCCAACTGCTTCCTAAATGCCGCTGTAATGTTGCCAGTAAATTTTTGGTTTAACTAGCACATGTATTTGCTATTTGCGCTTGAAATTAAGTAATGTTGTGGTAGTAATAAGCTTCCCATTTTGGTATAAACGCAAGGACAGTTTTTTTAAAACAGGATTTGATTAATTAGTTTAGCTCATCTAAGCAATTTTATCAATTCTGTAATTTAAAAGGAATTTTACGGTACTTGGTGAATTTGGCCCCACTTGAAACTGGTATAATCAACCTGCACAAAGTGTTGCATAACGCAGGGTTGTTTTTTGTAACAAAATTTGTTATCATTCAGCCCTTCGCTATGCAAAATCAATCGGGAAAAGCCGCGTGGAATTTTGGTGAAATGCGCTAATTGGGTCGTGGTGGTACTAGTTGTCTCTTTCGCTCTACCCATCATCATCAGCGTTGACTCATTTTGAATTGTACGCTTGAGTTCAATGTTTGGGGCGAATGTGTTTGTAGGTAGGGGAACTGGCGGTAAAATGAACACGTTAAGCAAAGTCATTATTTTCTAACTAATAAGTGAATGAGGTATTACAATCACCTTATGTTTCTTGTTAGACATGTTTTGTACATATCTGGTAAAAATACATCGTCATAAACACATTTTTTCAAACATGATTCTTGATTTCTAAACATGCCCAAAAATGAGACATGTTTATAGCGAGTGGGTAAAATGAATATGTGGCGGTGGTAAAATGAACAGCTTCTGGTGACCTGCAAAATGTCCTGTATGTATGCAATGCGCAGCGTTGGAAAGCATTTTCCGATCAATGCTAATATCCCAACAAATCATGAGCTTTGCATACACACAGGGCATTTTGGCACGGAAGAATTGAATTTTCATGGCGTAATATTAACCATTTTACAATCCAGTGGCATCGAAACACATCTACAAACTTGGGGTTATCCATGGGTGTTTGAACTTTTAGGATCTGTTTGAGAGCAACTAGAAAGCTTGTTCTATACATGAGATGTGATTATATTGTCTAAAATTTGATTTATCCTCGCCGCTCCGGGTGTTTTTTCCCACACACTTAGTACTAAGAAAATAAATATTGTACATTGAGTAGTATAGTCCTACGTCTACAGTTCGTGCAACCCCATAGGGCTGCCCCTTGTTGTTTTTATAAAACAAATAAATCTCAGATTTGAGCAAGAGTAATAAATTACAAGCGAGTTTTTATTTTCCTTTAAATTGGGATGTGCCAAATTTAGTTTTAAGACTTTGTTTATTTTAAATACATTTTTTGTGTAACTAGTTAGCAATTATTTCAAATTATTTTAAACTAAAATTCGCAACATTTTTGTATGGTTCAATATTCCAACGTGTAAAAATGGATGAAACTTTTTATACATTGATAAACACTGAAATAAAACAATTTTATCGGATTTAAAGGTTTCCAGAATCTTTTAGACACAAATTATACGAATTTGGGTACTCGAATTTTACAGTACATTGAAATATTTTGTATAATACCAATTAACATCTATTTAACAATGAGTATCTTTCCATAATTAGTTCAAACAAACATTTAAATGAAAAACCGATTTAATCCACCTAGCAGTGAGATGAGACATTTCTTACACATTTCGCTATTGGATTAGTTTGCAGAACTCACGAGAAGTAGGCACCCAACTAGAGGTGGGATGAAAACAGTTTCTAGTCTTGCACGAAAAAAATCTCGAATAAACTGAATAAATTATAGAAATCAACAAAACGACCGAAATAAAAAAGTAAAGCAAAAAATGAAACAATAGGTTTTTAAATTCATAAAATAAGTAGAAAATTTAATGGAAATCAAAATTATAATATACACGAATCAAATTAGATTAAGTTATTACATAAAAATTAAGATTATATTTAGAAATTGTTAAAAGAATAATAGAATAAATTGACTCATACTAACAAATTGAATGAAATAAAACGAATGACTGAACATGAAATGCATAAAATTAAAGATATGAATAAAATGAATCAAATGAATTAAATGAATCAAATGAATCAAATGAATCAAATGAATCAAATGAATCAAATGAATCAAATGAATCAAATGAATCAAATGAATCAAATGATTCAAATGAATCAAATGAATCAAATGAATCAAATGAATCAAATGAATCAAATGAATCAAATGAATCAAATGAATCAAATGAATCAAATGAATCAAATGAATCAAATGAATCAAATGAATCAAATGAATCAAATGAATCAAATGAATCAAATGAATCAAATGAATCAAATGAATCAAATGAATCAAATGAATCAAATGAATCAAATGAATCAAATAAATCAAATGAATCAAATGAATCAAATGAATCAAATGAATCAAATGAATCAAATGAAACAAATGATTCAAATGAATAAAATGAATCAAATGAATCAAATGAATCAAATGAATCAAATGAATCAAATGAATCAAATGAATCAAATGAATTAAATGAATCAAATGAATCAAATGAATCAAATGAATCAAATGAATCAAATGAATCAAATGAATCAAATGAATCAAATGAATCAAATGAATCAAATGAATCAAATGAATCAAATGAATCAAATGAATCAAATGAATCAAATGAATCAAATGAATCAAATGAATCAAATGAATCAAATGAATCAAATGAATCATATGAATCATATGAATCAAATGAATCATATGAATCAAATGAATCACATGAATCAAATTAATCAAATTAATCAAATTAATCAAATTAATCAAATTAATCAAATGAATCAAATGAATCAAATGAATTATTGAATCAAATTGATTTAATTCATCCAGTGAATACAATGAATCAAATTAATGAAATAGATCAAATGAATAAAAACTACAAGGGGCAGCCCTATGGGTTGCACGAACTGTAGACGTAGGACTATACTACTTAATGTAAAATATTTATTTTCTTAGTACTTAGTGTGTGGGAAAACACCCGGACCGGTGAAGAAAAATCAAATTTTAGACAATATAATCACATCTCATGTATTGAACAAGCTTTCTAGTTGCTCTCAAACAGATCCTAAAAGTTCAAACACCCATGGAGAACCCCAAGTTTGTAGATGTGTTTCGATGCCACAAGATTGTAAAATGGTTAATATTACGTCATGAAATTCAATTCTTCCGTGACAATTTTTTTTTGCCTGCAAAATGCCCTGTGTGTATGCAAAGCTCATGATTTGTTGGGATATTAACATTGATCGGAAAATGCTTTCCAACGCTGCGCATTGCATACATACAGGACATTTTGCAGGCCACCTGTTCATTTTACCACCGCCACATGTTCATTTTACCCACTCGCTATAAACATGTCTCATTTTTGGACATGTTTAGAAATCAAGAATCATGTTTGAAAAAATGTGTTTATGACGAAGTATTTTTACCAGATATGTACAAAACATGTCTAACAAGAAACATAAGGTGATTGTAATATCTCATTCACTTATTAGTTAGAAAATAATGACTTTGCTTAACGTGTTCATTTTACCGCCAGTTCCCCTACCTACCAATACATTCGCCCCAAAATATTGAACCGAAGCGTACAATTCAAAATGAGTCAACGCTGATGATAATGGGTAGAGCGAAAGAGACAACTAGTACCACCACGACACTATTAGCGCATTTCACCAAAATTCCACTCGGCCTTTCCCGATTGAAAGGAACGGCCGCGCTTAGCGCATCTATCATAATATCGTGATTTTGCTTAGCGAAGGGCTGAATGATAACACATTTTGTTCCAAAAACAGCCCAGCGTTATGCAACACTTTGTGCAGGTTGATTATACCAGTTGCAAGTGGGGCCAAATTCACCAAGTTCCGTAAAATTCCTTTTAAATAACAGAATTGATAAAATTGCTGGGATGAGCTAAATTAATTAATCAAATCCTATTTTAAAAACTGTCCTTGCGTTTAAACCAAAATGGGAAGCTTATTACTACCACTGCATTACTTAATTTCAAGCGCAAATAGCAAATACATGTGCTAGTTAAACCAAAAATTTACTGGCAACATTACAGCGGCATTTAGGAAGCAGTTGGAGCGGTCGCCTGTTGGACAACACAGCCAGTGTAACGGACTTCTAGCTCAGCTACACTGGCTGTAAAAAAAAACAGCGCAGTGATCTGCTTCACCAGCCGTTCAACAGGGAACTGAGCGTGTCTGGCCAAGTCCGTTCTTTAAATAGTCGATGATGACGTCATTCATAGAAGCGTTGCGCGATAGGTACACCAATCCGTCGTACAGGGCTTGGGAAGCGCTATCTTCTGTGTGTAAATGCGCGATATTTTGACAAGGTTGTATATTATTTAATTTTTTAATGCTATGATATCAAAAATCTTTGGGTTTATCTATTGGAATCTATTCTTAGAAGTATTTCGAGGCGATTTGTGCAAAAAAATTGAAAATTTATCGTGAGATGGCTGAATTATATGCGTTTAAAATTGGACCACTTTTCGTTACATACCATTTTTGTAGAATTTGCAGAGTGCACCCCCATATCGAAAACAAAGACGTAGTCCTACGTCAAAAGAATGGATGAACCAAATGAATAAAGGAAAAAATAAATGAAATGCATAAATAAAACAAACGAATCAAATAAACAAAATGAGCTGAAGTGATAAAATGAATAAAAAGAAGAAAATGAGCAGAATTAAATGCATTGATTAAAATGAAAAATTGAACGATGGTAAAAGGTTATAAATTAATATAAAGAAATAAATTGAATCAAATAAATTATTTGGATGAAATGATTAAAACTGAAAAAATAGTCAGATCATTAAAATGAAGAAACTGAACAAAATGAATAAACTGGAACAAATGAATAAAATGCATACAATGAAAACAATGAATGATATGAGTATGCACAAAAAGAATAAACTGATCAGAGTGAATCCAAAGAATGAAACGAATAAAATAAGTAAAATGAACGCAGATGAACAAAACGAATCAAAAGATGCGGAGTAAAATAATTAATTAAAATGAAATGGTCATACATTTGAAGCTAAAAATATTTTTGAATAAAGAAAATGAATAAACCGGATTGTATGAATTTGAGAGCCATTGCATCAGAAAGTTTTGAAATGTTTTTGAAAATCCCATCTTCTGTGAAAAGGCTATTAAATATGCAATGGACTTTGTAGGGCTTCCATCTTTGTTTGGTTTTATTCCTTTTGTTTTCATGCTTCTTTACTTGACGAATTCGAAGTTTACTTTTTGGCCACATATTCCCGAAAAAAGATTTATATACAGAATAGAATTTACTGGTCCAGTATTTTAACGCGCAATTGAATACAGTAAAGTGAGACAAGGTCACATGTGCTTTCAAGTCCCTTGAACAGAGAACGACAGGGAGAATGCGATTCGTGAATGAGACAGGTAGATATTTCAAAGTTTTCATTTGCATTGAAGTAAATAGTGTGAAATGTCTAGGCTATGTCAATAGCATAAAAGCCGTGCATTCAGTTGATTGCAATGCAGTCTCTTTCCATTCATCCTTATAGCTTGCATATTGTTTCGTTCGGAATTCTCGTGCAGGGAATATGGATAAATCAGTCCTATACAGACCAATACTGTGAAAAAAAAATCGTTCAAACTACTCAGTATATCCAAATATGGACGACGATAAGTTAGAAGATACATTGTAGTTGCATCCCCCATCGAGAGTGGGTACTTTGGGAGACTTCTTTTCCTGGATCTAATTTGTGGATATTTTTGGTCTTTGATCCGTTATTTTTCATGAAAGTTCGTACCAATACAACGAATGTGCAGCTGATACAACTCATGGTTCATTCGCCTGCGCCACGTTCCGTCTTCCATCTGCACGCCACCATAGATGGTACGCAACACCTTTCGTTCGAAAACTCCAAGGGCGCGTTTGTCCTCCACGAGCATAGTCCAGGTCTCGTGGCCGTAGAGGACCACCGACCTAATCAGCGTCTAGTAGATAATCAACTTCGTGCGGCGGCGAATTTTGTTCGACCGGAGCGTCCTCTGGAGTCCAAAGTAGGTACAATTTCCCACTTAGGGTAACAGTTCCCTAATTCATCATAGCACCTCTATTCATCCGACCCATTTGAACACATTAGTTAGAGCAGTGTCTGCTATCTCTATTCAACGCATTAGCTTAAATGGAAAGATGAATAAGGGTGTGTTGTACTCGACTTTTCACTTTGCTCAAACGCGAGTATTTTACATATTCCAAGCAAGATTTTTCATTACATTACTTCTTAGGAACGAAGCAAAGATGTTGAAACCTATTTAAGCGCAATCCAGTGACAATTGGCCGAGTTATCAACGAAATAGAGTGACATCCTGATTAATGAGATGAATAAGGGCTCGTCTACCCTATATCCGTCTCTGAATTTCTCTGCTGTTATCATTGTCGTTGGTTACCAGTGAGCCCAAATACATGAATTCGTCGACCATCTCGATTTCGTCACCGTCAATCCGAATTCTGGTGGGAGGTTCACATTGTCGTCTCTAGAACCTCTTCCTCTCATGTATTTTGTCTTCGAAACGTTGATGGCAATTCCAATCCTGCTGGCTTCAGCTTTCAGTCTTTGAGCATATATTTCATTCAAAATTCAATAGAGATACGAATAGTTTAAATATCGCACGTGGAATGTCTCTTTTAAAAATTTTCATCGTCAAATATTACTCAGTTAAGCCAAATATTTTTCTGATATAGCCATGAATTTCCTTAATTATAGTGTAGATACAGGCTTTGAATACAATTGAATTAAAGTTGAGTTGATGTAGCAGCAGACAAAAAATAGTTTTGTTTTCTCAAACCTTCGCAATTACAATTAATAAATATTCCAGATTGGCAGAAGATCTTATCACACAACTTAGAAATGTATAGAGAAATAGCTTGATAGATGCGATAGAAGAGAGACAGAGAGAGAGAGAGAGAGAGATAGAGAGTGATGCGGGGGGGGGGGGGGGGGTCGTGTGAGGAATGGCAAATGATGGTTTATTTTTAGGGGCCGTACACAAATGACGTAGCTTTTTTTCGACGATTTTTGACCCCTCCCACCCCCCTCGTAGCATTTGGTCACAAAATTCTAACCTCCCCCTCGTAAATAACGTAGCATTTACCTACCCCCCCCCCTCATCCTGTGCAACGCGACCGGAGGATGAAAAAAAATTACATATGTTTTACAATTATGTCGAATACATGTCCTTTCAAAATGTTTGACGACTTTTATCAACATTTTCATTATAACACAAATTTCGTACAAAATAAGCTCATTTCATGACAAATATAGTGTTGATAGTTTTGTGTTGAATTTTTTATGTCATGGAGAGCATGAAGAGAAGTTCTCTCAGTTCGAAATCCTGCAGCTGCCAATGATTCTAACAAGAATACGTTCATCTAAATTGCTAATTTTTATTTAGTTGAATCCGAAGACAAAATATAGTTCAGCTTCCAAACTAAGTGTATTAGTTAGCAACATTAACTAACTAATGCAGCAAATTAAATCCGCATACAAAATCTTTCCGTATTTTTGCAAGCTTGTAATTCCACGAATCGTAAAATATACATCATGAAAAACCGCATGAAAATTAACTTGTGCGAACTTAAATTTATTTCTCTTGGAAATGGAGGAACATTGAATTGTTTTCTCTAATCAATAGGTTTTGATGCCCGTCAAAAAATTTAAACTTAATGCTACGTCGCCCGACTACTAACCCTACCCTCCCCATCGTCACACTTCGTCACAAATTTGGTATACCCTCCCTACCCCCCAAAATGCTACGTCATTTATGCATGGCCCCTTATATGTTTATATTATATATTGATTCTCACATTCTTATCATAAATAATGTAAGTAGTATTTTTGCACCATAACCAGTATAACCTAAATCTTGCAAAAGAGCTAAATTTTCGCTAGATTTTTGGGCTTCAAACATACAGTTGCTTTCGGTGACGCCACGAGTATAATTATATGAGAAATCTTTTATCTCACTACTAGGTGAATTACTTGTTGATCTGTGTATTGATATACCATCCAACATTTACCTCATGATTGAACGCAATGCCTAATCCAAGGGGTAAATACTAGAACTCACTGTTTCTTTATCAACACATTATTTTGTCTTTGAAGTGAACTTATATATTGATTTTTGAGAAATAGTTAAATTATTATAAAGGTAATTCACAAAATGTTCTCAACATCGAATTTCTTGAATCACGTAGATGTGTTTTCATACCCCGATATTCAAAATCGGTTTAGTTTTGCCCCTAAAACACCAATAAAGCAATACTCTGTATGAAACAATCTCAATTTTAATTAGTGGAAATTAAAAAGCGAGGACTAAAAATACAAAATGTTTAATATCTCCGCCGCTCGCGCACGGATTTAGACAATCTATAGCTTGTTAGAAAGGTATTTTTACAAGCTTTCTATTTATGTGCAGTTTGTATTGTATGGTTCGAAAGTTATTTGCAAAAAACCTGCTATGTTTTGACAAAATCGCCCATATCTCAGTAAGTAAACAACATATCGAAAATCAAAAATAATGACAACGTTAGGCCTTTCATTTGAAACTAATTTCATTGAGATCAGTTCAGCCATTGCTGAGATAATTACATGACATTTTGTACATACATACATACACACATACACACACACACATACAGACATTGTCTCAATTTGTCAAGCTGAGTCGATTGGTATATAAGACTTGGCCCTCCGGGCCTCGGAAAAAGTTTTCAAAGTTTGAGCGAATCCTATACAATTTTGTAAGAAATGTAAAAACTGGCTTATTTTGACACATCTACAAATCGCTTTCCACACCCAAAAAATATTTTGTGTAATTCGACAGCTTCATCTTAGACCAATTCAAGGAATTTCCTATTTGAAAATTTGCCTTTTGATTCATATACGATGTTTGAAGATATATAAAGTGTCATCGATGTTGTCAATTTCAACAGCTAATTTCAAAAAACTGCAAAAACACCTTTTTACACATTTATATCTTGGAAACTAAACATCAGAATCGAAAACAAGTTAATAGCGTTCAGGTGCATAACGAATCTGTCCATGAGCTCTTGTAAAGCTAAGCAATCCCAGATGCAATTGACCACCATGTATAATTTGACGTCATCAGCATAAAATAATGGTTAGAATAAAATGGAGGAGAATAGAATGGAATAGAATAAAATAGTTTTATTAATGTAGGTAATTGCGAAATGAAAGATAAATTCCCTGTAGTTCTTTCACTAATGATTTTGTTGTGTAAATAATAGTTCTAAAACTACCCTTTCAAAAAATGGTTTGGGTCAAAATTGCTAGTTTTGGCATATTGCTTTGACATGGAATTTCTTAACTTGTTGTTATGCAGTATGTTCATTTGATAAGGCACAGTGCCGTTGGGGTTGAAAGCTGCCAAATTTTCAATTTCTTATAACTAGAAAGTCGCAAACTATTTGAAATTTTGATTTAAAGATTAAGGAATATTTTTAGTACATCTTAAACTAGGAATATAGAACCGTATATATAGAGGATCAATTCATCAACTTCATCCCACAGTCTAATGCCCGCTCATGCGCATACGTATCTTTCAATTCAACATGTGCTACAACGACATCTCGCGATAACTAGCATCAACCCATTATGATTGAAATAGGAAAAGCTTGATTCGCAACATATAGCTATAAATGGTATGAGCTAGTATGAGAGAAGTTTATCATTTTTTGTTGAACGATGCAATTTAAAAAAATCGTCTAAAAAAATCAGACAGGTTGTCGCTTTTATTGAGAACTTTGAAGCAGTCTAGTCACTACAAAAGCATGAACAGGTGATATAATGCAAAAACAAAGCAAATATCTAGCAAATAATATTTTGCACAATTTAATACTTGACGGTGACGCCAAAAAAGAACTCGAGTGTGTATTGATTGGTTTCAATATCTTTGCTTCTTTCCTAAGGTACAGTACAGTAACATGAATAAATTATGGATTGGAAAATATGAAACACTTGAGCTATTCAAAAACTGGGCACTATCGATCAAAAATTGGTTTCTGTTATGAATGATTCGACTAACAATTTATAATATATGTAATATATTTTCTACACTTATCCTTTTATACCGAAACAAATAATTTTTTCATTTGATCCCGATGTAGGTTGAATTTTTAAATCATTTTTAAAGTGCCATTATAGACATCTTTTAGAAGCTGATCACAACATTATACATCGTGTGCGCGGTTGCGGTACAATTCGTATCTAAAAGCTAACTAGCTGAGTGCACAATGACATTCATAAGGCTGATAGTAGCTATCAGAAAAGCTCGGCTTCATCGCCGGTTGCCGAAAAAGGTTAGTAGGAATTCGCACACAGAAACGATGACCGTAGTGCGCAGAAGACGGAAGTTTGTGGTCCGTGCAATTGTTTTCGTTTTCTTTTTATTTTGCAAATAGTGATTTTATGATGAGTGCGCGGTACAAAAGCCTTACAGAATTGGTGCAATCGGTATCAAGAGGAGATATCGAAACTACTACCCCTGATTCAGAGTCGCGTAGATATTTGCAAAAAGGTCAGTGCGACGTGCTAGAACTATGTTCAATGATGATGCCATAAGTAACGAGTGATTGTGAAGTTTGATACACATCGAGTTGATTTTTTTCAGAAAATGAAGAAAGATTCAGCGTCCGAAAGCTAGT
This sequence comes from Topomyia yanbarensis, assembly GCF_030247195.1. Lineage (NCBI taxonomy): Eukaryota > Metazoa > Arthropoda > Insecta > Diptera > Culicidae > Topomyia > Topomyia yanbarensis. The sequence continues at coordinate 155,655,895 of NC_080672.1, forward strand.
GCATCGATTCGAGGCTAGTGCAAGTGAGCATTTCGAGCGCACAATAAGTGGACGATTTTCATCGAAAGTGAAAAAGTCCAAAGCATGCAAAGAAGCTGCATCGAAACGATCTGCACACACCAATCCACCGACCGAAAAGTGTTCATCGACAACGACGTGGTACCTGGAGAGCGATAAGATAACCGAAGATAACGATGAACGGTAAATGGTCAAGCAGATTATTTTCGCTTCATGCAAAAGTCCCACGGTTTCATAAAACACAAGTATTAGTGGTTGTTGTTAATGACACTGTCGATTCTGTGTCACATAGCGATAAGATGTTTGTGTTCCCAAATCCAATTTTCCAATCATGTGGGCTCTATTTGTTTCGATTTCCGTGTTTGAATTGAATCTAATTTTATGTGAATCTCCCAGAAAAAGTGTTAAGTTAATCATTTTTAGCTTGGGTATGTAAAGTTGTCCTGAATAGTTGTGAACCTATGCACTTCGAAAATTTTGCAGTTTTCGGTAACTTTTTACCGAACTTCCGACAGCTGAACGTTCGGTAAATAAATTAATTACAGATCGTTCGGTGGTGGAATTTTTAACTGATCTGTCAAACACTACCGAAGGCTTTGGCAATTTCAGTGCAAAAATTACCGAACTATTTCGGTATTTTCGATAGATAACTACCGGGCTTTTTCGATACATTCAATTTACATTTAGAATCAAAAATATATAAAATAAAAAGAGTTTCGGATTTGTATTTGGATTATGATATGTATAACATTCATGCTTTTAATTTTTATAAATTCTAAGACATAGTGCTCGCATAGTATATAAAATTAAATACAATAAAAATAATTACTATCGTACAGTCGGATACGCATGTGAAGCAAAGCTCCCGACAGTAAAAACATTATCAGTATCTGGAAGAAAAGAAGGAAGTGAATAGGGTTATTAACCGTTATGTGTCCGACGCGGTACCCGGGTACCTTTTTAGGTTTCATTTAATGAAATTCCCATGTTTTATCCATAGCTGGAAATTGAATCTTTGTAACATCTTAGAACTTTACTAAGTCATGCTTTTGGGTAAATAATATTGTTGATTTAGTAAGGGGGAGTGAGGAGAAGCTCCTGATTTTTTTACTACGTAACAGGCCGACGTAGGTACCCGGGTACCCACAAAACTGAAATGCCAATAACTAAGTTAATTTCCAACCGATTTTGATACTTTTGGGTGTTTTGGATTCAGGAACTCATCCACTTTTAGACTTGATAAAAATGAAACGGTTTACTTCTTTCGATTCCCGGGAATCCCGATTTCCGGCAGCAGGTTTCAGTGCCGGGATACTATTTGTGAATTTCAATAGAATACTAGCAATATGGGTATAAAAATTCTTGGAATTGCATCAGTAGACTGTATCTCGTGGTTTTGGAACCATTTGGTGATTTGACTCCGGAACGGACATTCCGGAACAGGATTCTGTGGGGCCGTGAGTGGCCATTCCATTCCAATTCTATTTTTCAAATTACCATAGGGTCCCGTAACAATAAATAACAGACTTCCGAGACAATTTGAAGAGTTTTGATACTCATATTGCTAGGACATATTTAAAATTTACAAATCATACCATAGTAATGGAACATTACTCCGGAAAATCCAGATTACCAAAAACCAGATCCATTCATTCGGTTCAATTTTACAGAATCAAACAGTGGAAAAGTTCTTGAATCCAAAACATCTAAAAGTGTCCAAATCGGTTAAAGGAAGCCATAGTTATGAGCAGTTATGAGCAATTTGTGCGTACCCCGGTACGCTCGTTGGCCTGTTAAAGGTTTTTTTTGTTTGACACATAACTGTTAAAGGAACATTCACGGAAAATTTTAATGAGCCGCTCATTATGCTCCTCCAGTTCATCCATAGTATCTACACCAAATCTGGTTATCTGTTTGTCACCTTCACTAACCCTGAATAGCAGACACAACCGGTATCTGCAAAATTATTTTCGAATTTGCAAATGGCCGCGGTTTGACAGTTCATTTTCGTGGATTGACGTATTCGCCGAACTTCGGTATTTGAGAGCTACTTTCACAATCCGTTCGGTAGTTTTTACCGTATTCTGGAATAATAAGGTTTCACTGTACATTGTACTTTTATTTACAGAATATGGTAATATGGTAAGATTTCAAATAACAGATTGTTCGGTAATTTTTACATAGTTTCTGTAAAGCATGGTTACCGAAACATCTGTTATTTGTAATATTTACCGAAAAATTCCGCCAAACAAATTACCGAACAGCGAAATTTCATTTAATTGTGTAGTGCTGCCATAGATCTTTTTTTGGATAGTATCCAAATTATGGATATACAATGTTGATGTTTGAAATTCAGCTTGGCCAGGCTTTGGGACGAATATTCTTAACACTCAAAAACCAAAATAAAAAGTAACTTGGTGCTACGATCCTAAAATTACTGAAATTTAATAAACATGGAGACATACGGCTTCAATTTAAACACGCTGCCTTCATCACTGACAATATTACCGACACTATGCTATAAATTTAGGTACAAACCATTTTTTCTCCAGTAAGGACAACATTGTTTAGAACCACCCTTGTGCGTTAAGGGCACAACACCTATAACTAAATTAGTTATGGAATCAGCGTTTCCACTGTGTCCCATCAGAATCCGACACTAGCTTATTGACAGGATTAAGCTAGCAGCGGGTTGACGCTAGCTCCAAAAACGAAAACACGATTTGTATTTTGAACAAACCCCTAGTCCTGCATGTTGTTCCGCAAAAAAGGAGTGCAAATTTAAACTGATGAGAACTAATGAAATCGAAATATTTGGTTTGGCTTAGAAAACTAATTCAAGATGCGCTATGCCATATGTATCCTTGGTGGAGAAAGATTCGGCGTATTTCAGGAACCTTGTTCCTCCGACAAAAAAAACACTTTTCCACCCTTATAACACCCATTTTACGGCATATTCGATTTTGCCGACGAGTGTAATGAAGGATTTCTAATGGCATTGGGCACCCTCTAGGGTATTCCAGGCACCTGCTTCCTGTAGCAAAAGAAAACGTTTCGATCGGTTATAAAATACATCTTGCGGCATGTCAAACGTCAAAATTTGGCAAAAAAGCACATTGGTCAACATTTTGAGAGGTTTTGATCGTATTAGTCCAACCCTGTGATATTACAGAAACCGAAAGGATGACACTTTTGACCCGTTTGAAGCCTCAAAGTGTCCTTTTTACCGGAAGTTCCCAAAATACCCCGGGGTGTATCCAATGTGACTAAAAATCCTCGAAATATCCTCCAGTGCGCTTGTCTTGTTTTACAAAATCATGAAGTTTGGCTCGTCGCAAGAAGGGTTTTATAACTGATCGAAAATTTTGCTGGAGGTAGCAGATATTCGGAATACTCCAGAGCGTGGTCAATTCATCCAGAAACTCTCAAAATGTCCTCCAGTGTACTTGTTTTGCAAAATTATGGTGTTTGTTATTCCTCAAGACGGGTCGGTCGAGATTGTCTTCTTTGCTAGAGGAATCGGGTTCCCGGAATCAATTAGACCAAAACTCTCAAAATAACCTTCAGTGTACAGATTTGGAAAATCGCGAGGTTTGACATGCCGCAAGAGGTTTTATAACCGGTTGAACAGTGTCCTCTTTGCCGAAGGACCCAGGCTCCCGAAATAACCAGGAGTGTGATCAATTCGGCTACAAACCTTCAAAATGTTGTCTAATGGTCGCAAGACTGGTTTGAAAATCGATATGAAAGTTTTTAGCTTTTTGAAAAGGGAGAACCCCAATACTCTCAACAATATACCGCATCAAATTTGGTTTGCGCACGTGGAGAACCATTATTATTATTATATTATTATATTTATTTCACAAGTAACATTTTGACGTTACAATGATATTTTCTAAGGTACAAGTGCATCGCGAATACAATACAAAAGAAATTGTGCTCACAAACAAACAGTGTGGTAGCTTGTGCCGCAATGTGCCACGATGTGCCATGATGTTCAGTAAAACAAAAGCAATGGTAGCTATGATTATTTAACTACACTTTGTTGACAGTTTTTTAGTTGTCAAAAGTGTGCCTCATTGTGCCACACATTGTGGTAACGAGTGAAATGATCGTGTATTACTGTGAATCGTAATCTTATATCGTGTTATCGTAGATGATACAGTGTGAATGGCACATTGTTCTAAGCGACTCACCCCTTGATAAAAACTTACAAATATTAAGAATGACAAGAAAATGACTTTAACAAAAACACTCAAGACATTTATTTTTAAATGTTACATAATTTTGGATTTAAGAGATACTTGCTGACAGCTCGTTCCAGTAAACTATTCCTCGAACAAAAAAGGATTTACCATATAGAGCAGTTTGGTGTCTGGGAATCACAAATTTATTATTTCGATGACTCCTAAATGGATGCAGTTTGGTGTATAAATACTGTGGCTTCCTTGTTTTTATTATTCTTTGAAGGATGATGCAAGATCTTGCTTTGAATAATTTTTGAAATGAGCAACCGATCAGGTTTGTTTGAAGATGAGTGACACTACTATACCAATTCAGACTATAAACAAAACGCACATACGAATTTAGTGCGACTTTATTCCTATTAAGTACAGCAGCCGACGCAGTTGAGAGGAGGAAATCCATTGAGCTTAAATGCGGGAATATCAATGACTTAAACAGCTTACAACCCGTGCTGAGATATATAGCCCACGGGCGAAGTGATCTATTTTGAAATCTAATATTTAAAAAAATGGAAGTTGTGGACGTAAGATCCGACGCTGATTAAGCTAAATAAATATTCTACTTTGTCGGTGCAAGTGTATCAGCGCCGACACGCAGCTCATCAGGTTTGTGGCAGGCGATAGATGTCCACCGTAATAACAATTTCACAGACATTTAAAGATGGAGTCATAATTTGGAAAAATGAGAAAGGCACAATTGCACCACTAGATGGATTGACAGGTTTTTTTCTAATAGCACTGGCGAATCACCATGGATTTTTTTCTTCCTCTTGCGCTCAATTACAAGCACTTTTTCTCGATCTCCGCCAGAGGTCTCCCCCATGCGGGGGAAACTAAGAATGTTCACCTGGTTAGTTGAATTTTTAGAAGACAGTTATTGTCGCTATTGAAACCTAGTGACTGATCGAGTTTGTCGGTGCGGCCGAATCAGTAGCCGGTAGACACCTCTTTAAATTGACTTGCACCATTACCCGAATTGAACTGTACTCAACCGTGGTCGAAAAAATAACCATCAATTTAAACAATCTCCGACTACCAATTGGTCTATTGTAAAAATGCTAGTAGAATTCTATTGAGCATTCAAAATAAGTAGCCCTAGTACTTTGGTAGAAGCACATATCTTGATCAAAGCAACAACAACAAATTAAAGGAGATATGGTCGGTGTTAAGTCAGACCGGACTAAGTCGCAAAATATCAAAAAAATGAGATATTCATAACACTGGGTAAAGAATTTCTGCGGCTACATTCGACTTTCACCAGTATTGAAATATGTAACAATAAACAAGAATTATAGCCAAAATTAATTTCCAATCATAACGTGAGGATTCTGCGATTCAAACTTTAAACTCGTTTTTCTCGAAATTAATACTTTGTCACTTAGTCCGGTCTGACTTAACTCCGACCACATAGTATTGGAATCATACATACACTAGAAAAAAGTTGGCCATGACTGGGTTAACAACAATTCTTGTTACAACATTAGTTGCAACTTTTGGTTTAGAACCACGGTTCTAGAAGAGAATCTGGGGATTTTCAATTTCGCCACCAGGTATAATTAACAAAACATTTAAAATTACAGCAACACCATATCACAATTGAATATGCTGGACAGGAACATCGACACTGAGGATGATCCATTTGACCGGATATCTCTCCCTGATCCTTCAGAGTTATGTGACAGCTGCAATGAGTTCATATATCTTCGACTGACAAAAGCAAAAGCTGAACATTTGAATGGTTACGATTCGTAAGTTGATCTCACTTGTATCCGAAATGATAATAACTTGTTATCTTTTTTTCGCCTACACAGAGACTTTGAGGAAGCGGATTGCAATTCGAAGCATGTCGAAGCTATTAATAACATATTAGCTTTGAGATTTCCAGGAAATTACATACATTACCTTATATATGGTTACTATCATCCGACACATTCTGAAAAGCACGATATTCTTATGTACTCTGAGAATGACGATGGTTTTTGTGAATTGGAAACTTCCGTATTTTTAGATCACGATGGAGCAACATGTTCAGAGCCTAATGGTCAATACACGAAAGATTATACCATCACTACTTCCCAGCAAAACATAGCATGTGGAACAAATGCGTAGGTTTCAAATGATCTAAATAAGATTTGCATTCTACTGTCTGTCTTTGCAGTCGATTAACATACCTGATTGAAGAATTACTTGACACGGAACGTAATTACATAAACACTCTGGAAAAGGGCATCTCCACGTACATCAAAAACGTCTTCAACAAAGTTCCCATCCCAACAGATTTAGTTAACATGAAATATCATTTGTTTGGAAACATCGAGTATATCCATCAGTTTCACAAGTCAATTATGTTACCTAAACTAGTCGCCTGTGGCAAAGACGTCGGAAAAATAGCGGACGTTTTCATCAAGTACTTGGAAAATGACTCATTCTATGGTTACGTTCTCTACTCTCTGTATCACCCCAAGTCGCAGCGATTGTGCGAGCAGTTTGCACGTTTTTTCCAGGATCACCAAAACAACAGCGGAGATAAATTGGGTGTCAAAAGTTTCACCCTTCAACCCATTCAGCGACTTCCCCGTTACTTGCTACTGCTGAATAGTCTTGTAAAGTCGCTTCAATCAAGCGAATTGTCGTCTGATGATGAAACGGCTGTACAGTACCAATCAGTGTGCAAGGCGGAAAGAGAGATGCAGATCTTCATTAACACGATGAACGACTCGATGGAGGTCAACGAAATTGAGGAATGTGAACACACTGAAGACGATGAGATCGAGATGGGTTTCGGTGTACCCAAACCGGTAACTGTGCTTCGGGAACAGAACAGCGAGAATCAGATTCTCTTCCTTTATCCCAAGGAAGACGAAAACTCAGAACGAAGTAGACCGGTAAGCAATAATGTATTAGTTTATTCAATTTCTATTAGGGGGACCAAATCAGTTAAAAAAAGATTTTTCTGTATTTGTTTCAATCGTTTGAATTACTATCGGAGAATTTTCCTACAAAGTTTTAGAGTTTAGCGGATTAACGTCTCGTGCCTGTAGGTTCTGTAGGCCTGTGTGCCTTCTAAAAGCTTTAAGCCCATTTTATGAAAGCCATGTTTTTTTTTCAAATTTCTTACACAATTACGAAAAAAACTATAAGAGCTATGTATACAAGTAAACCACTGTATTTTGATAGTTTAATTGTGCACAGACTGAACTGAAAATGTAGAAAAAAAAATCTTCATTTTACGCTTACTGCAGTTATTGTCGCGCATATAATAAAATCTCACACTGCGTGCATCTGAAAGACGCATCAAATATAGCCACAATTGCACCGCAAGCCGTGTTCAGGGGGAGCCTCTAGCAGAGTTAAAAATATTCAAATTCATAGAATGAAAATTGATCATATTCAGCCGCATTCATTTTCAATATTCAGTGACGCAGCTGAAAACGTCAAACGAACAAACCGCCCATTCATCCATGCAGATTTTCATTCGTCTCTGATTATTACACGAAGCGACCGTGCAGCAACGAATCAAACGCATCAAAGTAGGCCCTGGCACAATGCAAGCGATGATGATTGTTGTTTCATATGCTTTACCGGCATTTGAAAAAAATTTCCTAGATAATTAGTGAAATGAATATATTGAACAATACTCAACTGAATGAATAAGGATGGATATTTGAATGAATCATTTTTCTATTCACCGCGAGTCGCGTCAGGTTCATTTTCAGCTGTCAAAAAAGAGCTTCGATAATTTTTAACTCTGGCCTCTAGACAATGAAGGAGTCGAACATAAGCGAACTATAGAAGCGGTAACTTAACCTTGACAATAATGGGGCTAGTGTGACTATGCTACTGATCACTACAAATCTTTCCTGGATGAGTTCTGCAAATACGCCGAATGGTTTATGAGACCAGCAGCTTACTCTCTGAACCACCAAAGCAGGGGTCATTTCTAGTTTTCCCAAAACTAGATATAATGTCTCCAACTTCATTTAGAAGGCTGTAATACCTTTACGGTAATAAGAAAAAAATGCTCTAACAGCAAGACATTTCATGCTAAAACGGTCACAACAAAAAGTTCCTCAAACGGCTATACCAACACATTTAAATCTTCTCTGCGTCGCACTCATGTTTCATCAATTCTTATTCAATAAATATTATCGCGTCGGATTGTCTGGAAGTGTGTAGCACTTCGCTTGTCATTGTATTGCGCATCAAATGAAGTGAACACTATGTGGACAAAGACGAGGTTCGATTTTCTCTACACGACCTATTCCGTATTTGAAAATCGGCTCACACTCGGTTAGCTTCAAAGCACAGTCAGAAAAAAACGACTCGGAATAGTGGTGGGGTATTTCGGCTGGTGTTAAATTGAAATTTCTTTTCTATCACGGACGTTAACAGCAAGGTAGCAACTGCACAAAACATGAACAGTCCTTCCCGTCATGTACGGGAAGCAAGACCTATGGTTTGGATCCACGTATCCGAACCGAGGGTCCGGATCCAGACACTTGTCTGGATCTTAGCACCAGGTCTGGGTCTGGTTCAGGTCCGGACTTGGTAGGGGGAAAAAGGGATGGGCTAGATCCGGGTACTGGTCCGGATCCGGGTACTGGTCCAGATCCGGGAACTGTTTCGGATCTGGGCACTGATCTGGATACGGGAGGTCCGGATTTGGGGACTGGTCCGGATCTGGCAGCTAGGCCGGATCCGGAAACCGCCTAAACTTTTTATTCCACTATCCAACCTACCCAGTAAAAAATCCATAATTCTGGCTGGTTTTGACCAATATTGGGGCAGATTCCAGCCTGAATTTGGTCAGAGATCCGCCAGGATTCCGGTTGGTTTGACTCGGTACTAATACTATCATAGAAATCTGAACTGAATTAACCTATATCCGAACAGAGCCTAGGTTGACACATACTGAAAAAGTGTTTGATTGTGTGATGCGCATACATGAACAGCAACCGAAATTCGCCATTCCACCGTTTACTACCTTTGCGGGAATATGAGTTTAATACCGCAATGCGCAATTGCGTGGTCTGTTACCGAAAAGACAATAGAATCTTACCCAAAAGTAATAGAAACATACCCGTCGGATTTTGGGTGTATTGAATCTGGCTCACGTGGCCGCCTGACAGACCAAACAGGAATTTTTGGAAACCCAGAACCGGTTCTCTGACCTGACCAACAAGTACAGTTAAACAATTTTGAATAATTTCCCGATCATTTACAAGTGGTTTAGTTGAAATCGGTCGAAAATTGAGAAAACTAGAGCCAAATAAATAAACTTACTTTAAGGTCATAAGTACTTCGAAGACGCAAATTTTTCCCCCAGCTGCCCAACACCGCCTTTTGGCGGGGTAAGTTCTTAAGCTCATAAGTTTAGTTTCAAATTAGTACAAGACCAAATTTCAATTCTTCGGCAAAGTACTATTGTAAACTAACTTACCATTAATTATTATTTTATTTTTTTTAAACTCCAGAATGTGAGATAATTTTTCAATTGAATTGTATTACCATATGTAAAATATTTTGTTTCTCGCTTCCCTCAAATTTCCAACTTTCAACTCAAATATCATTTTATATTATGATTTCAACAAGCCAATAACGTATTTGTACGATAGGTGGGAATGTTTTGAAGAGGTTTTAGTTGAGTTGACAACACAAAATCGTGTATTGTAGATTTTACAGCGATTCTACTGAACCCCGCCAAAAGACGGAGTTGGGCAGCAGAGGGTTAAGTAGGGTTCGTCGCGGTTGCGGTAATTACCACACCCGCACCGCAAAATCTGCGGTGCGGTTAGACACTTTTTCTCGCAGACGCGTTGCGGGAAATGAGCCTTTACCGCAACCACACTTCAAATAAATAATCGGTAAAGTGTCACGACTTAATTAAATAGTGGAATAAAACTAGGGATGCAACTAGATTCAGTTCTTTAGTGAATACTTTGCAAGAGCATTGTTTGGAAAATCCCTTTGTCAGAACGTTCGAGTTTCACTTTTCACCCTACAATAGAGAAACGTAAAAAAACATTAAATTGACATAATTTCCATTGACTTGATAATGATTTGAGAAGAAATCCGGATATAGTCTGCATTCGACATATCGCTATTTAATTTGGGCATTTTAACTTGATAAACAGGCTAAAGTCGATAGAAAATTCACAATTATTCTTACGACATATTTTGGACACTATTTTATATTTCTAAGTAAAACTTTACAAATGAACCATTTCAAATACATAACAAGCATAATTCAAAGCTGGGATTTTTTTTTACCAATTAAAGTCCTACTATTTTTCAGTTAAAAAGTTAGTGTTTATAGAGCAAGGTATTGTATTTTTTTGTATTTCTCAAAGCTTCCCTACGTATTGTGACAAGTATCAAAGTTAGCTCACATGCACAATTTCACATGGTTTGGACAATTTTTTGCCATACACACTATGGATAATATTAGGGAAAATACATTAAATGCTAAAACTTTCGAAATAGCCTTTGGAAAATTACAGTTTATACATTTTTTAAGGGAAGCAATCTTAGTGAAAATGAATACACCAATGTCTTGAAATCCTTGTCCTTAAAATCTCCTATTTTTAGTAACAGTTTTGCTGTATGCTACAAATCATAGATTTTTTGCTGTTTTTCTAATGTTCGAAAACTCTGTACCGGTTGAATAGATGTTATGTACAGAAAGTTTTTTCCCAAATGTGGCGTCGTTCCTATTGAAGAAATTCAATACACTGAAGTTTTTTATGCGGAGGATACGTACCGCATAAAAAACCGCTTAAAAATCGCATAACTTTGAAAATCCGCATAAAAAAGTCGCATAAAAAGACTTAAGTGTATGTTTTATATTACTGTATTGGGATATATGCGTAACAATATAGAAGTACTGGTGTTTCAGCTTAAGATTTTCTTTTGTGAAATGTCTTGAAGAAAGGAAGATGATTTTTACTACGTTAATACGCAAAACATCCATTTTCTTTTCATGTGTCAAAATCGTTGAAAATATGACAATTGAAAGAAGAAAATATACTACTTTATGACTCATTACACTTTTATTCAATTAACTGAAGGAAAGCTAAAATAAAAGTCTTTCTATTAATTGCTGCGGAAGAACGTTTTAATGATTTCGTTGGAGTTTAGGGCTATGCTAATATTTAGAGAAATAACAATATGCTGCCCTGTTCCGAAAGTATTCGTTTAAAATGTACGGCACTTTTTGTGCGACTTAGTGGAATGTCACCACTAATCTAGTTAAGACATATGCCTTCCGTTTAATTCCACGCCTTTTTTCAAAAAGCACGACCTAACTACTGACGGTATAAGAACTCAACGTCAAATTTCCAATCCCTGGAAATTAGATGTAGCTGAGAGCTAGAAAATTTTCAAGCAGTCCCCTTCATCCTTACTCAATCGAGATCAAGGTAACGGATATTCATGGCTTTTCAAACTACTACCCGCACACAAAAAATGGCCAGCTTCACGCATCTAGTTACCTACAGTCCTTTCTACCTGTTGTTCTGTATAAAAAAAAGCAATTTTCTTTAGACTCATATTGAACACTGAAAAAGATTCTATAGTGGAATTAAACGGAAGACATCTGTCTTAACAGGATTTGTTGCTATTTTTTCGGCAAATCAAAACTCCTTAAGAGCCTGTCTAAATCCGCAATTTGTTGTAGTTTCTCAAAATAATGGCTTGTAAGTATAATTTGCACACAGTAACTGCTGTAATGGTAACGTTGCGGGTCACCAATGCATTACTGATCAAAACTTTCACTCTTCCAAATAATTGCACTTTTTTAAAAAATCACGCCATTTAATTTTATTACGTTTCTAGACCATTCTTTCAACTTTTAGAATCATTGGATTCTTCTCAAATCGGTTGAAAGTTGATTGGAAGTTTTTTTTTCATAAAACGTTTATTTGACACGGCATTTGCAAAAGCTTTTTTACACCGGGGTTTTTTTACATAACATGTTACAAAGGTTCTTAAGACTATCACGTTATAAAAAAAATTCACTTTCTAATGCTAACACTGAGGATAATCATCATTTTGAATGTTTTTAATTATACTCTATTTTCTTGAATTTCGTTGTAAACCTATTGATAATGTTTCTGTAATCTTTGTTTATTTTTTTTTCTTTATTTATATCCTTTTATCTAACTTAAATAACTGCGAAGAAATCTAAATTGTTTGTGGGTAGCAAGGGAAAAAAACTAGAAACATTGTGGGAATAATTATATTTGAATATTTATTGTTTTCAGGAAATGATAAATATGGCCCATGTATGTAAGATCTCGTAAAGCGAGGATATCACGTACAGGTACATAGGGTGGTTTTCTTCTGGCTCGTAAGGAGTCTATTAATAAGGATCTGGCTTCACGATATTCAGTGCAAGACCAAACAACATGTTCAATGTCTTCGTAACCCTCCCCGCAAGCACATTGATTATCTTCTGCGATCCCAATACGGCGGAGATGCGCATTCAACGTATAATGGTTGGACATGAGTCTAGACATCACACGAATGAAGTTTCGACTTACATCCAACCCTTTGAACCATACCTTCGTTGATACTTTAGGGATAATTGAGTGCAACCACCGTCCCAGATCTCCATTGTCCCATGATGTTTGCCAACTAGTGAGCGTCCTCTGACGAGAAGCGCTATAAAATTCATTGAAGGCAATAGGTCTTTCATAGATGTCACCGTCCAGCGTTCCTATTTTGGCTAAATTATCCGCTCTCTCATTACCCGGTATGGAGCAATGAGCGGGAATCCACACTAAGGTAATTTGATAAGATTTGTTTGTTAATTTAGTTAAGTATTCTCGTATCTTCTTCAAAAAGAACGGAGCGTGATTATCAAGCTTTAATGAGCGTAGTGCCTTAATTGTGCTGAGGCTATCTGTGAGGATGAAATAATGGCTTGGAAGTAAAGTATCAATGATTTCCAGACTATAGTGAACTGCTGCTAGTTCGGCTGTATAAACGGAGGCAGGTTCTGCAAGCTTGAAAGAGATCGAGGTGTTATTGTTGAAAATACCGAAGCCAGTGGCCTCATTGATTCGTGACCCATCAGTGTAGAACATTTTATGGCAGTCAATGTGTTGGTATTTACTTATGAATATTTTAGGGATCTCCAGAGAGCGCTGGTGATCCGGGATTCCACGAATTTCCTCTTGCATGGACGTGTCGAAAAATAAATGGAATCGGGAGTATCTAGTGTATTAATACATGTCAGAACATAACTAGAAGGCGTTATTTCTTGTGACATGTGATTGAAGTACACTGTCATGAATCTGGTTTGGGATTGAAACTCGACAAGTCTTTCGAAATTTTCAATTACAATTACACTTCTTTATCAGTTACCTAATGTGGCCTCCCCATGTACCTTTAGAATCGAACCAAATTCCGAGATATTTAAAGGTCATAACTTGGGCTATTGTTCTACCAACCAACTGAAGCTGAAGCTGGATCACGCTTCCTTGAAAAAACAACCAACTCTGTTTCCTCCGTAGAGAAATCGATGCCTAACTTCAAAGCCCAACTTGATAAATTATCCAAACTATCTTGCAGTGGTTGTTGTAAATTTATGGCTTTTGGTCCTGTAACAGAAACCACGCCATCATCTGCAAGTTGCCTTAGAGTGCATGGGCTGACAATACAATTATCAATATCATTCACGTAAAAATTGTAGAGAAGGGGGCTTAAACAAGAACCTTGTGGGAGGCCCATGTAACTTATTCTGAATGTTGCCAAATCGCCATATGAAAAATGCATGTGCTTTTCTGACAATAAGTTGTATAAATAATTATTTAATATTGGTGAAAGACCACATTGATGTAGTTTCTCTGAGAGAACATCAATGGAAACAGAGTCGAAAGCTCCTTTTATGTCTAAGAACACAGACGCCATTTGTTCTTTTTTTGCGTAAGCTAGTTGGATTTCTGACGACAGTAGCGCCAGACAATCATTCGTTCCCTTTCCCCTCCGAAAACCAAACTGGGTATCTGATAGCAAGCCGTTCACCTCAACCCAATTGTCGAGACGTCGTAGGATAATTTTTTCCAACAATTTCCTGATGCAGGATAGCATTGCAATCGGTCGATACGAGTTATGGTCGGAGGCTGGTTTTCCCGGTTTTGGAATGGCGAGAACTCTCACTTGTCTCCAGTCGTGCGGGACTATGTTCTGCTCAAAAAGCTTATTGAATAAATTCAACAAGCGTCTTTTTGCTAGGTCAGGCAGATTCTTCACCAAGTTGAATTTAATTCTGTCTGGACCCGGAGCATTATTGTTGCATGAGAGGAGTGCAATTGAAAATTTCATCATTGTCAAAGGCGAATCTATGGAATCGTTACTTATGGGAGCATCGCGAATGATTTTCTGCGCAGGAGCAGAATCTGGACAAACTTTCTTGGTAAAATTAAATATCCAGCGATTCGAAAAATCTTCGCTTTCATTAGTTACGTTTCGATTCCTCATTCTTCTGGCTGCGTTCCAAAAAGTACTCATTGATGTTTCTCTTGACAAGCCATCAACGAAACGTCTCCAATAACTAGACTTTTTGGAACGACGGAGACTGTCAAATTTGTTTTGTAAAATCGAATAATTTTCAAAGTTTGCACGTGTACACCCTTTCCGTTTCATAATTTCTTTGTAAGCAACTTGTTTAGCTTCATATGCATCCGAGCATTCTTTGTCCCACCAGGGATTAGGAGGCCGGCTGTTCATTATCATGCCAGGAGTGCATTTCGTTTGGGTTTGTTCTGCTGCTTCAATAATCAAACCCGCTAGAAATTCATATTCTTCGGTAGGTGGTAGCTCTTCCGTCGAAACAAGAGAAGTGGAAATTAAAGATTGGTATTTTTTCCAATCAATATTTAGTGTCAAGTCATAAGGGACATTGATTGAATTCGTGAGGCCTAATTCACTGTTAATTGAAATAACGACTGGTAAATGATCGCTACCGTGAGGATCAGGTACAACCTTCCACGTGCAATCTAACCGAAGTGATGTCGAGCATAGAGATAGATCTAATGCACTTGGTCGTGCGGGTGGTCTGAGAATGCGTGTTGCTTCGCCTGTATTTAAAACTGTCGTATTGAGCTCGTCACAAACATTGTATATCAAAGAGGATCGATTATCATTGAAGAGGGAACCCCACAATACTCCGTGCGAGTTGAAGTCTCCCAGTATCAGCCGCGGAGCAGCCATGGATTCCACTACCTCAAAAATCTGACGTTGTCCAATTTGAGCTTTGGGAGGTTATATATATAGAAGCGATAGACATGTCTTTGCCTTTAATGTTCGTTTGGACAGCTACAGCCTCAATGCCCGCGAACAAGGGGATGTTAATTCTATAGGAAGAATGGCACTTTTTAATTCCTAGAAGCACTCCTCCATACGGGGTGTCTCGGTCTAGGCGAATAATGTTGAAATCATTCAAGTTGAAATTAATGTTTGAGGTAAGCCATGTTTCACATAAAGCAAAAGCATCGCATTTCAAATTATGCAGCAAAATTTTTAAGGAGTCAATTTTAGGTATGATACTTCTGCAATTCCACTGTAAAACAGTGATGGAATCTTTCATTGGAGGAGGTGAATTACCCATTGAAAGATACAATCGCTACAAGGATGGGCCATTGAGCAATCAGCTGCTCTAAAAATGTTCTAATTGTTGGGAGGAACGCTGAAAGTATACTTTTTAGTGGTTCAGAAATATTGAATGCTTTGAAAATCCAATCAACAATTTCAGAAAATTTCAATAAACCTATCCCCGGTTGAAGCTCGGAGGAAGTTGAAGTTTTATTATTTCCAGTAATGGTGTTCTGTTTGGATTGTACATTACCAAAACCGGGAGGGACTGGCTTCGGTATTGCATCGGAATTCTTTAGCTTTGGCCGCAATTTATTTGTTGGAGGAGAAATTTTAAGGCCCTTGCTTGGCAGTTTGGGAAAAGAGGATTGTTTCCTTTTCCTGGATTCTCTAGGTAAAACAAATGATGTGCCTTCGGACGCTTCGTCAGAGTCAGACTCTTTCGGCAATAGAATAGCGTATCTGTTTTCTGTGGGAACTAACGACCACAACACAGGTTATGCAGCGGAAAGTGGACACAACCGACCGGAATTACTTTCGGGAATTCGCGCTTTTAAATAAAGAGACGGCACACTTTATAATCTGCGTGTTGTTTATTTAACGTACTGGCGTGGAATGACAAAGGTATTTTGTTAAAGGTATAGCACATATTTCTCTATAGGGTTGCCAAACAAGCAACTGATGAACTTCACCAGTGGCGGCGTAAGGAAAATATGAGCACCAACACTCCTCCTCGATTTTTTTTCATTAAGCTGCGCCGCTGTTACTCTCTGTGTTCACCAAACCCATCGCCTTCGAAAACTTAACCTGTTTAATGCTTCCCAAAGGTTTGGTCAAAACGTCAGCAATCATTTCTTCGGACGAGCAGTACTGTAGCGTAACGATACCCTTCTCCAGCAGATCCTTGGTATAAAACATCCAAACGTCGATGTGCTTCGACCTTCTCGACTGTCTCTCGACTTCTACGAAGTCGATACATCCCTTGTTATCTTCGTTAATCACTGTTGGTTCTTTCTGTGTTTCACCGAACTCTCCGAGAAGCCGCCGCAGCCATACCAGCTCTTTACATGCTTCCGACAAGGCAACATACTCCGCCTCCATACTAGAGAGTGACACGCAAGCTTGCTTCCGACTTGCCCAGCTTATTGTCGCATTGCCCAGTTGAAATAAATAACCCGTGTTCGATTTTCGATCAGAAGTGTCACTGCTCCAATCCGCATCACTGTATCCGCAAAGTTTTACTAACACTTCTCTCTTCGCAATCAACTTCAAACGATAATCACTTGTCTTGAGCAAATAGCGGACTTTTCTTTTCAGCTCCGTCCAGTCTGCCTCGGTAGGATCGTTCACTCTTCGACTAAGTATCGACACAATAGCTGCCACATCAGGCCGCGTATTCACAGACACGTAAAGAAGTGCTCCAATAAGGCTGTGATAGCGTTGGTTGTCCGGTAGCTTTTGACTTCCATCACGGCCCTTGTAATACCCAGTATCCATAGGCACCTTCGAACCTTTCGCATTTTCTAGTCCGAATCTAATCGCAATCTTCTTTATGTAAGTTTACTGGTCCATACAGAAGAAACCCGCGCTATCCTTCGTTATTCGGATTCCTAAGAAACAATTCACATCTCCAAGACAAGATAGTTTGATACTCTTCTGCAAATCCTTCTCAATTTTGTTGATTTCATCCGTAACAGTATATGCCACGATCATATCGTCAACGTAAATCAGCAGGTATATCCAAACACCCTTAGAAAGCTTAGTGTATAAGCATGGATCTGCCCTAGACTGCTTGAAACCGATTGCCACCAGTAGTCCATTAATTGTGTCGTTCCATACTTTCGCGGCTTGCTTCAATCAATAGAGACTGCGTTCCAGCTTGCAGACGAGTTTTTCGTTCCCCGGTTTTATGAATCCTTGGGGCTGTTGCATGTATAAGTCTTCGTTCAATCGACCGTGCAAGTATGCGGTCTTAACATCCAGGTGCTTTACCGCCATCTGCTTGTGCCCCGCGATTGTAAGCAATATCCTCAACGTAGTTTGCGTAGCCACTGGAGCAAATACAGTATCATAGTCGACGCCGTATTGCTGCGAAAACCCTCGAGCAACGAGGCGAGCTTTAAAACGGTTTACGTTGCCAACACTGTCTTCCTTCTTTTTATATACCCACTTACAACTAATAGGCACGCGGCCAACGGGTAACTCCGTCAGTGCCCATGTTCTATTCGCTATCAGTGAATCGTATTCGTCCTGCATTGCTGCTATCCATAAGTCACGCTCTCCTCCGCTGATCGCTTCTTCATAGCTTGTTGGTTCTTGTACAATCGCCATAGCCACGTCCACCACAAAGTCCTGAAAACGCTTTGGAAGCATACCTCTCGTTCGCCGCTTTGTGCTGCCACCAGGTAACTCTTCGCTACGGTCTTCAATTACATCCTCGTATTGTAGTTGCTCCTCCTGAATAGATGCTTCATCCAAACTTAACGGCACATTCTGAACTTTGTTCTCATTGTTTTGCGAATCTATTTCAACGTGACCTTCGTCGCGACTTTCCGCTTTCTCACGGAGCATTAAAGATCCGTTGTTCAATTCAATAAACTGCGCATCCCGGCTGATTGTAATCCTGTCGGTGGACGTGTCTAGAAAACGGTAGCCCTTCCGGTCATCACAGTAGCCCACAAAAAACCAGCTTCTGAGCCTTACTATCAAGCTTGGATCGCTTGACGTCTGGGATGTGCACGTATGCCACGCTTCCGAACACCCTCAAATGCTTTAGACTAGGTCTTTTGCCATTCCACTTCTCAAATGGTGTCTTGTTCACCGAGCGCGAAGGGAGTCTGTTCAGGAGGTATGTCGCTGTCATTATGGCTTCGCCCCAGTATTTCTTCTCAAGCCCTGCATCGAGAAGCATGCACGTAGCCATCTCCTGCAAAGTGCGGTTTTTTCGCTCTGCGACGCCGTTTTGCTGAGGAGAATACGCCGTGGTGAATTGCGCCTGAATACCCTCAGTACTGTAGAAATCCTTCAACTCTTGGTTGACATACTCCCCTCCACCATCTGACAGTATCACACAAGGAGTTCTACCAAAACGCGTCTTAACATACGCAACGTACCGTTTGATACACACTGCCACGTCCGATTTGTTTCGCAATAGACACACTACCGTATAACGGCTGTGGTCGTCGATTAGGGTCATGAAATATTTGCACCCTCCCGGTGTCACGTTAGTCATCGGGCCACATACGTCAGTATGGACCAGATCTAAGACACAGTTGGCTCTGTTTTCCGTCACTTTAGGGAAAGAATTTCTTGGCATCTTACCTTGTAAACAATGCTCACACACTTGCCTTATTGCACAATCCTGCAAATCAAAACCATCACCAAGATCGTCCGCCTTAATGCGCTCCAAAGCTCGGGGATCTCGATGTCCCAACCGCCTATGCCAAGTGTGCTGGCAGTTCAGCAAGTGATTCGCTTCCTTGCTTAGCTTCGCGTCTTCTACCACTTTCAAACAGTACAAATTTCCGCGAAGTTCGGCTACAGCAAGCACTTTCCCTGCTTTTCCCGAAATATTGCACTTCGATGCACCGAACTCAACACTGAATCCCTTCTGCGTGAGCTTTCTCACAGAAAGCAGTCCACTATCCAAGTTTGGTATATATAACACTTCCTTAAATAGGATTTCTGAAACTTTATCTTCTCCGTCAATGCACTGCACAAAACCTTCTCCGATACCAACGGACATCGTCGTGGAACCATCAGCCAGCACCACTTTAATCTTCACACTCTCGCCCAACTTCGAAAAGAACTTACGATCGTTGGTCATATGACACGAGCATCCGCTGTCAATATACCAGCGATCCTTATTGCGACCATTTCCGACTGTGAAACAAATCGGATTATCCTCCTCGGTAATCTGTTTCGCTTTTGGTTTACCCTTCTTGGTACCTTTTGATTCGCTTTCCAATCCTTTTTGTTGTTGCTGCAATAAACGACAGTTTCTACGAAAATGACCGGGCTTCTGGCAATGGAAGCAGACTTTCGTGTTTTGTTCCTTCACATGCTGACTGTTCATTGCTTTTTCTTTGGGGGTGCTCGATCGTTCAACCCGTTTTTGCCATTCGTCCGAGAGCTTCTGCTTGACGAGCGCCATAGTCAAATCAGCGTCTGGCCGGCTCTCCAAGGCCGTCACCAATCCGTCGTATGAGTCAGGGAGACTCCGAAGAACCATCGCTACTTTTAATGGCATTTCCAGCTGCTGTCCTGCGCACTCCAATCGGTCGAACAATTCCTCGAGGTCGAAAATGTGTTTCTCCATATTCGTTCCATCTGTCATGTTGATACTGCAGATTCTCTTCAGGAGCGAAACTCGCGACGTAACGGTCGCATTCTCGTGGTAAACTTTCAATTGATTCCACACTTCACGAGCCGTAGTAGCGCCCTTGATGAGATTCATTTGGCTGTCTTCGATGAAGAGAACGATATTCGCCAGTGTCTTTTGGTCAGCCTTAGTCCAAACAACGGTTATTGGTTCTGGTTGCGGGTCGTTCACAGCGAACCACAGTTCATCCCTTTTCAGCAACATTTCCATCCTCACCTTCCAGGTGGAATATTTTGTGTTGTTAAGACGGGGAAATAGCAATTTTTCTGCCATTGCAATCTTCTTTTTGCCTTTCTCATATAGAAAGGTTATGCAATCACTCTGAAAAACGTCAACCTAATCCCGGCCCGGAGGGCCGAGTGTCATATCCCATTCGACTCAGTTCGTCGAGATCGGAAAAAGTCTGTATGTGTGTGTGTATGTATGTGTGTGTATGTGTGTGTATGTGTGTGTATGTGTGTGTGTGTATGTATGTGCGTATGTGTCAAATAATGTCACTCATTTTTCTCAGAGATGGCTGGACCGATTTGCCCAAACTTAGTCTCAAATGAAAGGTGCAACCTTCCCATCGGCTGCTATTGAATTTTGGATCGATCGGAATTCTGGTTCCGGAATTACGGGTTTCAGAGTGCGGCCACACAGAAATTTCTCATATAAACTATAGGAAAAATTAAAAATAGAATTTTTATTTTTGATGCTAAATGTGTTCAAGGTGCATGAAACGTCGAGATTTGATGCAAACTCGAAAAAAAAATTTGACTACGATTCACTTTTTTGGATTTTGGCACATTTTTGCCTTTCTCATATAGAAAGGTTATGCAATCACTCTGAAAAACGTCAACCTAATCCCGGCCCGGAGGGCCGAGTGTCATATCCCATTCGACTCAGTTCGTCGAGATCGGAAAAAGTCTGTATGTGTGTGTGTATGTATGTATGTGTGTGTGTATGTGTGTGTGTATGTGTGTGTATGTGTGTGTATGTGTGTGTGTGTGTATGTATGTGCGTATGTGTCAAATAATGTCACTCATTTTTCTCAGAGATGGCTGGACCGATTTGCCCAAACTTAGTCTCAAATGAAAGGTGCAACCTTCCCATCGGCTGCTATTGAATTTTGGATCGATCGGACTTCTGGTTCCGGAATTACGGGTTTCAGAGTGCGGCCACACAGAAATTTCTCATATAAACTATAGGAAAAATTAAAAATAGAATTTTTATTTTTGATGCTAAATGTGTTCAAGGTGCATGAAACGTCGAGATTTGATGCAAACTCGAAAAAAAATTTGACTACGATTCACTTTTTTGGATTTTGGCACATTTTTGCCTTTCTCATATAGAAAGGTTATGCAATCACTCTGAAAAACGTCAACCTAATCCCGGCCCGGAGGGCCGAGTGTCATATCCCATTCGACTCAGTTCGTCGAGATCGGAAAAAGTCTGTATGTGTGTGTGTATGTATGTATGTGTGTGTGTATGTGTGTGTATGTGTGTGTATGTGTGTGTATGTGTGTGTGTGTGTGTGTATGTATGTGCGTATGTGTCAAATAATGTCACTCATTTTTCTCAGAGATGGCTGGACCGATTTGCCCAAACTTAGTCTCAAATGAAAGGTGCAACCTTCCCATCGGCTGCTATTGAATTTTGGATCGATCGGAATTCTGGTTCCGGAATTACGGGTTTCAGAGTGCGGCCACACAGAAATTTCTCATATAAACTATAGGAAAAATTAAAAATAGAATTTTTATTTTTGATGCTAAATGTGTTCAAGGTGCATGAAACGTCGAGATTTGATGCAAACTCGAAAAAAAAATTTGACTACGATTCACTTTTTTGGATTTTGGCACATTTTTGCCTTTCTCATATAGAAAGGTTATGCAATCACTCTGAAAAACGTCAACCTAATCCCGGCCCGGAGGGCCGAGTGTCATATCCCATTCGACTCAGTTCGTCGAGATCGGAAAAAGTCTGTATGTGTGTGTATGTATGTATGTGTGTGTATGTGTGTGTGTATGTGTGTGTATGTGTGTGTGTGTGTATGTATGTGCGTATGTGTCAAATAATGTCACTCATTTTTCTCAGAGATGGCTGGACCGATTTGCCCAAACTTAGTCTCAAATGAAAGGTGCAACCTTCCCATCGGCTGCTATTGAATTTTGGATCGATCGGAATTCTGGTTCCGGAATTACGGGTTTCAGAGTGCGGCCACACAGAAATTTCTCATATAAACTATAGGAAAAATTAAAAATAGAATTTTTATTTTTGATGCTAAATGTGTTCAAGGTGCATGAAACGTCGAGATTTGATGCAAACTCGAAAAAAAAATTTGACTACGATTCACTTTTTTGGATTTTGGCACATTTTTGCCTTTCTCATATAGAAAGGTTATGCAATCACTCTGAAAAACGTCAACCTAATCCCGGCCCGGAGGGCCGAGTGTCATATCCCATTCGACTCAGTTCGTCGAGATCGGAAAAAGTCTGTATGTGTGTGTGTATGTATGTATGTGTGTGTATGTGTGTATGTGTGTGTGTATGTGTGTGTATGTGTGTGTGTGTGTGTGTATGTATGTGCGTATGTGTCAAATAATGTCACTCATTTTTCTCAGAGATGGCTGGACCGATTTGCCCAAACTTAGTCTCAAATGAAAGGTGCAACCTTCCCATCGGCTGCTATTGAATTTTGGATCGATCGGAATTCTGGTTCCGGAATTACGGGTTTCAGAGTGCGGCCACACAGAAATTTCTCATATAAACTATAGGAAAAATTAAAAATAGAATTTTTATTTTTGATGCTAAATGTGTTCAAGGTGCATGAAACGTCGAGATTTGATGCAAACTCGAAAAAAAAATTTGACTACGATTCACTTTTTTGGATTTTGGCACATTTTTGCCTTTCTCATATAGAAAGGTTATGCAATCACTCTGAAAAACGTCAACCTAATCCCGGCCCGGAGGGCCGAGTGTCATATCCCATTCGACTCAGTTCGTCGAGATCGGAAAAAGTCTGTATGTGTGTGTATGTATGTATGTGTGTGTATGTGTGTGTGTATGTGTGTGTATGTGTGTGTGTGTGTATGTATGTGCGTATGTGTCAAATAATGTCACTCATTTTTCTCAGAGATGGCTGGACCGATTTGCCCAAACTTAGTCTCAAATGAAAGGTGCAACCTTCCCATCGGCTGCTATTGAATTTTGGATCGATCGGAATTCTGGTTCCGGAATTACGGGTTTCAGAGTGCGGCCACACAGAAATTTCTCATATAAACTATAGGAAAAATTAAAAATAGAATTTTTATTTTTGATGCTAAATGTGTTCAAGGTGCATGAAACGTCGAGATTTGATACAAACTCGAAAAAAAAATTTGACTACGATTCACTTTTTTGGATTTTGGCACATTTTTGCCTTTCTCATATAGAAAGGTTATGCAATCACTCTGAAAAACGTCAACCTAATCCCGGCCCGGAGGGCCGAGTGTCATATCCCATTCGACTCAGTTCGTCGAGATCGGAAAAAGTCTGTATGTGTGTGTGTATGTATGTATGTGTGTGTATGTGTGTGTGTATGTGTGTGTATGTGTGTGTGTGTGTATGTATGTGCGTATGTGTCAAATAATGTCACTCATTTTTCTCAGAGATGGCTGGACCGATTTGCCCAAACTTAGTCTCAAATGAAAGGTGCAACCTTCCCATCGGCTGCTATTGAATTTTGGATCGATCGGAATTCTGGTTCCGGAATTACGGGTTTCAGAGTGCGGCCACACAGAAATTTCTCATATAAACTATAGGAAAAATTAAAAATAGAATTTTTATTTTTGATGCTAAATGTGTTCAAGGTGCATGAAACGTCGAGATTTGATGCAAACTCGAAAAAAAAATTTGACTACGATTCACTTTTTTGGATTTTGGCACATTTTTGCCTTTCTCATATAGAAAGGTTATGCAATCACTCTGAAAAACGTCAACCTAATCCCGGCCCGGAGGGCCGAGTGTCATATCCCATTCGACTCAGTTCGTCGAGATCGGAAAAAGTCTGTATGTGTGTGTGTATGTATGTATGTGTGTGTGTATGTGTGTGTGTATGTGTGTGTATGTGTGTGTATGTGTGTGTGTGTATGTATGTGCGTATGTGTCAAATAATGTCACTCATTTTTCTCAGAGATGGCTGGACCGATTTGCCCAAACTTAGTCTCAAATGAAAGGTGCAACCTTCCCATCGGCTGCTATTGAATTTTGGATCGATCGGAATTCTGGTTCCGGAATTACGGGTTTCAGAGTGCGGCCACACAGAAATTTCTCATATAAACTATAGGAAAAATTAAAAATAGAATTTTTATTTTTGATGCTAAATGTGTTCAAGGTGCATGAAACGTCGAGATTTGATGCAAACTCGAAAAAAAAATTTGACTACGATTCACTTTTTTGGATTTTGGCACATTTTTGCCTTTCTCATATAGAAAGGTTATGCAATCACTCTGAAAAACGTCAACCTAATCCCGGCCCGGAGGGCCGAGTGTCATATCCCATTCGACTCAGTTCGTCGAGATCGGAAAAAGTCTGTATGTGTGTGTGTATGTATGTATGTGTGTGTATGTGTGTGTATGTGTGTGTGTATGTGTGTGTGTGTATGTATGTGCGTATGTGTCAAATAATGTCACTCATTTTTCTCAGAGATGGCTGGACCGATTTGCCCAAACTTAGTCTCAAATGAAAGGTGCAACCTTCCCATCGGCTGCTATTGAATTTTGGATCGATCGGAATTCTGGTTCCGGAATTACGGGTTTCAGAGTGCGGCCACACAGAAATTTCTCATATAAACTATAGGAAAAATTAAAAATAGAATTTTTATTTTTGATGCTAAATGTGTTCAAGGTGCATGAAACGTCGAGATTTGATGCAAACTCGAAAAAAAAATTTGACTACGATTCACTTTTTTGGATTTTGGCACATTTTTGCCTTTCTCATATAGAAAGGTTATGCAATCACTCTGAAAAACGTCAACCTAATCCCGGCCCGGAGGGCCGAGTGTCATATCCCATTCGACTCAGTTCGTCGAGATCGGAAAAAGTCTGTATGTGTGTGTGTATGTATGTATGTGTGTGTGTATGTGTGTGTGTATGTGTGTGTATGTGTGTGTATGTGTGTGTATGTGTGTGTGTGTGTATGTATGTGCGTATGTGTCAAATAATGTCACTCATTTTTCTCAGAGATGGCTGGACCGATTTGCCCAAACTTAGTCTCAAATGAAAGGTGCAACCTTCCCATCGGCTGCTATTGAATTTTGGATCGATCGGAATTCTGGTTCCGGAATTACGGGTTTCAGAGTGCGGCCACACAGAAATTTCTCATATAAACTATAGGAAAAATTAAAAATAGAATTTTTATTTTTGATGCTAAATGTGTTCAAGGTGCATGAAACGTCGAGATTTGATGCAAACTCGAAAAAAAAATTTGACTACGATTCACTTTTTTGGATTTTGGCACATTTTTGCCTTTCTCATATAGAAAGGTTATGCAATCACTCTGAAAAACGTCAACCTAATCCTAATTTTTTTTTCGACTCGTTAAGGGTTTCTGGATTTTAACAGGGGCGTAGTTGAAGGTTTACGGAGAGGGGTTACACCCCCCCTCTACTGTTCGCGCCCCTCCTTTAAAAATCTCCTTAAATCACCCCTCAGACCACCACCCCATCCAGCCCTCATACCCCTCCCTTTCAACCCCATCATCTTTAAACCACCACTGTATCACAAAGCATACCAATTTAAGCTGGGGAGTCGTTCGTTCATGGGACTTTCGCCCTCTTCACATACCCAGCCCCGCATGACAAAATGAGTTAGCAAGCAGATAACATTGATCTAATGATGATTAGGCTAATGGAGTATGATATTTTTTTGTTTCAAGTGTTTCACCGTCGACACGTAGCTCATCAAGTTCGTGGCTGGCATGCCATTGTGTATAAGTGCAAAGTGTACTAAGAATGTAATGGACATTTCCACAATTATGTTGAACATAAAAAGCCTCCGTGCCATAGTTTAGAGAAATGAGAAAGGCACAATTGCACCGCTAGGTGGATTAAAACAGGTTTTTTCCCTTAGCGTTGCATCCGCGCTTTGAACGGGCACCAAACAGCCTACTGGCCGAATTCACGCAAAGTTAATCTGCTTCCCGCAAATGTCCGAAATGCAGGGAAAACAATACAACTTTCACATCCGCGATGCTGGGCCCATAACCTGTGGGAACTAACGACCACAACACAGGTTATGCAGCGGAAAGTGGACACAACCGACCGGAATTACTTTCGGGAATTCGCGCTTTTAAATAAAGAGACGGCACACTTTATAATCTGCGTGTTGTTTATTTAACGTACTGGCGTGGAATGACAAAGGTATTTTGTTAAAGGTATAGCACATATTTCTCTATAGGGTTGCCAAACAAGCAACTGATGAACTTCACCAGTGGCGGCGTAAGGAAAATATCGCTCACACCAACATTTTCTGGGACCGTGGGTTCAGGAGAAGCATTTTTCAGTATTTCTGCATAAGAGCGCTTAGATCCCTCCTTCAAGGATCGTTTAATTTTCTCCTCCCGCAATTTATATATGGGACATGCAAAGAGCTCGTGTGAAGTTTCTCCGCAATGTAAACATTTTTCTAAGTTTTTATTGCATGTATCCTCTTGATGAGGCCCCCCACATTTGCCACACCGTACCTTATTGGAACAGTAAGTGGCTGTGTGGCCAAGCTGTTTACAATTGAGGCAATTCATCACACGAGGGATGAAAAGGCGAACGGGGAGACGAATTTTATTAATAAGAATATGGCTAGGCAAAGCAGACCCAGCGAAAGTTAGACGAAATGAATAGGATGGTCGGTAAACTTTTTTCTCTTCTTCATGTGATACTGAGTACAATTGCTTACAATCGAGTATTTTTACCTTATTAAGCAGGGCGTTCTTGAAACAACCAACACCATGCTTAAGTATATCCTCGGCAGTGAGGCTGGGTTCGGAGATGACTCCATCGCATTCTATATCGCGCGAAAGTATATAGACTTTATATTCACGCGTGAAGAGTTCGCAGGCTACTATCTCGTTAGCTTGTCCAATGTTATCAATGCTAACTCGAAGTTTGTCTTTATTTACTTTCACGATCTCTGTTACAGCAGAAAATCGTGAAGTCAGATCCCGTGCAATTTGCACAAGGTTTAATGGCTTTCCTTTCCGCCTGAAGAAAACCTGCCAAGGTCCAGAAGACCCTTGGGGGTATAATTTTATTCTAAGGGGAGTTGAGGGAGGGGGATCAGAAAGTTGGAAGTTATGGTAATTTTCGTGAAAAAAGTCAAAGCAACGCTTTTTGTTCAAGCCAATTTATGTATCATTGATTCAATGAATTCCGCACTTTCACATACACAGCTGTTTTCGTAATTAAAAAGCGAAAAAAATGATGTAGATTACGTTTGTACCCCAGTGCAACGTGTTTGAGAAGCGTATAGAAACGAGATTACGAAAACTAAAGAAAGAAAACAGTATCGGTGAGAAAGAAAAGGGAAAGTTGACAGACAAATTAATCAGCAAGCTAACAAAATTTTATGAGCTGGCTAGGGTTCGTCGCGGTGCGGATGTGGGCGGAAGTGGATTGTAAGCACTGCAACCACAAAAAATTATAAACTTTACCGCACCGCGCGGTAAATGCGGTACAATTTATGTATGTTAAAAAAGTGTTTCAAAATAAAACATTTATTTTGCATAATCATATATAATAACATGTTATTCTTCTTTCGAGGAAATGTAACTTTAACGGACTCCTCAGAATGTAGTGTATTTTTTTTTGCATAGTGTTGCAATTTTTAGTTTTTAGTCATTTATTTTTAAGAATTTGTATTGTATTTTATTGTAGAGTATGCCATTAAAAATAAAAAAGTACAAATCAGCGTAAATGAGAACATTTGTTTTACTTCAAAATTAGATTAAATTAATTGAATAAATGATTAAAAACGATTACATAACACTAATTGTTACTTACGAAGTAAAACAACCAATATTTCAAATGGTATTGTTACGAGTCACATTTCCACTGACAGAACGAAAGACTAACGGCAACCATACCCTTTTGCTACTCTTACTTTAAACTCTAAATTGAATTATGGTTAGGGTTCCAGGTCGGTAAATGCGAAATTCTCGTCTTCACATAGCTCCAAAGATGGCGTGGGGTACATTTGTACCCCAGGGCGACGTTTTATGGTTAAGTAGACAACTCTAGACCCCCGCCCACTTCGCTTGAAATGTTTGAAGTTGTTGCAATGGGAAAATATGAATGAAAAATATATTAAATGCCATAACTTTCAAAGTATCACTCAGAAAATTCACACCTCTTTTTAAAAGAAATAACCTTATTATTTGAATGGAGAAATTTTTTTTCTCAAAAGAGACGGAAAAGTGGGGTACTGGGTCAATTTGTCTTGAAAATTTCCCATATTCAAAAATTTTTCTGCTACGTGATGCAAATCATAAATATTTTGCAGTTTTTCTAATGTGAAAAAATTTCAGAAATCGAATGGAACTTTTGTCCGAATACGAGAAGTTGGGGTTATGGGGGCTTTTTTCATTCATATTAAATTTTATCCTTTTCTCGTGCATATATCTCTATTATTCTTCACTCAATGTACCTTGTTGAACGTGGAAAATCCATAGGAATAAAAAAATAGATTCGTTACCGGCAAAATTCAGAAACATCAAATTTCCTGACCTGATATCTTCGCTAATGACACCAAGTCTCAAATTATTTTTTGAAGAGACGATTATCCATAGGAGGAATACTCCACAAAATTAATGTATCAGAAGATGCATTGTATCCTGTTGTAAAACTTTTTCGAAACTACAAAGACTTCAAAATTGACTATTGCAAAATTGTGTGATCTAAACTGGTAAAGATCAATTTTTCTACACTCAACCTTACTCTACAGCATTTTTATTAATTCTAAGGTACCTAAATAGGAAATGAGACATTATACCTTTCACTTTTCAATAATAAGAAGTTAATCTTCGACTTAAGTCAATTTGAATAGATATTTATCGTCGACAGTTACGATTTTCAATATAAAAATCTTTCTGCTTACCTTTTAATAAAGAAAAATATAACTAAATAATTTGGAATATAATTTTTGGAGTGAGCTCTCGCAGCACTAAGATGTTACGCGTATTAGGTACTCGACGAATACAACCTGGCATAACAAGTTTGTTTGTGATCTACGCGTCACCCAATGGCGTCAAACCCCCTCCTACACTCTGACCAGCAGCGTGTAGCAACATGATATAGTCAAGACGCACGTGCTTGACAAAGTCTACTGAGAAACCCACTCAATTCTGTAAAATTCAAAAAAAAGCAAGTGAACTACTTTTGCCCGGTAGTGTATATGAGAAAGGAAAAACGCAAAAAAATGGTAATTTTTTTCTTATTGTCCCAAAATTGCACTTTTATTTCTTAGAAAGCAGCATAATATTGCATACCGTTGGAAAGGCCTATTTTTCTTCTTAACTGTAAAAAGGCGGGTGAAAAATGACAACGTAGCTAGTTTTTTGGTGCCTAATGTCCCAGAAAAGTTTTTTTTTTCTAGAAATCAGGACACAATTTTTTTTTAATCATTGTTTTATGTTGCAACCTTGAAAACGTCAAAATTCACTTGAAAAGCTCAACATCACTGTAGCGTGTTACTTTTCGTTAAAGAATGGAGAACAAAATTCAAAGAAAGTGAAAATTGGGTTGTAAATCTTACGCTGACTGATCCCTGTAAACTTTCAAAACTATCCGTAACAATCTATGATCTCACTTGATTGTTTATTGTTTATTTTTCAGATCAATCTTCTCCACCAAGGAAAGTTCAAGAAAGTATTTCCTGTCTTTTTGCATGATCTGCGCTTAAGGCGCCAATATGCAGGCAAGCTATTTATCTTCGAGCGATGTATTTTCTACACGGAGCAAATAAAAATCAAAGTGCTCAACTACAGAGGACATTTTGATCACCAAGAAGTAACGTACGATTTCAGTAATCAGCAAATACTAAAAATTACGTCGGAGAAAGATAATCATCACGCCATAGACGTCAAAGTTGACATCCAAAATCCCGAAGTCACTAAACTGGCTGAGATAGTTGAACTCTTGCGGTCAATAATAGCCATGCGTCAGAAAAAAGAGGGGTTTATGATTGAAAGCACTGAACTAACAATTATTAGAAATGCCATTTCAAATCGTCACAGTAGTAGCAGAAGTAGTATCTCAAGTTTAACAAGCTGTTATAGCTACTACAACACATGTGGACCGGAATGTATTCCAGAAGTCTCTGACTATCCACAAACGAGTTTCGCTGAAAATGATCAGTCAGTTGATCACATCTTAAGCTTCCATCACTATTATGAAAAAGCTCTGAAAGATAATGTGGATTTCTATCTTTGCTCCCTACCGAATGATGTACCCCAACAGCTTGTTGAACTGAACGAAATTATTCTTGATATGCTCAAAATCCAACGAAATCTAAACTATCGTTTGTTCGAAGACGACCACTTCCAAACTGCCGGATCAGACCTAAACAACATCTGTGATATCTTTCATGACAGTCTCATGCAATCAGAGTTCGAAATTTATCTCCGATATGTCGAAAAATCGAAATGTGCAGAAGCGATTCTGATGAGCTTTGAACAGTACTTCACAGGGCATCCAAGAGCACATGATACTATCTGCTTGTCGATCGACGCATTTCTATTTCTACCCGTAGAATATGTAAACAGGTGCTACGAGTTCTTCGATGCTGTTTGGAAGGATGTGTATGGGATAAGGGAAGATGTGATCCTTAGGAATACGGTACTCAAGTACAAGATTAACTTTGTCCACAACCAGCTGTCATTGTTGCGGCAACGACTCAACGAAAACTATTACATTCGACAGTTGATCATGGACACAGAGTTTTTGAACGAGATCGAACTAGTGCAATACTCCGAAATAGTGAAACTGGAAGGTTCCTACGCAAATTACCGACTGTTTCTCATGAAAACGGGATTACTTTGCATGAAAATTAAAACTGAGAAGGTAATACATTATCTACTAATGATAATTATCACTAGACAATCGTTATTGCCTGTTACATAAAGATATTCATATTTTTCTTATAGAGCAACAAACCGGAGAATTATAGTAGTGTAACGTTCTACTGTCCGTACACAAAGTCAACAGCAAGAAACAGTCTGCGAAGTTCCACAGGATGGTCGGTTTACTTGGATGGTCGAAAAACGATTTTGTATTTTGAAAACAAACAGAAGCGCTACTTACTAAACGCTCGGTACGTCACTCTGGCGGGGCAGATGCGTGCGACAATGCGCGTGAAAAAGCGTTCATTCTTCAAATCATCTGATTGACAATAATAGAACAAATGTGATAGACTGATAGTTTTTTTTAAATTGCAGGATTAGTTTTCTTTTCATTGCAAGTTATCTCTGGAGGTATCATTGATAGAAAAGTAAAAGCCTTACTATTAAATTCGGACACAGACGACTCAACTAAAGTTCTATTTTATTCAAGGGAATCTACGCGGTTAGTTCTTCGAAAAATCTAACAGGGTAATGTGAATATTTTCACCATATTAGGGAGGGTGCATCACTGTTTCATTAATTACTCGACTTATAATTGAGGGGCCATCAACAGCTTTGATTCGTTGTGAAGAACAAATATAATAATACAAATGCCATGAAATTGTGCCCCAATCGTCGTCCTACCACTTGACCCAATGTGTTGAACAAAGATGACAGGCGCTGCTCTAACCTACAGCTTCAAATGGGTGTGATAACAGAATCACGGCGAAAAAGGGCTCATTACCCTATATTGATGCATATCCATTGTCATTTTACTTCAACGGGTGTATCGCCCGATGAGCGAAATGGACTGGTCCGTAGCCAGAACCTAGGGGGTGGGGGTGTCTTGAAAATGTTATGATTAGTTCAGATGACCTCAAATAAAAGGTACGTTAATCCGATTTCCTGTTCCGGAGTTACGAAAAAAAATGAGAACACACAGTAACTACTTATATAAAAACCTGTTTTAATCCACCTAGCGGTGAAATTGTGCCTTTCTCCATCGTGAACACTAGGATCTCATGGTTGGTTAAGCTACCAGTACACTGTTTGTCATAACGTGAAATATTTGATGAAGCAAAATTTGATCAAATAAACGTGTTTGACAAACAAATTTGACGAGGCCAGTATACGAGATCAACTGTTTAACAAACTTTTTTCATCGAATATTTGCATTGATGCGTTACCGGACGTTACGCCTAATATTGTTTGACAAACATAATAAAACAAGTTTGATGGATCAGTACACTATTTGTCATATATAGTCAAACCGGCGTATACGTCAAACAAATCGCCATGCGAAAACAATTTGTGCTGTTTGAACTTCTTGAATTTTCAAGAGTGCAAACACATGAAATATTTGTGTTAGTGCAGGGATGCCAAATGATTTTCCAGAAAATTTGATTTATTTTTATGAATGGTCGAAGCAACTATATCGCACTCCTTTGTTCGTGATTATGCAGTGTGATCAAATACAAATTAAATACGCCAAGGTCCCATACAAAAGGGTAATCATTTTATGACTCACCACGCAATCAAATTTGTCTACCCTTCGTGTTGACAGGTCGAATTGTAGAAGATAAATTAATTTGGAAGCGCTGTTCGATCAAAGCATGCTGTTCATATATGATTATATAGAGTACTTGGCAATCTGTAACTGCATTTGTGTGTTCAACGATTTGTTTTCTTCCACCAGCCACAGGTGGAGGAAAACAAATCGAAAATAGCTTTTCGGTCGGATTTTTTTTATGATGGAACCTGACCAACTGGTATAGACTTATCCAGCCGCGTTGGTACTGTGCCGTTTTGACGTTTGGATTGGAAGGAAAACAAACCACTCTTGGGCTTAAGGGGAGGGCGGTAGTATAAAATTACGAGATCTTGGTGTGCGTATTTCAAACGTCAGATATCTACACAGTACGTCTCCTGAATAAGTTTTACAGCGACACAGAGCAATGCAACACCATTATAAATACTTCATGCGAGTTTTTTCGAACGTTTAAATTGGCTTAAATTTTATATGGCAGCTGGAGGAAAACAAAACCCCAATTAGTGTGTGCGAAAGGAATTGCATAGAGCTCTACAGCCACAAGGTCTACCCCAAAAAAGTTTAGGCAGACTTCAATTGGACAAAAAATGATTAGAACGGGAATTTGAAAAATATTTAATCCTCTTGTATTGTTGGACATACAAAACGGCGATGAACACGGTATGGATTTTAGTTGCATTTCTCGCTCACTTGTTTATGTACTTTCTCACATTTACAGTTAAGTGGCCACATTCCTCCCACAGCTCCGACAGGTGTGGTTTCTGCGCTGGCCTATGTAGAGCACACTTTCGGCACGTGCTTGCCGTTACGGAAGAACAATAAGAACAAATCAGGTGCACTCTGACGATGCCAAATTTCTTCATTGCCTCGCTAGTGCAATCTAACTAC
Source organism: Topomyia yanbarensis (assembly GCF_030247195.1). Lineage (NCBI taxonomy): Eukaryota > Metazoa > Arthropoda > Insecta > Diptera > Culicidae > Topomyia > Topomyia yanbarensis. The sequence goes on from NC_080672.1 coordinate 155,689,678, forward strand.
ATTACATGTTACAAACGCCGCCGAACCCTCATACACCAGCTAATTATTTCCGAAAGCTGCTTTCCGATTCGGGCTAGCGCGGAAGAAGTTGACATCAAAGTGGATCCAAAGTTAGTACACGAGGACGCGGACGATGAGCGATCAAATATCGAAAACGCAGTGGAGGATGCTGATGAATTAAACATTTTCCTTTGGAACCAAAAACCGAAATGCGCATCAAGGGAGAGAACGGGAAGATTTACGTTATTAGGGGGTTGGGAGAGGAAAAAGTTGAAATGGGTGATTTGCAGAGCGTTTTCGTCGATTTATGGATCCGGATCGCAAGATGAAACAAAATAGTTCGAAGGGAGAAAAGGGATCTGATGGTTTGCCGCTAAAGAAGGATCGTTCATTACCCATTCGGAACCGATGTCCATATTGTAATTAAGAGTTTGCGGACAAGGATGACGACGCACATTCGATGGCACACGAGTAGCTTAAGGTTTTACTTATTTTCTTTTCTGTAAATTCCAATTATATACTGTTTACTGTTACAGGTGAAAAGCCCTTCCATTGTGTCCCCTCTGTTCGAAAACATTCACTCAATCGATAACGCTGAAGATACACGTCAGGTTGCACACCCGGGAAAACTCCGTACCAGATAATGGTATAGGACGCGAAGTCGACATGCTGCCCGAGCACAAATGTCGAGTATGTAGCAAGGTCTACCGATCGGCAAAAAGTTTCCGGCTGCACGAGAAGTGGCATGTCACCGGAAAACTTTTCGATTGTCGCGATTGTGGTAAAAAGTATAACACATATGTGGCCAAATGCAGGGCTTCTAATACCGACGTGAAGGAAAAGATGTACTCGTGTAAAATCTTCAGCCAAACATTCAAGCATCAGCAAAGCGGAGTGTACCACATGAGCAACAAAAACAAACACAAACGGTTCGACAGAGGTTTTGAGAGATCTAGAGACGGACGAAGGAGAGGCGATTTGCCGAAACTAAAATAACTTTCTCGTTCCCAAATTGTTAAAGCTACCAAGCACAACACCGGGCAACTTGAGCAATTTTTCTTGAGTATGTTTTTGGCAAGTGGTGAGGATAGTGTACGCGTTTATTGGGTAGTATTTGGCGCACCAACATTAGTAGCGTAAATATCCAGCGCCAGACGCAGGTTCCGTTTGATGGATTCGATGGAATCGCTATCGACAGACTCTTCATCATCTCGACTTCCATGAGCTCATTCAGTACTTTATGATAAAATAACAATAGTCAACACAGGCTACGGTCCGACCAGGATGTAGAATTCAACTAGATACATTCGACAATAATACCACGCAAGACTGGCAGTATACTCAACTGCTGTATGCTTTTCAAGAGCAGCTGATTCTTGGTGAACTATCAAAAAGGATTCAAAAGAAATGGCATTTGCTTACATTTCAGCATGTATCAAACAATTGAAATCAAATAGTGTGCACCTTTCCGAGTTATATGAGGCATAATTTTCCTGGAAAGACAAATACCAACAATATCAAAATAGCGCCGATTTTTTTTAACGTGGCGAATGAATTATTTAAAGTCACGTAAATAAAACAATCAATCAATCAGCCGAATTTCAAACCTTAACTTTCTTTCGTTTTGACATAAGTTTTGACAACAAATTCTGTCAAAACAAATCAGTTTCGCGTACGGCGTATTTTGCTATCCTGAATGAGCAAAGCACGTTTGTCAAACTTCTCCATCAACAAGTTTGACAAATTTCTCCATTAACAAGTTTGACAAACTTCTCCATCAACAGGTTTGACAAACTTCTCCATCGACAAGTTTGACAAACTGCAGCGTTACGCTGTTTGAAGTTTTGACAAACTGGTCAGTACACTGTTTGACAAATAAACAAATAATTGCTTTGACAAACACGAATGAAAAATTTGGCAAACTGTGTTTCATCAAATATTTGAAGATCCAGTACACAGCAGTTCAAATTTATTTCACGAAAGATGTCAAATATTTGACGTTATTACAAACAGTGTACTGGTAGCTTTATGTTCATTATAAATTGTCTAATGTATATATTACCTACATTTTTATTATTCGACGAATTTCGCGCCAACTCGAACAAATGTTGGCAGCACCCTCTGAGATGTCAACAGTTTTTTCGGCATTTAATTAGCAAGGGACTGGAAGGTGAAGTATATTTTTCAATATTTAGAGCCATAGTACTCAAGGGAGAGCAAGGTGTTGAAAGGAGAAAGTTTAGAAAAGCGTGGAAGGATCATATATGCAAGCTTAGAGCTCACCGGCGACTTAACCTTTTGTCTGCTACCGTAGGGGTCAGGGTCTTTTGGCATTAGAAATGCGGATCACCTGAGTCTACGGCATGTCCGAACAAGCGTAAAGTAACTTGTTACTTCATGCTGTCGGAAAAAAAAAAGAAAAAATACCCTCTGAGATGTCAATGAAACTTTCTGTACATCAGAACTTTGTCACAAAAAGTCACTTTTCATACTTGTTTTTTCCAAAAATAATCTAGAATATCTTTTGAAAAGGGTCAAACTTTTTTACCAATTTGTTTTCAAATGGGTATAATTTATGATTTAAAGATCGGTGTTTCAGTCACTAAAAATCAAGAATACTCGTTGTTCTCTTTCTCCAGCTCAGAGAGCAACGAGTGTTCTTGATTTTGTTGACTGAAACGCCGATCTTTAAATCATAAATTGTCACAATAACAGTCGAAAGTACACTAACAGTTGGCTATAGTCTAAAAAAGAAAAATCCTACAAAAATGTTGAAGGAGTAATTTTTACAAAATTAGTTTAATTATAGAAAAATATATGTTGAAAAAATTCTTTATCGATTCCTACACTGAAAAAAATCGATTTTAAAAATTTAAAGTCAATTTACAAAAAAAAACATCTTTGATTTGGATGAAATTTTGTTCCAAGATATGTAATTATGTTCCCTACCACCGTCAAAAATTCAAGTTGAGCACTTTTAAAGAAAAAAAGTTATTTGAAAAAACCTCTTCCTTGGCCAAACTGAATTTTTTTCACTGTATTTTTAACGAAAACTGAACCAATGAAAGTCATAATCATCTCAGAATCCAATTTCCCAACTGCTAGTTGCCTGATACATGCAAAAAGTATCAGTAACGACTTTAGTATAGCATGTCGGATTTGACTGGAACGAGGCTGACGGGATTCGTTTAACGGAGATCTGGTACAGCGCAAATTCGTTAGTAGGGGGATTGCTAGTTAGGCTGTTCGTTAGTTGGGTGTTCGCTAGTTGGGGCATGCCCCAACTAAGAGACTGATTGACGATTGAAAGTCATCGATTTCAAGGGCTTATTGGTTGATTTCTGTGACGATCTAGAAAAAAATTGAAATTCATTGAAATTTATTTTTTTGAATTCATATTCTGGAATGTTTTTAGTGAAATAAATATGTTAGATGCTGCGCACGACAAGACAACATGTTTAACCCTTTCATGCCCAACTTTTTTCTCATGCATGTATGGTTTCAAAACTATTTTTCCTTGATAACGGTGGGGTCAAGAAACACGAAAAGCCTTTTTTCATAAAGATAGGTGCTTCCCTCGCAGTGCTAGAAGCTGCTCAATTTTCACCTTAAAATGCTCAATACAATTCTCCTAGAATATTTACAATAGTCCAATTGCGTGGAAAATGTAGCCAAAGACAGTCTAAATTGATAAGTTTTATCAATTTTCAATAATATTGCAACATAACGAAGATATATGAAAAAATCATTTTCCGTCATCAACGTAAACTGTTCCTGGCAGCACTGCTCCATCGGAATCCAATCAGACTAATTGCAATAGCTTCAGTTCTAGAGCTGGTCATTGAAACTATTAATACTCAAATGAAAGTCAATAGTCACATTTATTAGCCTTACTTGTTTTTGTGAGGAAATTTTGCTCTGGGTTTTCTACGTATAATGATTGTACATGGCCCAACGTATCACCCGAATGAAGTCATGACCCTCATCCATTCTCTTGGACCAAGACTTGTTAACAAGCATGGGGAAAATCGCATCGTGAACAGATCGTTCGCGCTTCGCAAGCAAGCTTTCTTCAGTTGCGATGCATTCTGTTAGCTTCGAAAATGATACCTAGCAACCTGTCGTTACGGACACATGCGATTCAAAGCTATAACAACCAACGAAGAAGCACATCAGTTGTGTTTTAATTCTTTCCTTCCCCAACGCGGATGGCTTCGTTCGCGAAGCTCTTCTCGAGCGGTTCGCGGTTTGCATAGGATTTTCATTATACAGTTTTATTTCATTTTCATATTCGCACAATATAATTAATACTTGGAAAACCATATACCATTTTAAAACTAGCTGATAATATTAAAAATTTGCAACAATGCACTGCTAACAAATAGGCCGCAAGGAACTTCAGTAGATCAAATTGCTAGTAGTGTATCACAAAACTACCCATAACGCGATCTGTCAGCAAAAAATCCAGTGCAAAAATAGGTACTATGTTTTAATCATGCATGAAGAAACCTTTGTGAGCTTCGCGAAGCTACGTGACAAACATTCACGAGCGAAGAATTGACGCTGCTCTTAAATTTTTTAAGCTTCACTTTTTATTCGCAGTTTGCCCATCTAGTGACCTGCTCTGAAGTTATTAGACTTCTCCCTTCGTGCGTTGATTATGGTTAATTAGTGAGCACAAAATTTTGACTACTTTGTGATCCACAGTTAGAAACAGTCGCGCGAGTGAACGAATTTTCCCATGCCTGCTTGTTAATACCTTGGGGATTCCTAAACTTCCAACGCTCCACGAAACTTTGCAATTTTCGAGCGTCCTCTGAGAAGAAATACTTAAAAACTAGGTGAAACTACGCGATCTTTCATAAATATCTCCTTCTAATGCCTAAATGTCCACCTTCTCAATATCATTCTAATCCCAGTATCCGCCTTCTCATTACTCGGAGCCCTGCGAATGAATTCAAACTAAGGTAAGAGACCATTCATAAATCACGTAACGCGAAAATGGCCCTAAATTGACTCCCCCCTCCCCCATATAACAAATTGTCACAACTTTCTCTATCCCCCCCAGCCTATTACGTAACAAATTCCACGAAAAAATTATTTTTGTTCAATAGAAACATGTTACGTAACGATCTAGCCTACTCTCCCTCCCCCGTATGTCACAACATGTCACAACTTCTAGTAGCCTCTCCCCCCACCCTAAACGCGTTACGTAATTTATGAATGGTCCCTAATCTGCTATGATTTTTCAGATAAACTCCCATATTTTCTCCAGGAAATACAAAGAGTACTTTCCATGCTCCATCAAACGGAGAGAGCCTCCTGTAACTGTAACGATGTGGGCTTGGTCGTTGATAGGTAAATATACAACCATCAATTTTGTGGGGCGAATGTTGGCAGCGATGCATAGCTGTCATCATATGGCGAACGTTCCATGTATTCCAACCACAGCTTGAATCGAATACACAACGTAGGCCCTAGCCACCAGCCGATACATTATGTCTCTGATGATCTGTCCGTTAGTCCGTCGACGGACCGGTGCCAAAAATCGCGTTTTTCAGCTTTCATCAAGTTTTTCATTTGCATTTATAGCGTCGCGTATATTGAGAAAAATACGGACGATCCGACGTTCAAAAGTCCCTTTCGTGTATAATTCTAAGCAATTTCTACCCACCACGAAGTAGTCGCGTCGGGTACTCGTTTCTTCTGACCTTTAATCGTAATGCAAATGCATTGTGTAAAACATGGGGGAAAATGTAGTGACTGAAATATAAGAACACTTGGGGTTTTTGATGTCCCATGTGGAAATTCCTGCTAGTTCCTAAGATTACCGAGACCAGGAACCACTTACTTCCGTTTTGTAACAGCACCCTTCAAGGGATACTCTTAGGCCTTTACGAGGAAGCTTAGGAGAGAAAACTGATTTTACTCTTTCGGAAATTTATAGGCACATTAAAAATGTCCCCACAATGGGATGGGCAGGCTCTCGCTATTTAGTGTACAAGGAAACGTGGAAATTAGTCGTTGTCGGTGGTGTAGCGTTCATTTGCATTATCAGAGCGTTCCGTAAAAGAATGTTTCATTTTGTCCCCACATAATTTATATGCGGTATATGTCAAGAGATCATGCGGAGTCTCTCCACAGTAGGAAAACTTTTCATGATTCTCTCCGCATTTTCCATAGCGTGCATTGTTTCAACAATAAGTCGCTGTGGGCCCAATTGTAAGGACGGCAGTTCATGCCTCGCGGCACAAAAAAGTGAACAGGTAGACTAGCCCCGCCCAAAATATCAAAGTTTGGAAGAGCAGATTCGGCGAAAGGTTCGAAATGAGGCTGATGGAAAATAAGTTGTTTTCAAATACTCCTTGATTTTTCCTGAACGCAATTGCTTGCGAACCAGAATTTTCACTGGCCGAAGCAAAGGGTTCTTGAAAGAGCGAACCACATACTTCGCAATTAAGGCCCCTGTTGGAGCCTCCACCATCAATCTTCACTTCCCGAGCGGGTACATAGACAAGATACTTCTTTGTACACGACAAGTGGTATTTAGTTAAATCTCGCATATATCGATCATGTTAAATGGCATATCTTTGCCCTCATTCAAGTTTGTTATGGATATACACCAAATTCGTTACTCATACTTTTGGCCAGCATCAGGCAACTCGGTTGGGAAATTGGATTCTGAGAGGATTATGACTTTCATTGGTTTAGTTTTCGATAAAATTACACCGAAAAAAAAATTTGTTTGGGGAAGGAAAAGTTTTTTTTAAAAAAAAAACCTTTGGCATTGAAAATCACTATCTGGTGCAGGGTGTCATTCTAAAATCTAAAATCAAACGATGTCACGTTTTTGCGTCACTATTTTGAACGCTAATAACTTTGATATTTATGAACGGATTTCCGTCTGGTTATCACCAAACAATTCGGAATTAACTGAAATTATGTTTTATAGCCATAGTGTTTTTGTTTTTCTATAGCACACTATTGAAAAACAAGCAAAAATAAACAGATCTCGAAAACGTGAAAACTCCCATAAATCAGTCAATCTATCCCCGGCAGAGCTATCAATAGGGAGCAGCTTAGTGATTCAAATGTACACTAAAAGTTATAAATAAATGTGCCGCGTGCCTGTTTGAATCAGTTGTTGCTCTTTTGCCAGACAAATAACATGGTGCCTATAGTATCTCGTAGGACAGATTTGAGCACACAGCAAACTACGCTTCTATGAATGATGTCATCCTCGACAATTTAAAGAATATCATTCCTCGAGCGACTTCATTCTCCCGTCAAACGTCGGGCCGTAAAGAAGAGCAGTAGCAATCATGCATGTTGACAATGCGCTGCGACGAGTGCTGCATTTGATCACTGCTGCCGCTGGAGGTGATCCGATGTAAATAGCGCGCGGCTGTAAGAGTTGGCAAACCTCAGTTGAAGCTGACTAATTGTTGCATTCTGCATGTTATATTTCCTCAGTATAGGGTAAAGTGCCTATTTTCACCATACTAAGCAAGGTGCCTCTCTAAATCGTTAATTTCTCGCCCTACAATCAATGGAATGCGTGAAAATTGACATCAACAGCTTTGCTTCGTTGTTAAGAACCAACATAATAGCACAAATGCGCTTAAAACAGTGAAATTATCGTGTTTGAGCGCAACGAAGTGCTCCTATTGTAACGCTACCATTTGAATCAATGCGTTGAACAAGGATGGCAGACACTGCTCTAACCAACGGCTTCAAATGGGTAGGGTGATATTAGAAACATGGCGCAAATGGGCTCATCACCCTACATCATATTAACATGATTTAATCTGTTTCACAATATTCCGCCACGTCACTCGGTCAGTTGCTGCTTGTCTCCAACCTCTCAGGTGCCCGATACTTACCAGGTTCGGCTCCACTTGGTCCAGCCACCGGGAACGCTGCGCTCCTCTCCGTCTTGTACCTGCCGGGTTGGAGGTGAAAACCAACTTGGTGGGGTTGTTGTCCGGCATCCTCACAACATGCCCCGCCCACCGTACCCTTCCAGCTTGAGCTACTTTCCGGATATTTGGCTCACCATAGAGTCGCGCAAGTTCGTGGTTCATCCTTCTCCTCCACAGGCCATCCTCCTGCACACCACCGAAGATCGTTCTCAGCACCCTTTTTTCGAAGACTTCGAGTGCTTGCAGATCCTCCGGTGGTTCCCGTAGAGAACCACCGGTCTAATCAGTGTGTTGTACATGGCACATTTCGTGCGGTGGTGAAGCTTCCTGGATCTCAAAGTTTTGTGGAGTCCATAGTAAACACAACTTCCAGAGATAATACGTGTTCTGATCTCCCGGCTGGTGTTATTGTCCGCAGTCACCAATGAGCCTAGATAGATGAACTCGTCAACCACCTCGAACTCGTCGCCGTCGATCGTAATACTACTGCCCAAGCGTTTCCTATCGCGATCGGTTCCGCCAGCCAGCATGTACTTCGTCTTAGACACATTTATCTTTAGTCCTACTCGCGCTGCTTCGCGCTTCAGTCGGGTATACAGATCTGCTACCGTCTCCTTGTTTCTACCGATTATGTGCACGTCGTCAGCGAAGCACACGAACTGTCCGGAGCTCTCGTGCCCCGCATGTTGGACCCCGCTCTTCGCATTGCACCTTCCAGCACTATATTGAACAGCAGGCAGGACAACCATCGCCTTGTCTACCCTGGGGACTACCCTGCGTGTTTCAAACGGACCCGAAAGGCCACCCGAAATTTTGACACAACACCTTACACCATCCATCGTAGCCTTAATCAGTCTTGTCAGCTTCCCAGGGAAGCCGTTCTCGTCCATCATTTTCCATAGCTCTACACGGTCCACCGTGTCATATGCGGCTTTAAAGTCGGTGAACAGGTGATGTGTCGGGACCTATATTATTGCTAAATTAAAAGCCCTTTTAAGGGCTATAACAATAACAAACCATAAAGAACAAATTGGAATATTTCCAATCATTGACAGCCAGTGTTTCAAAAACCACTCCAATCAGCAGGCGTTGATAAAACCATAGTTTGACAAATCGGCATAGATCTTTCATTGGGGCTTAAATCGCAAATGTAAACAAACTGCGTTTTCGCTATTATGACATTATGCGACAAAAATACTACAAGATTGAGGTGAAAATTAGTTAAAATGGTTTTTAGTTCGATTTATAATTAAAGAAAACAAAACGGCGAAACATGCATTTTCTTCGAGATTTCGACTTAGGCCCTTCTTCTCATATGGAATATAAAGGCTAAACTTACATTTTTTGACAAAACCGGGCGTACGGTTATTATTCACAAAATTATTCTTTAAACGGCGGTTCTATTATATAAATGATAAGCAATATCTACTAGGATCATGTCTACTCGATAGTTGTTGCACATAAACATTCGAATATTTCGATATTTTCATGAAATTCGAAGAAAAGATGCACGCGCCCTATCATTTACATTGGGTTTCTATGCGCCCATTTGCTGAGCCCTATTAAAAACTATACTGTCAAGCTCGCCCATTTACCCAGCCCTACCGAGCAAGACAGAGTCAGTTTAGCCCTTTTACCGCGCCCTTCTGAAAATTATGTACACCGTTTAGCCCTTCCGCAAATGGTGGTTGCTGAAGGGCGAAATCACGACTGGGATGCAAATTGGGCGTAAGCATTTTTTTAGTTTCTACCCACTAAAAGCACATAGGAATTAAATTCTTTGTTATATTGTCATAAGGTTTAACCAAAGATGCTTCCGGAAAAACATGGTCATAAAGTAATTTAAACCTACAATAAAAACTACATTTAGAAAAGCATCGCCGTATATTGAAACTGATTTTTCTCCATTTGAGTACATTGCGACTTTGGCCCTATTGAAAGATCTGTGTCGAAATCATTAAAATCCATGATTTCATCACTCATGGTTTTTTGGCTCCTGAGGAGTGAAAACCGCCAAGGAGTGAAAACAGGTTACTAGATTATAATTGCAGCATACAGTTTAAAAGCCCGAGCTCAATTTAGATTTTTAATTTTCATTTTATCAAGCACAAAAGCAAAACAGATCCTTGGTACAGTTCATGGCGAAACCTTCTTTTCGAGAGACCTCGAAGGCCAGTATTCAATGTTTAGCGTACTAGGCTAGGCTTAGGCCATTACAGTAATAAATAGTACACCTGTTTTGCATTCTTCCACTATGCATTTGAATTTTTGGATTTCATCACTTCAGCAGAAACTGTTTGGACGGAGTGTGCTCCAAAACAATCATCGGTCCTTATTTTTTCAAAGAGGGAGAGACCATCGACAACGCACGCTACTGTTGGAATTAAGCGCACTTTGTCTGTCCAGAAATGCATGAAGATGGTCTGAAAAACTTCTATTTTCAACAAGACAGGGCACCTTACCTCACCGCAATCAAGTTCTTACAGAGCAAATTCCCAGGACGCGTTGTCTCAAAAATGGTGATTTGGAATGCCCTGCTCGTTCTCCGGATTTAACGACGTCAGACTTTTTCTGTGGGGTTATTTGAAAAGTGAAGTGTATTCTAGCTAACCTAAGTATCTTGACGAACTCAAAGCTAATATACGAGCTGAAATTGCGGCGATTAAACCCGAAACGCTGTCCAATGTCATGCAAAATGCCCGCAAAAGAGCTGCTTTTTGTGTATCAAATGGGGGTGGTTATTTACTCGACGTTATATTCTAAACTTGGTTTATAATAAATGGGATAAAATATCCTAAAAAAAAACTTGTTTACTTGTGAAAACGGCTAAAAAAGGCGGAGTTGTTCAATGTTGAAAAAGGATACATCCAGCTGGCGCACCCTGTACAATCTGCTGGGATAATTGAGAAATTAAACATACAAATCTTGAAGCCCTACTAGCAAAGTTTGAAATTAAATTCGGACTATAGGCGGCGCCAGAAGAAGAATCACAAACCGGAGTGGACAAGAGGAGCCAAAACCAGGAGTGAAAACCTAAGAGTCAAAACCAACTTGGATTGCTTTGATTTTTTTTTACTCACTCCTAGAAACGTGCATAACAATGATTGGTTTCCACCGCTCCTTTGGAAACAGGCTCCTTGCTGTGAAATGTGTGGTTTATTTGAAACAATGTTGACAGCGCAGTTTATATTACTTATTTGTTGCTTGCGCGTATATTGACAATCTGAAATTTGCAACAATCTGTTATTTGTTTAAATTTATCCTTCTAAATCAATACAAAAATGTGCAGCTACTTAAAGTACATTTCCAGGCTGAAATTGGTGAAAACCTGTGATTTATTAAAAAAAAATCGTTCGGAAACATAATCCAAAATTCTGCAATGTTTCAGAAAATTGGAAGATGTGGCAACACTGCCAAGCCGTAGCAAAAAATCCACAAATTTTTGTTCGTTATTCTGCACGAAGGCAGTCCTTCCATCAACAATGCGAAAGTGATAAAAGCCGATGTCACGTTTCAAACTATCAGTATTTCAAATTATCTGTTGAAGGGGAAAGTTGTTTGTTTCTTTCCAATTTTAATTATTTATCCGATGTAAGTAGCGCGCGGCTGGAAGAGACGGCAAACCGTAGTTGCGGCTGACTGTTCCATTTCGCATGTTATTTTTGAAAATTAAGAGCCCTTTACAGGGCTATAAGCAACAATGAAGAACAAATTTGAAAAATTCCTGACAACGACAGCGATAACCTAATTCCGCCGTTTATATTCGTTACTTGTTGCTTACGCGTACATTGACAATCTGAAATTTACAACAATCTGCGGTTTGTTTAAAATTTTTCTTCCGAAACAATACGAAAATGTACAGCTATGTGAAAGTATATTACCATGCTGAAATTGGCGAAAACTAAACCAAATCCAAAAGTGCAATATTATAGAAATCGGAGGAAGTGAAAAATCCGCAAATATTTTTTTCAATATTCTGCACGAAGGCAGTCCAGCATCAGTGCGAAAGTGATAAAAGCCGATATCTGGTTTCAAGCTATCAGTATTTCATATTAGATGCTAAAGGGAAAGGTTGTTTCTTTTCATTTCGAAATATTTATCTGATGTAAATAGCGTGCGGCTGGAAGAGATGGCAAACCTTTTTTTTGCAGCTGACTAATTCTAGACCAACATGAGAAAAGGGCGGAAGTCCAAATGAGAGTTTCTCTTTGTTTACTCTCTCTTCCGTCAATAACTCGGCCGCTTCTACGTTTGCTAATTAACTCTTAGCTGATGTGCTAGACGACATCAGAGTCTTTCAATATTTATTGAAACAATGTTGGAATGTTTTATGTTGACGCCATAATAATCGAAAGAAAAAGTAAACACAGAGAGACTCTCATTTGGACTTTCGCCCATTTCACATGTTGGTCTAGAATTGTTCCATTCTGCATGTTATTTTTGTTAAACCAAAAGCCCTTAGTTTAGTACTTTTCATTCCATAGCACGCGTGTTTGTGAATCCCACAAATATTCCTTTTCAGGATCCCACCAATGGACCCCTAATATAGAACATTTCAGAGTTGATGTTAATTAAACCACCGAATACCGTAAACCGGGGTGACTTTGATCATCGGGGTGACTTTGATCACTCGAAACTTTTTTCGCAGATCGCTTATTAAATCAGAATAGTCTACCGAATCATTTTAATTTGAATTGATTTTTACTCTAAACTTATAAAATATTAATTTGTTATACTTTTTGAGTATATTGTTCGGTTTTTGGGTACAAAAACTACAAAAAATCGAAATTTGACTTCACCTGATTTTTACGAAGCTTCGTAAAGTGTCTATTTTTTATAAAACAAATAAATCTCAGATTTGAGAAAGAGTAATAAAGTACAAGCGAGTTTTTATTTTCCTTTAGATTGGGATATGCAAAATGTAGTTTTAAGAGTTGGGAATAATTTCAAATTATTTTAAGCTAAAATTCGCAACATTTTTTTATGGTTCAATATTCCAACGTGTTAAAATGGATGAAACCTTTTGTAAATTGATAAAGCACTGAAACAAAACAATTTTAGCAGTTTTAAAAGTTTTCAGAATCTTTTATTCTAGTTGGACACAAATTATACGAATTTTGGTTACTCGAATTTTACAGTACAGTGCACTACTTTGTATAATACTAATTAACATCTATTTAACAATGAGTATCTTTCCAGAATTAGTTTAAACACACATTTGAATTAAAAGCATTGACATCAATAACTTAATGTGGGTGAACATGCAGGTTATCAAAGTCACCCCGGAACACGAAAACGAACTTCAACTTGAAATGATTTTTGAAAAAATAGCTGTAAACGGACAATTTTAGGTTAAACCATCCAATCTTGTTCTCCATACATCAGTACATAGTTTAAAATATTAAACTCGAAAAAATGCGTTACGTCTAAAAATATGTAATAATTACTTCGAAAAGTGATCAATGTCACCCCGGTTTACGGTATACAAAGATACATATGTTAAATTTTCTTCGTTTACGAATAATAATGACCAGTTATTTTTCTATCGTAGTTGCAAACATTCAATCTGATAGCAGGTAGTTAATATATGTAAGGTTTTGTTTGTGAGCTTCATTAATTTATGTTCCCATTTCGGGGATTTGAATAAAACTTTTTTAAAACTTGAATTTGTCACACTACAGGTTATCGATTTTAATTTAAAAATTCAACAATTATCTCTAGTGAAGAATAGCATGCCTGTGTGTAGTTCTGAAACAGTCGATTGCATTAAGGGGTTTTAATTTGGCCATGGATAATATTGCTTGCTCATAAAACTGACTGCATTTTTAATGTCATCGTAGTCGTGTCTTGTACACAACCCTTATTTTTTTTCTTTCTGTTGAACGAACAAGAACGGTTTCTGAACCAATAACCTTTACTACAGATATTCCTCATTTCAACAAGTAGATTTTTTTTGAATATGTATTACAGGAGTGCTCTTTGCTCAGAACGCAAACATATCTGCCTAAATCATGCTGGATGTTTTGAAAAATATTCATCAGTCAAATTTGCGTCCGTTCCAAAATTTTGCGTTTGTTCCCGACGTTAGATCGCTGGGCCAGATCGAATTTTAGAGATATTGTCATTTAAAATTTAAAATACTAAATATCAATTCATTAATGAATACTAGAAAAAACTCTAGAAAGAGAACTGCGGAGAGAAAATCGAATTTTTAGGAACGTATTCCCCGGCATTGTATAGCAACACGTCCAATGTCATAAGTATAAGCAGTTTTTAGGCCGCTTACTGAGTGGCGGCCAGAAGCTGGCAGTAGAAGGCGAAATGCGAGAAACCTGCTTACAGCATATCAAATGGAGCCTGTCAGAGTAACAAGAGGCAGTTGGCGCAGATCCGTTGAACTTTTCGAATCGAACCAGCCCAAGCAGACAAATTGTCCAAGGTATTCTGTAATAGTCCTTGTCAGAGCTGCAAATTTTGACCAGGTTGTTTTGAACTTGAAGGAAGAACAAATCTCAAATCATGCTCTACTATGTTCATTCATTCATTCAAACAGCCGAGCTGCTCAATCATTTTCCATTCATTTCCAATTTCATTGACTATATGAATATCTCTGTACTGGGATATTGACGAGGTTTTTCAAACAAAACTACTCTAAACATACTTCTTATTGTTCATGTAAGCTTGAAAACGCAAAATATGTCAACCTAAACTGACCTCTACAGAGCAGATGACAACTTTTGTTGGTGAATGAAAAGGCATCAATTTGAAATGAAGACGTACGGTTTGGATATGAAAATCCCGCCAACTTGAAAGTAAATGATTTAGGGAGGCTTTGAATTTGAATCATGGCTGGGTTTGATTGAGCTGAAAGTTGGCATTTGAAAATGAAAATTTGCACCACTGGTCCTTGTAGATCGACAGCTTTGGGTCCCGTTACAGAAACCACGCCATCGTCTGCAAGTTGCCTTTACGTGCAGGAATTGTCAAGACATTCATCAATGTCGTTGACATAGAAATTGTATAAGAGGGGGCGTAGACTTGAGCCCTGGGGAAGGCGCATATAACTAAATCCTGATGCCGATAAATCACTATGCAAAAAATGCTTGTGCTTTTCCGACAACAAGTTTAGAAAAAGGTTGTTTAAAGTTTCTGAAAGACCATGCTGGTGCAGCTTCTCTGAAAGAATGTTGATAGAAACTGAATCAAAAGCCTCTTAATATCTAAGAACACTGATACCATCTGCTCTAGCAACATACCATTTGAATTTCGGTTGAGAGCAACGCATGACTATCGTTCATCCCTTTGCCTTTGCGAGAGCCAAATTGTGTATCTGTTAGTAAGCCATTTGCTTCGACCCAAATGTCGTGGCTGGATAGAATCATTTTCTGAAACAACTTCCGGATACATGACAACATTGCAAGCGGTCGATACGAATTGTGATCGGAGGCTGGTTTTCCTGGTTTTTGGATGGTGATGACCTTCACTTGTCTCCAAACGTGTGGGATAATGTTACGCTCAAGATACTTGTTAAATAAGTTTAACAAGCGTCTTTTGGCAGATTTAGGCAGATTCTTCAACAAGTTGAATTTGATTCGGTCTGGCCCTGGAGCTTTATTGTTACATGATAAGAGAGCGAGTGAGAACTCCACCATCGAAAACGGTGTTTAGTTCGCGCTATCGTTATCATGAGGAAACGCGTTGCCAGGGCGGAATCCGTACAAACCTTCTTGGCGAAATCTTTTATCCAACGGTTTAAATATTCCACGCTCTCGTTAGTAGTTTTTCGGTTTCGCATACGCCGGACCGTGCCCCAAAGAGTGCTCATCGCTGTTTCTCGCGTTAATCCATCAACGAACCGGCGTCAGTAACCACGTTTCATGGCTTTCATCAAACTCTTCATTCGCGTTTCTAGCATTGCGTACTATCGATAGCTAGCAGGTAACCCGTCGTCGCGGTAGTCCTTATAGGCGGCAGCTTTCTCTGCGTACACGTCTGAGCACTCTTTGTCCCACCACGGATTGGGAGAACGTTTTTGTATATTCGCGCCGGGTACTGACTTAATCTGGGCTTGATTCGCGCTGTCGAGAATCAAACCAGCCAAAAAGCTGTACTCTTCCTCCGTAGCAAGTTCTTACGTGAATTCGATGTTGTCGGATATCGTGGCAGCATAGTTCTTTCAATCGATATTTCGTATGAGGTCATATGAAATATTGGTTGTTTCCAATAGTCTTGCGCTGTTGGTGATCGGTGTTGGCAGATGGTCGCTAACGTGGGGATCAGGGATTACCTTCCATGCGCAATCTAACTGTAGCGATGTCGTGCAAAGGGATAAATCTAATGCGCTTGGGCGCGCTGGTGGGAGAGGAATCCGTGTCTTTTCCACTGTGTTTAGAATTGTCATATTAAAGTCGTCGTAAATATTGTGAATTAAAGAAGAACGGTTATCATCATAAAGGCAACCCCGTTCCGTACCGTGAGAATTACAGTCTCCTAAAACTAGTCGCGGGGCTGGCAGGGATTCTATAATATCATGTAGCTGGTGGTGTTGGGGGGAATACATATGGAAGATAGGCAAAGATCTTTTTTGCCTTTGGTTGTTAGTTGACAAGCGACAATTTCAATGCCTTGTATCGAAGTAAGGTTAATTCTGTAGAAGGAATAGCACTTTTGATTCCCAAAAGTACCGTAGAGGATGTCTCGATCCAAGCGAATAATATTAAAATCGTGAAAGTTTGGGTTTATATCGGAAGTTAACCAAGTTTCACACAAAGCGCATGCATCGCAGGTAGAAGAGCTAAAACAGACTTTTATGAGATCAGTTATATATAAAGTTTTGCTTATCCAGTCCACGATGTCCGAGAGTTTGATAATTCCAGTGCTGCGATTATTCTCGAACTGAAATGGAGAAACACTTGGGGTTTCCTATGTTCCGGAAAGTGCTGGGAACATATTCTCTGAGTTTAATCCTCCGAGACTCGCAGCTACTTGCTTCGGTTTGGTTGCAACACTTCCAAGAGATATCACTTTCGGAGCCCCGTCAAGGAACACCTTCTTGCATTTACAAGGAAATTTAGGAGAGGAAATATTTCTCCTCTTCCTATAGCTTCATAGTAGATGTACCCTCTTGTGGGTCATCAGCCTCGCATTCGTTAGTAGCCAAGAGAGCATAGCGGTTCGTTGAGGATGGTGGCGTAGCTTATGTTTTGTTCAGCCCAAAAAATATTTTTTTTATTTTTCTATCTTAAAGTTTAGGTTCTAAAGAATGCATTGCCAAATTTTTTAAAGTGATCGGAGCAGTAGACGCAAAGTTATAGCGCTTTTCATCTTTCTCACTTACGGAAGCGTGGCTTATACTTGAAATTTTAAACGCGATTAACTCGAAATCATTTTTTCCGGAAGCGTCTTTGCGGTGACTACGATTGCCGAAATAGTTTTCAACCGATTTCAAAACTTTCTTTTTAAATTGTTCGTAATTTAACTGCCGTGTCCTTGAAAGATGCCATGTTTCCGTCGAAACTTATGATGTTATGAATTTTTTAAAAAAAAATTCGGGTGGAAATAGTGTTTTGTTGGAAAAATCGTCCCCGATTCCAAAAAAAAAATTTATTAATGAATCGTTCAAGGACAACACAGGTACCTATGCTAATGAATTTTGTTTAGTTCTATGCTTTCAGTTGAGCTATTGGACTGGAATCGTAGTCACGACAAACCTCTTTGAAAAAAAAGCGTTTTGCGTAAATTACTATAACTTCGAGAATTATCAATATTTTTTCATGTACTCAAGTGAATTTTGCAAATTGGACGTTGTACTACGTTAGACGTATAACAAGTATTTCATAAAAATTTCGCTACATACCTTTACAAAAATTCAAACTTTTCCCTTTCATCCCGCATCTCAACATATTAAACCCCTTAACATTTCTTCGAAAGAACGCTCGGAACGTTCCGCACAAGAACGTTTTAGTTTATCCCCGCGTAGTTTGTACGCTGGACATGCCGAGATCTCATGCAGAATCTCTGCATAGTAAAGACACTCTCAGCATTCTTACTGCACGAATCATCCACGTGATTCTCACCGCCTTTTCCACAGCGGGCCCTATTGTTACAATGGGTGGCTGTGTGACCCAATTGTGTACACTTTGTGCAATTCATGACCAGTGGTACAAATAGACGCACAGGCAGACAAACATTGTGCAATAGGATGTGGTTCAGCAAAGCGGTACCAGCGAAGGTCACCCGATAAGAGTTTGATTGGGGGTACGTTTTTGAACCATCTTCCGCAACTGCTACTGAGTTCAAACGCCTGCACGCAAGTATTTTCACTGGCTGAAGTAAACGGTCTCTAAAGCGGCCAACCGTGTACTGCAGCAGATCCTCGCATGTCAAACTCTCATCGGTGACGACGCTTTCAGACTGTACTTTTACAGCTGGAATATACACAAAATAGCCCAGCGTAAAGTGCTCGAGCAAGAAATATCGTTTGCCTGCTTTGAGTTAGTCAACACGATCCTGACCCTGTCTGAGTCTTATTTCAGTCACGGCCGAGAACCGTTCTATCATGTCTTTCGAAATCTGTAAGAGATTCAGCGATTTTGTTTTGGGCCGAAATAAGACCACAAAGGCAGCGGCTGGGAGCTCTGGATATTATTTGGGTCGGGGGAGAGTATTGGGAGTCGATTCGACCTCCATTTGTCCGCCGGATAGGGTGCCATCGGCACCATCAACACACGGGGTCAGCACCCGCGCAGACGGGAAAAAGCAGTAAATGTGTCAAATAAGGTAGATATCACTCATCTTTCTATTTGTTTCCCACGACGTACTAGTCCAGCTTATATGGCTGGCTATTGTTCTGTCCTCACCAACCAAAGGCTGAGGAATGCGGCCTTGAAAATGAAATACAAAGCGAAATCGAACCCCTCCTCCTCCTCAGTGCACAAGCGTGGACTATTTCTGTACCACTACTCACCTCTCTATGATGTCCATGTGGACTTTCTACGATTTTTGGGTAGTTTTATAAAAATGGATTTTTAGAAAAAAAATCGATTCGACTATTATGATGCTGAAGGTCTTAATAACAATCGTTCAAACTTCAACCACAGAATGTTATTCACTTCATTAGTCCATGGAAATATCTCATTTCTGAACGACATTATGATCATTTATATTTACGTTTTAAAAATTCATCATAATAACTCAAAATTGAAGTAACCTATGGATTCTTGAACCGTCTCATAATTTCAACCAACATTTGTACCCCAGTATACGGTTTATTCCAATAATTTTATTTAATTTTTAAGTAGACGAAAAATCGTTCTCATTAACGCTGATTCGTGGAAATTTCCCAAACCCGATTTTTCAACTTTCACTCTTCCAAATAAATGCATCTTTTCAGAAATCTCGAAATTCCGTTTTATACCGTTCGGCCATTCCTTCAACTTTTAGAATTATTTGATTGTTTTCAAATCGGTTCAAAATTTGCAAAGTTTTAGTACATAATTTTTGTAAAAGAAAGTCAAAACTAAGATTTCTTCCAGTTATCTTTTTGTTTATGCCAATTTATGCATCATAGAGTCAAATAAATCCGTACTTTCACCTGCTCAGCTGTTTTTGCAATTAAAAAACGAAGAAAAAGATATGTTATACATTTCCTTTCTTTGTAGTTTTACATGCGAAAATTGCGATCAAAGCGTGGGGTACGTTTGTGCCCTAGTGCAACGGTCTAAGGTACGAAAAGTAAGTGTAATGTTCTAGGGTTAAGAATTTGATTTGATCTCTGTACTAAATTGTTTCTCGCATGCAGATTTTCAGGGTGTATCGCATTCGTATTCGGCACCATATGGTCATGGCAGACTAGCATTCAATCAAAAGCAAATACTTTATTTCCATACCCCAATAGTCAATAATGCTACTTACGCTAATGGTTCACACAATGAAATGTTTCCTATATAGCACACTCTATCACGCAGAAACTGATAGTAATGATTATGAACAACTTCACATACTAGTAGTGGAAGCCGAACCATCAGAGCACAGGTACACAGGTACACGGCCGCGATAAACATATCAGGTGTATTTTTGTCACAATTGCATTAGTCACTCTGTACCCTTGATAGCCTTCGTTCGTTCGCGCGATGTTCCGCAAAATATAAATCATTTCGCTCGTGCGGTTGAAGGTCTGCTTTGCGGGTGTCTTCGGACCCGCTTGATTGCATTTCATTCAAGAAATCTGGTACACTTTCAGCCCCGTCCGGTCCATATCGTACAAACACTCGGTACAACGAGGAAGTGATCGTGGAAGCTCGAACCAAAGCGAAAATGGAGAAATAATTTTGCTATTTACCCCGTTTTGGAACTGGATCGTTGTTGATACAAGCAGAGGCAGACCCATGTGCAGTTGTACAATCATCACAACCTGATACATTGCTGCCAATGATAACGAAAGTTCCACGGAGCAACTGCTTTTCAGTTGAGATTGAAGAGTTCTCCGTTGCCGTCACCGTCGCCGATGTCCGTTACAGTCGTTCCGAGTTGTGCAGTTTCGTGCCCACAAAAACAAACAATCTGGTGACTTGGTTGGATATAGTGGCAGTGTGAGAGTGTGTGATAGTCAATAGTGGGGGTGTTCAGTATAGTGAAAATGTAGTTGAGAAAAAATGAGAGTTAATCAGTTTACCTTCGAGTACTATTTCTGGGTCACAGATTAAATGTAGACATAGCAGATTTCGAGTTCAGCAGGAGCTCAAAAAGGTGCAATATTTTGACAAGTGTTCAAAATGCAATTACGTAGGTATAAAAACTGAAAAAGTGTGTGACGCAAAACAATTCGTATATATATACTACTAGATACATTTCCATTAGAAGCGGCAAATGTGTTTGTTCTCGGATCGTTTACGTATAAATTGTGTACCCCTAACTATATATGACATGCTTCAATTATACAACTTGGATAATTTCCGAACAAAGCGACAGCAGTATTTGGCAAATATTAATTACTCAACGTTACACAAAAACGTTTCCAATCCACCTAACAGTGTGATGAGACATTTCTTATAACTTCTTCGTTTTCTGAGTTTAATATTAAATAATTTCACGTACTAAATAAATCAAGTTACAACTGAATACAATGCTTGTAAGAGATATATAGCACATTCAGGAATATTATGTAATTTCATGAAAAAAATAGTAAAACTTATGGGATGTTTAAAAAATTGTGATAAAAACGGAATTTTTGGGGACATTACGAATACTGCTCTACCTTTGCAAAAATGGCAATCGAATTATTAGATACTTATCAATCAATGCATTATTTAGGGAAAAACTGAATTCCCCTTAGGACGACAAAAACATTAAGGGGGAAGGGGGTGGATAAGGGCTTCAGTGTGAAAAATAAACACTTTTTTCGATTTTATTTAGAAATTTGTGTAAAGCGAATTGATCAAAGTTTTTGTGCTTTATAATGTATCATTACAATAACATTCTGTAATTTTCCTATGCAAAATAATCGAAAACTTACCTCTAAAACTCAACGTAGACGTTAGGAATTTTGTACATAGACCGTGTATTCAAAGTTTAAAATAAATCCATTAAGTAGTTTTTGAATGGCAGTTAACACTGCAAATCGTGTTTTTCCGAAAAATTTTACAAAAAGCTACGTCACTGAGTCGCTTGTCGGTATTTTTGCATTAAAAAATTACAGAATGTTATTGAAATGATGCATTATACAAAAGTTTTGATAAACGTGCTTCACCCAAAGTTTTCTTCGCACCAAAAACATCTATTTTTTACTTTATAATGTTGGCAACCCTAATATTAAAAGTTTGTTTACTAAAAGTTTGCTATTTTGGTTAGAAAAACGCTTTTAATCAACCTAACAGTGTTATGAGACATTTCTTATAACTCTTATCACTATCTTCGGATTTTATATGAATTGAAAATTTAAAACTTAATGTTTCGCGATGTTTTGCCTTTCTCATATAAAGAAAGGCTATCGACTTTTTAACCGAGGCCCTGAGGGCCGAGTGTCATACCCCATTCGATTCAGTTCGTCGAGATCGGCAAATGTCTGTGTGTGTATGTATGTGTGTGTATGTGTGTGTCATTTAAACTCACAATTTTCTCAGAGATGGCTGAACCGATTTTCGCAAACTTAGTTTCATCTGAAAGGTATAACTGCTATTGAATTTTAGTCCGGAATTCCGGGCATATTCCACAATTAAAGTCACATCGGTTCTTCGGTGATGACTGAAAAGATTTTCTCAAACCAAGTCTCAAATGGAAGGCAAAATATGCAGTTGAGTATTGCGTCGCCGCACCTCCCCCTCCCGCCTTGCCCTTACACCTCCCTCCTTCATCGCTCCCCTTCCCGTTGGACCACCCTCACGCCCGCATCTTCTTCATCTTCATTCTAAACTCCCAATCTACTAACCCCCCATTCCCAACATTTCAAAATATAATCACATGAAGATAACATTGAACTCATGCTGATTAAGCTAATTAAATATTATTCTTTTGCCTTTCTCATATAGAAATGTTATGCAATTGCTCCAAAAACCGACTTTCTAACCGAGGCCCGGAGGGCCGAGTCTCATATAACATTCGACTCAGTTCGCCGAGATCGCAAAATATCTGAGTGTATTTATGTGTGTATGTAAGTATGTATGTATGTATGTATGTATGTGTGTGTATGTGCGGATTTGTTAACAAAATGTCCACATCGGTTTCTCGGAGATGGCTGAACCGATTTTTACAAACTAAGATTCAAATGAAAGGTATAATATTCCCATAGGTTAATATTCCCATAGGTTAATATTGAATTTCATTTTCAACCGACATCTTGTTCCGGATTACGAGTTGAAGAGTATGGTTACAAAACAAAATTTGTTGATTTGTACACATCGGTTTCTCGGAATTTTCTGAACCGATTTTTACCATCTTGATTTTAAATGAAAGGTCCATCAGCTGCTGTTGAATTTTGTGTGGATCCGAGCTCTGGTTCCTGAATTACAAGGTGATACGTACGATCACGCAGCAAATCCCGATTCTGACGAATTCTGCGATGTATAAAAAAAGGTGAATTTTTTTCCAAAATGTGAACACAACTGTTGAATTTGTAGATCTAAGTCACCAACAGTCATTCAAAGTCTCTTTGGCCACCATCGACGGATCCGGAAACATCCAAATTCAGAATAACGATTATATTGGTTTCTCGAAAATGGCCAGACCGATTTGATCAACTTAGTCTCAAATGAAAGGTGTTGCGTCCCCGGAAACTGATATTAAATTCCATCTCCATCCGACTTCCGGCTCCGGAGTTACGGGTTGTGGAGTGCGATCACATAGAAAACTCCGATTCAAACCGATACCGCGATGAATGCAAAAAGGTGCTCTTATATATACTTACCAAGTGTAATAAGAATGAAAGACATTTCGATAACGTTATATTGTACGAACCAGCTATCAAATCTTATTGCACCTCTAGGTGGATTAAAACAGTTTTTGATAACACATACTACATGGGACACTGGCAGGACGCAAAGAAATGCTCATATCAGCATAGGACAACATCAGTGCTAGAAATCTGAAAGGCTAAACCAAATGAATGGAAATGCGGAAAAATAGCTCAAAAATAGACGGACAAATGAATTATTACTAATACTTTGTTAACAACATATCTAATTTCTTCAATCAATGCATTGTGTAGGAGAAACGGAACTTACCCAAAGTGGTGGGCCAAAAAATCGAACTTTTTTTAGAATCAATTTGAATAGATTCCTTCCCTCAATAGCGTTTACTCAAATTGCCAACGCGACTGAGAACTAAGAACTGAAATTACAGCTTTTGATCATCATCATTTCTGGAATTTTCTTATTCACGAAACTTTTCGATAACCTTCCGTCACTTCATTAGTGCACTGGGCGCACGCTGCACAGTGGTCGGAACGCCAAAAACGTGAACTTAATTCACTAGAGGCCAAACCATCGAATATATTCACAGAGTGTCTTTGGAGGAATTGTTCGTATGAATATTCCCCACAATCTGATAACAATTGAAATTAGACATGGATTACTATGATCGAACTAAAAAAAATAACTTTTTGTACAGACGAGGTAAAAAGTTGGTGTCTTCGACAAAGTTTTAGAAATGCTCATAGTGAAGAACTTTGTTAAAGAACTTGAGCTTGTAGGACTAAAGGTTATCGATTTATAAGGCGTTTTCTATGGCGACCCCCTTAAATCTAGTTTTTTTAATATAACTTTATTTATTGTGACTTTACGTGCTAACTATGTTTAAAACAAATGTGTAGGTCTCAAAACTACATAATATTGTTGAAGACTGCATGTAAAAATACTCATTCGTTTCAAAGTTATTGCAGATTTTCACATTTTTTACACCAATTTCAAGAAAGAAAGGTGCAAACCAAAATGCACGAACAGGCACTTTTTTACTGTCTAAACTATGCACAATAAAGCTAAGAAGGTTTGGTGCGTAGCACTTTAGAATCCTATGAATAGGGTAAGCTTCCTTTATCATGTTTTTTACCTTTTCCATACAAAAATTAGCAATAAACGACTAACTTTCCCTAATTATTAACTACTACTTTTCCTTATTATTAATCGCAGATACTCGGTTTTAAACCAAGACATGCAAAATATGGTAACAATATGCGCTACTGTCATAATAGATAGAATACGCTATCATCAGATACTAGTTAGTCTCTGCTATCATCCTTAACAGTTTTAAGAAAACAAAAAAAATCGGAATGTTTATTTAAACAGATAATTACTATGTTTATGAGAATTTTTCCCTTGTAGGCTGATTAATCTGTGAACAGTATAAAAAGAAACGAAAAAATAGTTGCTTGTTTTTGACAGAATCGATATCACTCCATATAGGAGAACGATAAAATTTCTTTGACCGTATTAAATGTTAAATGCTGCTTTGATTATGTCGTCAATTTTTTGCAGTTTTAGGAAAAAACAGGTTTTTTGAATTTTCAATTATTCATTGGAAACTTCATTGGGGCCTTCCGCATGAAACTAGTTTGCATAAGGTCGATTCCGCCATTGCTGATAAAGTATTAATATCTTTAATAACAAAAGTAAAAAGCAATTCGTTTAAACTATCACTATAAAATATTTTTCAAATTTCTGAAAAACATTTGTTCGGTTCATCTATCTTCACCTTTCTACTTGAACCGAATGAATAGTTCATTACTTTCCAATTTAATTGCATTTTAATTGTCAATCTGTAGCATTTAAAATGAGCCAGAAATAGATGGAGTAAACGGTAGACATCCGCGTGAACAAGATTTTTTCGATACTCGATAGGTATAAAATCTACTCTCTGTACACAACTTAATTCCTGCATAATATATAATAATTAAAAACTTTCGACCTTCAAGTATACAAACACTGAACATCCCTATCCCCAACTGCAACAAAGAACAATATTTTTATTCATTCTTAGTCATTACATAAGACTAAACGAGAAACCCTACTTCTCCTCCCTTGCTGATAGTCCATCGTGTTTTGTTCTAGAGACTGATCAACAACAATAACAACAAGTGCTAGTGTTGGTAAATAGTGCAAGTAATAATGAGCAACCCGGCTCGCATGATCAAGTTGAACCGCATTTCGCGCGACAGCGGCATTTGTGTGGAAGACGGCAGTCACTGCAAATCGCTCCAGGGCAGTGAAAGTGGCGTGAAAAAGCGTTTCCCAGCAGGGGGAGGTGGTAAAACGAAAACCGGAGGTCGTTCGTCGTACGTTCGCCGATTAACGCAGCATTTTGAAAATCTGACCTGCCACGATGATAGTGATCGCAGCACACCGACGTCATCCACCTCCGAGGAGCGATCGTCAGCAGCTTTTCATTCCGACTGGAATTTGAGTACAGTTGCGACCGTGACACCGACGGAAATTGAACAGCAAGTGCAAAGTGGTGTGAATGAGTGTGATAACAAGGACGAGAGGATGGATGACGCGGTGGAGGTGATAGAAAATATTTACGAAGAAATTCTGGTGGGCAAGAAGGTTTCCTCCAAGTTCGCTGTTAGGCAACACATTCAACTGTCGACGGTGGAATTCAATATCGATCGGCCTGGGATTCACCCTGCAAACAATGCTGATAATGGCAGCGTTTACGACTGCGATAAGATATCAACGGGTGAACCCGATAGTAAATTGAACAGGTGAGTGAAAATTCCTGATATACCAATGTAATATTTCATACTAATTTAAAGTATTGAATATTGACTCCTCAATATTCGCGGCCACTATACCATACAATGAAAACAAACTCAAGCTACCTAAAAAACTACAAGGGTCAGCCCTACGAAACTGAAGACGTGGGACTACTCTACGTAATATGAAATATGTCATTTTTACGTATATTTATTAATAACAAATTAAATATATTTCTATCGTACAATTGAATTAAAACGAATCAACATTGAATGTTACATATTGAACCAAACCTTGCAGGTCGTTTCATTTGTGGAAGGCGATCAAATCTGTTTTAACTTATTTTAGAAGATGTCGAAAAATACAGCAAACAACGACCAAAAATCATACTAATAACTGTTTTAAAACTGTAGGGGAAGTTGGCCAATCCTCAACTCTCAACTATGGTAATATTATGCAAAGCGTATATATTATTTTCATGACTGTCATGTAGCTCTTTTATATCTCACAAAATTTTACGGTTTTCAGTTTTCGCGTACGTGCGCTAGGGGCGAATGTTGTTTCGGAGTGCTTTTTGAAAAATGTGTAAGCCGAAAAGCAAGATTTTTTTTGGAAACAACAATCAATTAAATCAAGTGCATTATAGTGATTTTGGATCTTTCGGTTAATATCTTTTGTTTATTATTTTGTTTTGGGAGAGACTATCAACTGTTCTCGTTTAACCCTTTCATGCCCAACTTTTTTCTAGTGCAAAACTATTTTTCCTTGAAAACGGTCGGGTCAAGAAACACGAAAAACCATTTTTCATAAAGATAGGTGCTTCCCTCGCAGTGCTAGAAGCTGTTCAATTTTTACCTTTCAAAGCTCAATACAATTCTCCTAGAATATTTACAATAGTCCAATTGCGTAGAAAACGTAGCCAAAGACACTTAAAATTGATAAGTTTTATCAGTTTTCAATAATATTGCAACATAACGAAGATATATGAAAAATTAATTTTTCGTCGTCAACGTAAACTATCTATGGCAGCACTGCTCCATTGGAATCCAATCAGACAAACTGCAATAACTACAGTTCTACAGCCGATCCTTGTAACTGTTAGTACTCAAATAAAAGGCAATACACCAAATTCTTTTTTTGCACGGGGGATGCGTTCCGTGCAAAAAAAACCGTGTAAAAAAATCCGTGTTATTTCGAGAAACCGTGTAAAAAAATCCGTGCTATTTTGAGAAACCGTGTAAAAAATCTGATTTTTTTTATTAACAGCTATTTGGTTATGGTATTTAACAATGAATACTGTTGGACATTTTAAATGCAAAATGTGCCCAGTAGAAGTTTTTTGTCAATGTGCCCAGTAGAAGTTTTTTTAATTTTTCGAGGAGGTTTTTTTAGAAAAATGTAAGTTTTTTTATTCGTTAAAAGAAGTTAGTGTCCGTTGAAAAGCAATAGTTAAAATGGTAAAATGTTTCAACTATTTAGAGTTTATTTACTTTTTGTAGATTACACTGTAATAGTGATTTTAAACTTTTAAAATGAACTAGTATAGCAAATGCGATACAAAGTAATGTACACACGAAATGTTGAAGCAAAAAAAACATTTTTTGGGACCTTTGCCACAACAAAATTAGCTACGTCGTCATTTTCAGCCGATTTTCGGTTTTGTAACATTTTTTGAACGAAAAAAATAAACCTTTCGAACAGTATGCGGTCGTATACAGTTTGGTAAGAAACATTGTTAGATTCTGGGACAACAATATCAAAATTGTCATCTTTTGCGATTTTTTCATGTGAATGGTTATCTTCTCATTAAAAGAATTTTCATGAAAAGTAAAAAAAATCATTTTGATACAAATACTCTCTTGCGCAATTGAAATGTCAGAAATTGTCAATTTTCAACGGCCTATTGATTGGCTTTTACTTAATTAAATACTCTTTCCTGAAAAGAGGCAGCATTTGCCATTTTGCAATGTTGACAGACCCCTTCTTTGCATTTAAAATTTCCTAAACTGCACTTTGATTAAAAATTCTTTCCTGAATAGGTGAAAAATTCGCTATTTTACAATTAGCGAATCTAGTTTTTTTAACGACTGCAACCTATGCCTGGGTGGATATCGGTCCGTCCCGCGAGGCAAACTTTGCAAAATCTGACGAAATGGCGACTATCTGCCAATTAAACACCGATCTTCAGGAGGACGCTAAAGTTTTGTGCATGTGTGTCTCAAAAAGTGTGATGTTCTCTAATTTGTCTACTTCTAAAAAAATATTTTCCTGCCAGCCCGAATAGAAATGTACAGTAACAAAACCATGATTTTCACTGTGACAGTACAGTAATTTTACAATAATTTACAGTAAGTTTAAGTGTTATGCTACAATACAAAAACATTAAACTTTAACGTTTTTACAATAAATTTCAATGTAAAATAGACTTTTCAGTGGAAAAGGGGGTGGTTATGTATCTTAACATTAAAAAAATCAATTTTTCTCCATACATTTTTTTCTCGGAAACAGTTAAACAATTTAATGTGAATGCACTGTATCAGTTTTTTGCTGAACTGTGGAATTTATTGTTACATGAATTTTATTGCAAATCTACTGTGAGAACTTGGCATCGAACAATGTTGAAACCGTAATAACTATAATATTTATTGTTTTATGATTGTTTGTAGGGTAAATGCTATTGTAAAATTCTATCCGGGAGTGCGTTTGAGTCGTCTATATCTATACTAAACCAATTTAGAATTGGAACCGCTTTTTGTCTTGTTCCTATTATTCTTCCCTTCGTCTCCTAGGTCTGAAGCGGATCAATCGACTATTAATAAATATGATAAAAGATGCCAGCAGTATTGGCCCTTATTCGCAAATACTTTATTCACTACAACTGTGCTATATTTCTTCTCGATCTTATAACAGAATTTGAAAATCTCTGTTCTAAAAAGTCGATATTGGTAGTTGTTATGATGTACAATACATCAGGAAAATATGCTAGAGTAGTGACAATATTTTTCAGTTCCACAGATACAATCTCCCTTTATTGGATACTTCAGAGTTACTCGCATCTGCTCTCGGAGACCACCAATCCTCCAAACGACTCAATCTGCTCGAACCGAATGCACATTTCAACCACTGAGCATTCAACTCGAACATATCATACCGAGGAAGCGATTTGTTATTTCCAAGAACCAAAGCTCGAGTGAAACAATCAACATTCTCGTAGGTGCCAGTCCTGCACATCTTCTTGGAACCAGTTAACCCTCTAGTGCCCAAATTTTTTTTTGGCTTGAAAAAACTTTTGGAGGTGGGCTGTTGAAAATTCTTACAAGTAATGGATTTTTCATTAAAGCCTTAAAATAAGTAGGCCGCCTAGAGGCGGTGTTGGGCACCTGGGCGAATAAAAACAAAAACTTTTTCTTCTTCTTCTAGTTACTTCAACATAAGCGAATACAGATGGTTGATTATATTTTGGACTCCATCAGAACGCATAATACCTAAACTGTAAGGAGTATTTCTCTAGTGCTTTGGTTGTTTAATTATTGACTTCTAATTTATAGTAGTGGAGTCCAGGGTCTGCTGGCGATGCTTTCATTTATCATGTTTTATGTTTTTAATTTAAGAAGATCGTGTAAAAGTGAATGTGTTGCATAAAAGAGCGGACTGGTAGCTGCATTACAAAATCTTAAATATGTGACGCGGGAATCTCGCCAATTTACGACTATACGCGCAGTGATGCCAACTGGCGTTTTTTGTGATACAGTATTGATCGCGCGAGACGTTATTTTGAATAAAACTACAAATCAATCGATACTTGTTATTATTTTTCAGCCTCAATGCTCCTGCAGTTTAATTTCGGCACACACTTTGTATTCAAAAGCTAAATTTTCGAAACTCTTCAGGTGAAATTCCGAAGTAAACAAACAAAAAAACAAACAAAGAAACAAAATTTTCTTGAGGTTACATGTGGTTACATATACGGCCAAGGAAAGTTGTTTTCGAGCGCTATCGAAAAATCTAGTCATTCGTGGAATAGCTTTGAACTCGCCCTAAATAACAAAAATGCTGAAATTTACAAACTTTACCTAGTGTAATGAGCCTATTTTCGCCCTAACCATGTAAAACCGTTGATTGGAGCGGCGTTAGCCATCTTTGTTCAACGTATTGGTTCAAATGGCGATTTTTGATATCATAGTAGTTCATAAGAAGAAAGCAAAGATATTGGTGCCAATTCATACGCATTACATCAATTGTATTCCGAGTAATTAATTCCTAATACGACTAAAGTAGGCTTTTCACTCTGATAGCTCGAAAACTCAATATCACTTACAACGTGCACGAAACATCATTTAATGCAACATATTGGAGAATGGATTAAACAGTACTTGAAGTGCAGAACTAGAGACAGCGCCATATGTCTAATACAAAAGGAGAAAAAAAGATTCCACCAACTAGCCCCAGGCTCTCCTAAATATTATTAAATGATAAGAATATCTACATTCTAACAGCAACATTCGTTTTTAAAACATACTTCTTTTCAGCTAAAATTGCACATAATGCTAGTTTCGGTACTATAAGTAATCACTAAAGACTGAAAAAAAATTTCGCTCGGGTGCCCAACACCGCCTCTAGGCGGGAAAAGTATTTTACCAAAAAACCTAAACTTCCGACTTATTCCACTAAACCAATTCACATCTAGAGTGAAATGCTAATAACAGGCTACTCAAAACTATTTGTTTTAGTTTTTAAAATTTTCAAAAATAGTTAAAAAAATTTTAATGAAGATTACCGCTAAACACAAAATAGTTTTTTTCCACGTTTTCCTCGAATTTTCAACTTTGAGCTTCAATTGCCTTTGACAGAAAGCTACGAATATTCAAATAATATGTGTGTATGAAAGGTGTGAGCGTTGGAAAGAAATGCTAGTGCGGATGACAACATTCAATCATGTTTTAGTAGTTTTATTTTGATTTTTATAGAGACCGCCTAGAGGCGGGGTTGGGAACTAGAGGGTTAACATATCCAAGCTTGACAGCTAGCAGAAGTCACATATATCTCCACCCAAGCGAAGTGATCAATTCACTTGTAAGTAGGACCACTCATCCACAAACCAGTCATGAACACATCCGTACCAACGAGAAAGGATCATGCCAGACGAAGGCCACAGGTCCAGCACCAACTTGTCCCATCTCAGTAAAAAAATAGGCTTGTGCCTGTCCCTAACTCTTTGAAAGCTCTATTTAATCAGAGATTACTAATTGGTTTATAAAAAGAAACATCAGTCGTTTTCTACTCAGACCAAACAATACGTATTATGGTGGGGCATTGTTATATGGAAAAACGTAATCATAGCCACATCAACCGAGCACAGCACTTTTTTGGTACCTTTTGGGGTCCCAAACAACTGTGCTAAATTTGGGGTCGATTGGTGTTGACCCGGTGTGGCGCATTGCGTTTGAAATTTGTATGGAGATTAGTATGGGAAAACCTTCATTTTTGCATTTTTAATTCTACAGACTACAATTCTTCTTGTAGTATGTCAACAAATAGATAGAAGTATAGTCCAGGATATGCTGAACAACTTTGCCGAAGGATGTATGGTGTTAGAATGTCTCTAAGCCTAGTTATAGCTGTTCAAAGTTCGACACATCGAATTAAATGCCAAGAATCATTTTTATTGCCAACACTGCGGGTTTACCAATGGTATTTCATATAGCATTCCAAAATAACATTATATATTTTAGATTTACCACATTGGTATGTTTTGATGAATTATTCAAAAGCCTTAGCTCAATTTCATGACCGTAGGAAGTTGAGCAATAGGGCGTAGTGAGGGGTGAGGGGGGGGGGACTTTAATATGTAGAAATTCGAACTGAAATGTTGTCGAGTTGGAATGTTCAGACCAATTATTTCAAAACATTTACACAATATCCTACGCATAATAGTAACGTTGAAATAAAACTTACTGTATCCTTTTGCCTTGACTTTTATCAATAGAAGTTACGTTACAGACTGAATCAACTGATGTCGAGTTGATATATCAGAGGATTGCATTGATTATATTTCAGTTTAATACGCACTATGATTTGATGGGATGCTCATTTCGATGCTGTTCGATCACCTGAAGCAAAAATGATGTAGGGAACTGGTGGATTTCATGTTGAAATCCAGAAATTAGCTTCACGCCTCGTGATCGAACAGCATAGAATTGAGCATGCTATCAAATCATGCGTATTAAACCGAAATATAATCCTCTGACATATCAACTCGACATCATTTGATTCAGTCTGTAACATAACTTCTATTGATAAAAGTCAAGGCAAATGGATACAGAATGTTTTATTTTATCGTTACTATTATGCGTAGGGCAATGTGTAAATGTTTTGTAATAATTCATCTGAACATTCCAACTCGACAACATTTCAGTTCGAATTTTTACATATTAAAGTCCCCCCCCCCTCACCCCTCACTACGCCCTATTGCACAACTACCTCATGAAATTGAGCTAAGGCTTTTGAATAATTCATCCAAACATATCAATGTGGTAAATCTAATATACATAATGTTATTTTGGAATTCTATATGAAATTCCGTTGGTAAACCCGCAGTGTTGGCAACAAAAATGATTTTTGGCATTTAATTCGATGTATTGAACTTTGAACAGCTATAACTTGGCTTAGAGACATTCTAATACCATACATCATTCGGCAAAGTTGTTTAGTATATCCTGGACTACACTTCTATCTATTTGTTGACATACTACAGGAAGAATTGTAGTCTGTAGAATTAAAAATGCAAAAATGTAGGTTTTCCCATACTAATCTCCATACAAATTTCAAACGCAATGCGCTACGCCGGGTCAACACCAATCGACCCCAAATTTTTCACAGTTGTTTGGGACCCCAAAAGGAACCAAAAAAGCGCTGTGCTGAAAAAACGATCATTTTGCCCCACCCTAATACGTATTGCGTATCCCTGCATATTAAAATCTCCGCTATCAGTTTCTAGCTTATCAAACTGAATAAGCAAAATTAATATACTTTGTGTAGTGGCACTACCCGGGGGAACTTGGCTATATACCAATTGCTCCATTCCCAATGTGATGTGATATATGAACCGGGATATTATTTGATGATATCTAAAAACCATTGCTCAACATTATTGATTTTCAACTACCATAACTTGAATTTTGAATAACAACTCATTTCCTAAAATTGAAAAATGCGCGATTTTTGCACAGATGGCAGATCATCCCCATTTTCATTGCAAATATCCAAATCCATTTATTTTCAGCTGCCGTTACTAAATGCCTATTAAAAATATATATATTTTTTTTTTTGTCTCGATTATAGAGGGTTTAACCATAGGGTCATTCGCCTCTTCGGTTTAGAAAAATCTCTTATGAAAAATTTCTAACCCTATGTGAGGGGTCGGGACTCGAACCCAGGTGCGCTGCGTACAAGGCAATCGATTTACCAATACGCCACGCCCACCCCCTAAAACATATATTTTTTTGCACGGTTTCTCGAAATAACACGTATTTTTTTGCACGGTTTCTCGAAATAATACGGATTTTTTTTTTTGCACGGTTTCTCACAATAACACGGATTTTTTTTTGCACGGTTTCTCACAATAACACGGATTTTTTTTGCACGGTTTATCAAAATAACACGGATTTTTTTTTTTGCACGGTTTCTCGAAATAACACGGAATTTTTTTACACGATTTCTCGAAATAGCACGGATTTTTTTTGCACGGATTTTTGTTCACGGGATGATCAAATCATTAAACTGGTATATCGAAATAGGTATTTTATACATAAAAATCGTGTTATTTTTCAAAACCGTGTAAAAAGTCATTTACTAGCCTTACTTGTTTTTGCTTGCCTCAAGCAAAAGTTATAGCTGTTTAAAAACGTTGTTGTCCACAAACAACATGGGCATGAATGGGTTAATCGGTATGTGAATAATACAATATGAGAATAATATGATCCAATTCGGACCTTTTGGCGTACGTACAATCTGATACACGATCGCGAAAAACTGTTTGAGAGAAAAGTGTGCGCAGTCGGTCAAGCTTCAGGAAAACATAAGTCTTCGCACATCAGTTGACGTTGTAGCTTATAAGCTATTTTCAGGTAATTTGGCTCAGCTGTTACTTTTTATTGTATATTTACTACAAAGTTTTATATATCAAAGAGAGCTTTTCATTTCACAATTCGAAATTTAGTGAAAATCAAATCGAAATAATTAAGCCAAAATGGGAATTCATTTTTATTGCAAAAAATCGATAAGAAATGGGTAGTCCGAATTGAAACAAAATTGGAGAAATTCGGACTTTTCATGTACTTTTGCGCAGAACCGATTATACACAATACGGTAAAAGATCGGAAAATATATAGCTTATAAATCCTTACTTGATCCGAACTGGCCTAGTTCTCTCTATGGGACAATCCCAATCGTAGAAAATTGCAAGAACTTTTCGTTTGTGTGCGGTTAACAACCCGGATCGATGCTGAAAAATCATGTTTTAGATAATATAGCACCATTCCATGTCTAGAATAAATTTTCTAGTTTTATTTTGCCATTATAGTAGCTTTCACAAAGAAACCGTTTCACAAAGTACATAAATATAGAATCGAAAATAACTTTATATATTTATGGACTTAGTTCATGGTTCTGAAACGGTTATATGATTGGCAGTGTACGAGAGAACATTTCATTCAGAAATAGGCTTTATGGAATGTATTAGCAGAATCAATGCAGGATAAGCTGAGTTGAAATGAATTAGGCGGAATCAACGAATGGAATGAACGTTAATAATAATTTTTTTTCATCGACTCTCGCTAATAGGTTGGTAAAGAAAGCTTTCGTCTTTGCGCAACGAAAGCACAGATTGCTGTCATGCACGCATGCAACCGCAAACAAATTGGGTAGGGTAAAGTGTCTATTTGCACCCTATTAGAAAGGGTGCCTCACTAATTCATTAATTAATCGGCCTAAAATCGACGGAAAGCATATAAATTAGCAACACGTTTGGTTTGTTCTTAAGAACCAAACCAATAACACAAAACCTGTTTTAATCCACTTAGCGGTGCATTTGTGCCTTTCTCATTTCTCCAATGTATGACTCCATAGTTGGAAATGTTCAATATAATTGTGAAAATCTCTTTATATTCTTAGCACACTTTGCACTTATACACAATGGCTCGCCAGCCACGAACTTGTTGAGCTACGTGTCGATAGTGAAATATAGAAATCGATAGCAGTCGATGGGAAGGTTGTACCTTACATTCAAGAGTTTGAGTTTGAGCGATTCCGTCCAGTTATCTCTCAGAAACATACACACATAAACATTTTCCGATCTTGGCGAACTGAAACGAATGGTATACAAAACCCGGCTCTTTGGCCCTCGGTTAAAAAGTCGATGTTTGGAGCGATTGCACAACCTTACTATATGAGAAAGGCAAATAGGTCAATTTGAAATCATAAAAATTGCCCCGTGTTACCGAGAGTGGAGAGAGTAAAGTGATTATGACACATAACCAAATACATCACGTGGTTTCCACACGAATCCTAAAACGATACCACATTTAAGTCGTACGTAAACAGAAACTAACAAAATAGGCCAAAAATCGAAATGTATTCCTATAGATGTTCTCACGACTGAAATTGTTCAAAATTGTTTCATATTTTTTTATACATAGTTGAGTGTTACTAAATTAAATGTCTCGATATATCAAATCTGATCAAATGTATTCATTAGGTGCAAATTTGTCGGTCATTGGATCTGGCGAAGAAGTTTAAAGTAAGCTGAGATAGAAACTACGAAATCTGAAGATAATCATTCAGATCATTTTCAATGTTTAAAGATAGCAATTATTAATGAATGATAATAAATAAATAAATAGAAATATTTAGGATGCATCAGGATTCAGCTCCGTATTGTAGCAGCATAACGAACATACTTTGTAATCGAGATACTTTCGCGTATCCACTAATAACTCGAAACTAAAACTACACAAAGTTCATTTAGCAGTCGGTGTGGGCAAAGTTGTCAGAACTTCGATCGAAATGAAATTTATTTATAGACGGTGCTTTAGATATTCGAACGACACTAAATGTGAAAATCTGATAAACAAATCGAGCTGAAATCATCCGGAAAAGTAGTTTAAGATTTTGACTAAGTTATGTCTAAATTTGTTTTACAGGAGGCCTAGTGGTGTGTAAACCAGAGTTAAAAATATTCAAATTCATTGAATGAAAATTGATCATATTCAGCCGCATTCATTTTCAATATTCAGTGACGCAGCTGAAAACGTCAAACGAACAAACCGCCCATTCATCCATGCACATTTTCATTCGTCTCCGATTATTACACGAAGCGACCGTACAGTAACGAATCAAACGCATCAAAGTAGGCCCTGGCACAATGTAAGCGATGATGATTGTTGTTTCATATGCTTTACCGGCATTTGAAAACATTTTCCTAGATAATTAGTGAAATGAATATATTGTACGATATTCAACGGAATGAATAAGGATGGATATTTGAATGAATATTATTTCTATTCACCACGAGTCGCATCAGGTTCATTTTCAGCCGTCAAAAAAGAACTTCGATTATTTTTAACTCTGGTGTAAACACACTTATTTTATTTGCCAAATAGTTTTATTTGGACACTGCATTCAGAGAAATTTGAGGACATGAAAAGTCTCATTTTTTAACCGAGATTCATAATTCCTGCTTCCACCTGATATAGGGCACCATCAGTATTTTTTACCAGTTCGTTTGTTTGATCGGCACATTTGCGTTAGCATTTCCACAAAGATCCGTCCGAAAATATTTAAAATCGTGACCGACCATCTTCGATTCCTATGAAACTTTACACGTTTCACAGGCATGTAAGACTTAACATTTTTCACAATCAGTATGCAGGATTATTTTTACTCAAGAGCAATTTTTCAAAAGGGCGTAGACATTTCTACGTGCCATCATTTCAAAAATTTTGGTTCGATTACTGTATTTTATACAGGAAAACTTTCAGAGAATGAATTACAAGGAATGAATATTTCTGTACGAAGAAAATATGCACTGAAAAAATGTTGTATCATTTTTCACAAAAAACAAAAATTTGTGTTAAAAGTTTAAATTACAAAAAAAATCCATTTTTTCTAATTTTTTATATTTTGCCAACAAAAACCTAAATAGAAAAGATCGGTAAAAAGTTTTTCTAACAATAACTTTATGCATGTTTTTAAATTTACTAATACTAATTGACATATAAAACTGTAATTTTGTTACAGAATATAATTTAAAGTATCGTTTTAAATCAAAATACATTTAACAAAAATCTTCCAATATGCGATAATTTTCGAGTTATTTGGAATTTGGTTCCAACAAAAACAGTTAATTACACTGATTATGCCCTTTTAAAAAGTTTT
Source organism: Topomyia yanbarensis (assembly GCF_030247195.1). Lineage (NCBI taxonomy): Eukaryota > Metazoa > Arthropoda > Insecta > Diptera > Culicidae > Topomyia > Topomyia yanbarensis. The sequence continues at coordinate 155,727,215 of NC_080672.1, forward strand.
TCGCGGTACCGCATCATAAAATGTAAAAAATCTAATATTTATCGTTTTAAAGACATCAAAGAAACTTTTTCAGTGTATTTGGATCATGGAAGGACTCAATAAAAAAGTTTTCCTAACAACAACTTTGACATATTTTCATAATTCATACTATTTGCAGGTAAAAATACAATTTTTTTTTGAATATGATTCTTATCGCCCTTTTAAATCAAAATACTCATAACAAAAATTTCGGAAGTGTAGTAGCTCTCGAGATATTTTAAATTTTGTTTTAACAACACGCATATTTTATTTTATTACGACCTTTTCACAAGTTTTTCGCGTTTCTCCATCAATAACACTAGGTTTTTCAAAAGGCCCATAATATTTTCTGTAACTTCCATCAAGGCGATATTGTAACCCATTTGAAAGCTAGATGAACCAACCAAAATATGATCGAACTATCTAGTTTAATCATCAGACCCTTTGGTTGAATAGTATTTTGATTGTTTTCGTATAGCTTTCAAAGTTACAGGAAATGTTATGGGCCTTTTGAAAACCTATTGTTGTTGTCAAAAAAACACTAAAAACTTCTGAAAAGATCGTAATAAAACAAAAGAATTGTGTTGTTAATAAAGTTTAAAATATTTCGAGAACTACTACAGTTTACAAAATTTTTGTTTTTAGCATTTTGATTTAAAATGGCGTTTAGAATCATATACAAAAAGAAAATTGCATTTTTGATTTCAAATTATATTATGTCAAAAGTTGTTGTGGGGAAAACTTTTTTATTGAAAGCTTCTCCATGATCCAAATACACTGAAAAAGTTTCTTTTACGTTATTAAAACGATAAACATTAGATTTCTGATATTTTATGATGGGGTAACGCGAATAACTTTTAAAAATAGCATAATCAGTAGAATTAATTGTTTTTGTTGGAACAAAATTCCAAATATCTCGCAAACTATCGCATTTTGGAAGATTTTTGTTAAATGCCTTTTGATTTAAAATTATGTTTTGTAATAAAAGTACAGTTTTGTATGTCAATTAGTATGAAATTTAAAGACATGCATAAAGTTCTGGTGGTATCCAACGGAGAAAACGATCGCAAATGGTGAGTGAAGCTAAGCAATCATGTAAAAAAAATCCCCCCAGAGGCGAGATTCGAACTCGCAACCTTTGAGACTCCGGCCCAATGAACTAACCCTTATGTTATCCCTGGGTATGGTGACAACCCAGAAAGAACATATGATTATCCCACTGGCGACGGTGATCGTACCCTGCCTGCAAAGCGAGAATCACACACAATGGCAGCTGATCACTCCAACACATTTGATCTATTTAATTTCCCCGCTAGATACCAAGGCCCGGATTTTTATTATCGTCTGATGTCTAATTTTTAGTTCATTACCCATCGTACTTCGGTGGGTGACAGAGCTAATGAAGACTGTCGATTTCTTTTTTTTTCACATGATTGCTTAGCTTCACTCACCATTTGCGATCGTTTTTCCTGGTTGGATACCACCAGTCCTAAATAAGGTATTGGCACTTAAGTCAAAAGACCAAAAATTGAGTTATTAATGTATAAAGTTATCGCTAGAAAAAAATATTTACCGACAAGTTCTCCATCATACAATCACATTGAAAATGTTTCTTTTCTCTTAAGGTTTTTGTTGACAAAATATAAATAAATAGAAAAATGGGATTTTTTGCTATTTTATTTTTAAAACAAATTTTTGTTTTGTGAAAAATGACTTTTTTTCATCTCCTGCAACCCGTTCTCAGAAAGTTTTGTTGTATAAAGTACAGTAATTAAACAAAAAAATTGAAATTAGTGCACGTAGAAATATCTACGCCCTTTTGAAAAATGCTCTTGTGTTAAAATAGTGCAATTGTCAGAGAAAATCATGGAGATTCATAAACCGAACACAACTTCAAAGTTTTGTTCGAATCGACGATGGTCATATTTTGTGGTCAGTCGGTTTCTCATGGAATCCCTCTAGTGTCAAATGGTCACGTTAGGCCTTTCATTTAAAACTAATTTCGTTAAGATCGGTTCAGCCATTGTTGAGATAATTACATGACATTAGTGCACATACATACATACCCGCACACATACAGCCATTGTCCCAGTTTGTCGACCTGAGTCGATTGGTATATGAAATTCGGCCCTTCGGGCCTCGGAAAAGGTTTTCAAAGTTTGAGCGAATCCTATAGATTTCTTTTGTAAGAAATGTAAAAATGGAATATAAAATAAACTGCCAAGCGAAGTCCTTCAAGCAATGTATTATCTAGGGAAAATCTAAATGTTCCGAAAGGGACTGTAAATGTTGTAAAAATTATTGAATATATTTGAATTGCATACTCTCAATAGTTTTCACTGAAATTTTCAACACGACTGAGAGCTAACAATGTTTTGTAGAACCAAAAATTCGAAAAAAATGCATACCCTATTCTTAATAGTGTTTGCTCACATTTTCAATGCGACCTAAAACTAATAACTTAAATTGTAACTTCTGATCTCACGTCACCTCTGAAGTGCATGCGTGCATACTTCAAACTTTATTTCTATATCGATTTTTTCAAAAAGTGATCTCACAGTGAGTAACCTATTTCGAATAGCGTTGAACCAATCGATCTGAAACTGCCCAGTATTATCTTTGATTTGAACCAATATTATTAATCTTAATGCCAAAAAAAAACAAATTAAAAAACTTTCAACAAGCAACCTTCCGGAATTATTGCATCTTACTCTGTTCTTGAAGATGCATAAGGTAAAATTATTCAAGCACACTTGAAACAGCTGAAATCAATAATGAACTTTTGACGAAGCTACAACCAGAAATAAGACACACAGTACAACTTTCGCTAGCTGATTGGGTGATAAGCCTGTTTCTATATCACCCTATCAGGCATTGCATTTATCACTCATATCAATAAATGAGTCCAGATAATTTGCCACTTTGACATTAAAAACTCACATTTTTTTTCACTGGAGAATGAACGAATCAGCTTATCACGGTATTATTTTTGCGCGTCAGTTTTCTAGGAAAAAAATGTATATTTTGATACTTTTATTGAATTCCACGACATATAATATCACTTTCTCGGGTGAGAAGGAAAACATTAGATAAATTTTATCAGAAAAATTATTTGCTATTTGTGGCGACGGAGAATTTTGCAACTCATCAACGGATAAGCTCCTTCTTGCGCGAGTGAGTGAGAATTGAAATGCCTGCACCCTACTCGTTTGAAGCCATTGGTTAGAGTAGTGTCTGCCATATTCGTTCAACACATTGTACTATAAGTGGGGCATTCGATTCGAGTTTTCGCTGCGCTCAAACAAAAGTGTTTCACCATTCTCAGGTCATTTTTATCATTATATTGACTCTTAGGAATGAAGCAATGCTGCTGATGACAATTCATTTGCATTTCATCAATCGTAGACCGCGTAATTATTGAAATAGTGCGACACCCATCCTTAAAGGGCCAATATACGCTCTTTACCCTATTCGTTCGATTCTCATATTAATCGGCCATTCGAATACGTCTTTAGGGTAAGAGGGTGTAATACGCCCTACCGGGGCAAAATGCCCTTCTTCTATTCCAAGGCATTCAAAACTATTTGAAATGTAAAAATGATTGATAACAGTATCATTAGATGAAATTAAAAGTACTAAGTTAGTTCGACATTTCTCGTGTGCTTGCAGCAAAAAAAATACATAAAAGTTTCAAAAGCGGTATTTCAATGTGAGTTCTCACCGTTTTGCCTTTCTCATAAAGAAAGGATATGCAATCACTCTGAACATCGTCAACCTAATTCCCGCTACTACCATTCGATTAAGTTCGTCGAAATCGGCAAATGTCTGTGTGTGTGCGCATGTGTGTGTGTGTGTGTATACGTGTGTATGTATATATGTGACCAACAAATGCACATCCGTTACTCGGAGATGGCTGAACCTATTTTGTCAAACTTAGTCTCAAATGAAAGGTACAATGTTCCCATAGGCTGCTATTGATTTTCATTTAATTCCGACTTCCGGTTCCGCAGTTATGCAAATTCACATTTTTTTATTAGATTCATTTATTTGATAATGCACGTTTGCGTTAGCTTAAAGGTGCCATTTTTTTCTTTGCTTTACATTTTGAATTTCTTAAAACTAGGGGGTTACACATTTAAATTTTATTTTATTTTTATATAATGCAACTAAAGAAATTTTACAGCTAACTTATGCATATAATATTCGTAAGATTATGGGAGGGTCATTATGTCTGTTGTTTGTATAATAATGCACTTTAAGATTTTTAGAAGGGAGATTTTTGGAGCAATTAATTATTAACTAAGCGGAACATTTTACAAACATAATAAAACTTGAAAAAACGAGAGGGAGGGGTTCGATTTTATTAAGATTAGCAGGGATTAATTAGGGCTATTTTTAAGTAGTGGTATTGTTGGGCATTGATCATATAGTTGATATTGATCAACTAAAACTAGAAGACAGGGAGCACATAAATTTGGGGAAGATATTCAAGGGGGAGGGGTAGAGTCGTACATCTGTGTATCAGAGACAGTGGAGAGAGGGTGGACAAGGCTGACAGCGGAGGGAGATATTAATTTTCAGTTTCCGGCATCGGGAATCAATAGTGAAGCACTATTTACGCCTATCCGATCCGTTTCCGTGCCGGTTCAGTACCGTGCACGGGCGCTAATATTCTTTCATACAATTCAAATGTGAGCATTCACACTTGTCCGGCACGGTACCGCTCGCATTTGAATTGTATGAAAGAATATTGGAGTCCGTGCGCGGTACTGAACCGTTTGAAAGTAACACAAGACAATCGTTCGCCCTTTGCCTTTGCAGAAACCAAATTGTGTATCTGACAGTAAGCCATTTGCTTCCACCCAATTGTCGAGGCGAAACAAAATCATTTTCTCGAACAACCTTCGGATATATGACAGCATTGCAATCGGTCGATACGAGTTGTGGTCGGAGGCTGGTTTTGCTGGTTTTTGGATGGTGATGACCTTCACTTGCTTCCAGTCATGAGGAACAATGTTATCCTCAAGAAACTTATTAAATATATTCAACAAGCGTCTCTTGGCAGAGTCTGGCAGATTCCTTAGTAAGTTAAATTGATTCTGTCTGGCACTGGGGCTTTATTGTTAAATGACAAGGGAGCAAGTGAGAACTCCACCATCGAAAACAGTGTTTCGTTCGCGTTATCGTGAGGGGACGCGGTGCGGTACATCTTCTATGCCGGGGTGGAATCCGGACAAACCTTCTTGACGAAATCTAATATCCAACGGTTTGAATATTCTACACTGTCATTAGTACTGTTTCGGTTTCGTAAGCACCGGGCCGTGCCCCAAAGAGTGCACATCGATGTTTCTCTCGTTAGCCCGTCGACGAACCGGCGCCAGTAGCTAGGTTTTTTGGCTTTCATCAAACTCTTCATGCGCGTTTCCGCCATCGCGTACTGTCGGTAGCTGGCTGGCAGCCCGTCGTCCCGGAAGGTCTTATACGCGGCGGCCTTCCCCGCGTACACGTCTGAACACCCTTTGTCCCACCATGGGTTGGGAGAACGCCCGCGAAAGTTCGCGTCGGGTACGCGTTTAGTCTGAGCTTGAATCGCGGTATCGCGAATCAAGCCAGCCAGGAACCCGTACTCTTCCTCCAGAGAAGATCTTGAGTGGACTCGATTTGGTCGGATATCGCGGACACGTAGCTGAACCGTTAGCAATATTATATGGTCGCTGCCGTGGGGATCAGAGACTACCTTCCACATGCATTCTAAGCGCAGCCAGTGATGCTATTCTCGTTCGTTGGCGCGTAAAAGCCTTCCTCGTTCGCGCGAAATATCGTACTACTCATAGTAGTACATGCTCTTCATGCATTCACACTCGCCTGTGCTTTTCAACGCGTTTCTCGCATGCGAGATAACACGCCACACGAGCATTCGCGAGAAAAGCTTCCTGGAATTGCGCTACATACTAGATGAAAGCTTGCAAGAAAGCTTGGGTTTCTCGCGAGCATTCTCACTCGCGGTTTTGCTTCACCCGGGCGCGAACGATGAAGAACGCTAGACATGCTACTCGTACATGCCGTGAACGAACGGGCTTGATGTGCTTCTCGCTCGTTTCGCTGCGCAGCGATGTCGAGCACAGGGACAGGTCTAAGGCGTGAGGTCTATGCCATTAATTATGGTTTGGCAAGCGACAACTTCAATTCTTGGTGTCGAGCAGAGGTCGATTCGATTGAAAGGATAGCCTTTTTTGATCCTCAAAAGAACCCCAAGCGAATAAGATTAAAATCATGACAGTGTAGGTCTATTTCTGAAGTAAGCCATTTCTCACATAGTGCAAATGCATCGCATTTCAATTTATTTAGTAAGACTTAAAAGGAATCGATTTTCGTCATAATGCTTCTGCAATTCTACTATGGAACAATCCGTGACCTCGTTCGATGAATTAGCCATCGAAGGATCGGATGAATTTTTCTTTTTATTCTTCTATCGTAAAGCTCAGGTTCTTAAGAATGTTACCTCAAATTTTTAAAGAGATCGGAGCAGCGGACGCAAAGTTAAAACGTTTTTCATCTTCCTCCCTTATGGAACGCGATTATCTCGAAATCATGTTTCCCAAAAGCGTGACTACGATTGCCGGCAAAGTTTTCAACCGATCTCAAAACTTTTTTTTTACTTGTTCGTAATTTAACTGCCGTGTCTTTGAACGATTCTATTTTTTCGTCAAAATTTTCAAATTATTGTTATGATTTTTTTAATAATTTTTTTTTGGTGAAAATAGTGATTTTTTTTTGGAAAAATCGTTCCCGTTTCCAAAAAGAAGAATTTTTTTTCAATCGATCGTTCAAGGACACCACAGGTACATATACTAATGATTTTTTTTAGTTTGATGGTTTCTGTTGAGCTGTTGGACTGGAATCGTAGTCACGGCGAACCTCTTTGAAACAAACGCGTTTTGTGGAAATTGCTATAACTTCGACAATTATTAATATTTTTTTATTTTCTCAAGTGGATTTTGCAAATTGGACATTGTACTACGCTAAACGTATAACAAATATTTCATAAAAATATGGCTACAGACCTTTATAAAAATTAAAACTTTTCCCTTTTTCCCGCATCTCAACATATATAACCCCTTAAGATGAGCCGCCGTCTGGAGAAGTCATTTTTGCACGGGACTGGCGATCTGCTACCGATCTGAAATTTTTCACTGTTCAATATGGTTTCGATGTGCGCGGGAAGTTTGTGTGTAAGTTTACGAAGCGAATTAAATTTTTAAATCAAATGTACGTTCAAATCTGTTTTCGTATATATTGTTTGTGATTTTTATTATTTAACAAGAAAAATGTTTGTAATCATTGTGAGTAAATTTGTTAAAGATTGTCCATTGTGAAAAATGTTAGTAATGCTTTGTAATAAATTGCAGTTGTCCCGAAAATGAAAGGATACTCCCTTTGAAACGTTGACATTTAATGCAAAATCAATGTTTTGAGATTTTAATCCGAGACTAAAAAGCCATCTTTAAATCTATACAACAAAGTGGTCGTTTCAGTTATTTTTAAACAATAAAAAAGAGTCAGAACTGATAGAGCTGTTTTTAATGTTAAAGTTCCTATATCAGCTTTTGAAATGACAATGCTTTTAGAATTAATCATGTTTTTACAACAGCTCATAACCTGTCAAAACGCCCAACTACGTTCAGCATGGTATGCCCTATTCTAAGCACAACTACAGAGTGACTATTTAGCCAATTATGGGTTTTAAAAATGCTAAAACTGACTTTTAAGGTAAATTAAGGTTTCCTGCATTGATTCACCTTCGTTTTGCATGATAAATATTTCAATAGCTCGAGTGAGGGATATAATCCCATTGATGTGGGGTATTCTCTCCAATTGCTGTGGGGCTCATTCACCGAATAATACCATCATTTTCTTGTAACTGGGCATTTTGCCCTGAATGAATAAAGAAACTAAAAATTGAGCATATTTTAAATGAATATTTTTATTATGGAACTAACTTCTAATTAATATAGTAATAAATTAGAGTAGTTGATGCGGAAATCAGAGTATCCACCGTAAAATATAGCCATTTTTGCATATTAAACTCGTTTACCCTAGGAAGCAAATTTACTCTGTGATTTCACTATGAAATTAGTTTGGAATAGAAAAATAAATGATTTGTGGACTTATGTCCACTGTGCATTGGATCATTGGCAATCATATCCAGCTGTTTTATTCAAAGCACTGAATCATTCAGGATAATAATCTCGAAAATATTTCAACTAACTGATAAATTCAGAACAATCTATGTCGGAATCGAACCAAGTGGCGTTTAGTTTGTGCAAAAGGAATGGACTCTATTTACGACATAAATGATTCACTGCTTTACTGGGAAGCACTCCCACCAATAGCAGATCAACGAACAAAACGTGAGCTACGCCTAGTTTTCCTGAGTGCAAACGTCAATATATACAGTTTGTCTCTTATCGCCAAGACAGTCGTAGTGATTAATTGTTATCAACACTTGTCGCAGGTCGTATTTGTCGTAGGCTCAATTTTTTGTCAGACATGTTTGGTTAATTGCTAAACGATATTCGTTATATTGTTTTTAAAGGTGGAAACCACTAAAAAAACCTAATTTTGTACAACGTCCTTTTTTCAGAGCTGTAGAGTTCGCCGAAGAAGCTACTGAAACGATGATAGTAGCAGAAGCAAGGAATACAATTATATCACAGGAACCTGCTCATGATGATCACTACTACGACGATGACGAGTTCAGCGATACGGATTCCTTCGATTCAACGGACGACGAAGAGCGAACGGCAATCAACTCAAGGCCTGACTCCAATTCTTCAATTAAATCCGAGTACGTTTCACAAATGACTTGTTACCTACTTTTTGTAAGAGACAAACCACTGCGACCAGTATTTAGATCTATTGTGGTATGTTGCTTAATATTAATGTTATTAATTCCAGGCGAATTACCAGTATCATGAAAGAGTTATTGGAAAATGAAGAGAATTATGTTCAAACACTCGCAAAAGGTGTGGAAGACTACATTAGTGTAATGCATCGCAAAGACCTACCGCTGGGATTGCGTGGTCAACGGTATCACATATTCGGTAATATAGAAAACATCTTCGAATTCCACAAAGAAAAGTTCCTGCCAAAGCTTCGAGAAAACCGTGCCAGCATTCAGGGAATTGCGGAAACCTTTATCAAGTTTATCGAACATGATCGATTCTACTGCTACATTCTGTTTGCTCTCAACCGGCCCAAATCGGAGAAGATATGCAATAAAAATCTAGAATTCTTTCAAGTAAGTAGTGAGATTGTGTTGTTGTAATCAGTCTGTATAATTATAAACCCTTCTTGACCTCAGGAGCGCCAAAACGAAGTTGGCGACAAGTTGGGACTGAACAGCTTTTTGCTGCAACCAATTCAACGATTACCGCGGTATAAGTTATTGTTGGCGGAGATCAACAAGGAAGTGTTGAAACTGATTGCCGATTCGGTACTGGATTCGGTCAAGGACGAGATTGCCGTATTGTGTAAAGCCGAAAAACGCCTCGAACGGTTCATCGACGTCGTTAACGAGGCTATGAGTATCAACGATATTCGCGAATGCTATGAGGTAAGTGTTCCATTCTTTATGAACTTATTTTTGCTAAATAATCAAATACCGGGAATTGCTGCTGTACCCCGCCGAAAAAGGAACTGAATTCTATCCAGGTAGAATTGATGAATCTCCTATCAATTGCTTTCAATAGCTTAAACCAAATTGTAGAGACGCATTTAATGTTAATACTAAGAACTAGAAATAATAGAAATCCCGAGAAAAACAAGGCTTTGTGTTATGCTGCTAATAGATGGGATTATAACAATGAAATGAAAGGTTCTAGCTAATTTGAAAAGGTTTTATTGGGACCGAGGGACGAGGAACTTGTGCACTTTCCACCTTGGCTGACAACTAATGAAAACAATTAACAAATCTCATAATACTATTGTGGTAAAAGGCTTACTAATAACTACATTTTTAGTTGACTTTTGACAGTAAGGCTGTTTGTTACATTGCACGTTAAATATTATCACAATATAATTCCGTTACATTCGTTATTTGCTTAAAAGGACTAGGCCACCAGCTATATTGTTTTAATAAGCATTTAGAAAGCCATCCGTTGCGAAGAATATTATATTGATGGCACTTTTGTATTATCGTCATGCGGGGCTACTTTCGATATGTAGGGCTCTTTGGTTGATCAATTTTACTATCAGTCGCACAAGTCTTATTATTCTTTCGGCATTCGTTTAACCATGTCTTACGATAATTTTTGTTTCCACTGTTTACCAAATGAAAAATAACTGTACGAGTCGACAAAAGTGATTGGTGGCTAAAATTCAACTACCAGACAAAACAAAAAAGACTTGAGTGTACTCAGGCCGCATATTGTTTTTCCAAAGGAAGAAAAATATGATAAATGGTGTTTTCTGTTGTCTCCAGCGCGTCAGAATTGGTTTTTACGAGCATTTGAAGATATTCGTGCATTCATCAAAGTTGTTTTGGGTTGATTCTTCATAATTATTTCCTGCGGAATTATCCACCAATATTATTTTTTCAAAAGGTGGTGTCGAAATTATGCGATCATTATCGGTAGGGCATTGCAAAAAAACATTCATTTTAGAAAATGCAAAGGCCCCCCTTTCGTATCGTAATGTCAAAGTATGCTCATATGCTAAATTTCACATCATTTGGCCAATTTTAGATCCCCGCTCACTTCGCTTGAAGTTTTTGACATTGGTATCATGAGAAAATGTGAAGAAAAAATATATTAAATGCTAACTGAATTAGAAATCGGAAATTTTCAGTTTATACCTTACTTTGAAGAAAACATTCTTAGCATTTCAATGAAAATATTATAGTTCCTGGAATATGACGGGAAGCTGGAGGTTTTGGACATCCCAAAAATCTCCTATTCTAAATAACCACACTGCTCTATGCTGCAAATCATACATGTTTTGCAGTTTTTCTAGTTTGAAAATTTTTAGCAATCGAATGGTATTTTTGCGAGCTGTGTCAATACGAATACGAGAAGTTATGTGCAGCGCCCATAGTTTTCGGCCAGCATCAACCCTGGAAAATTTCTCCAAGTGGTGCACCATGGAAGCTAATTTCCTGGGTTACATCACCAGCTACAGCCTTAAGCTAAGCTGATATTTTGATGCACTCGCGCTTTCCAAGCCATATGCTTACGGAAAAGAATAAACACTTTGTTTAATTAAACACAGTTTGTTGCTGCCAGCAGCAGACGGTGACGCTATTATAGAAAGTAAAGGCTTCCGAGTATGAGTCATAGTGAACTACTGATTCATCCACCGGGGTCTTTACTCTCACGAGCGTGGAAAGAATGTTTTGTTTAGGTCTGAGACTCTCTCAGAGAGAAGTCTACACAGACGAAATGATAAAAGTCTTTTGCGTCAGGTCGTTTAAGTCAGTCGAAAAAAGTCAGTCGTGGTAGCCAGTCGAAAGAAAAGTTAATTAGGGTTCGCACGCGCAACAGGCGCGCGTGCGAAAAAAAGTCAGTCGTTAGTTGTTAGTGACCCTCGCTCGGCGCGAAAGTAGCCTGTTGTGCTTAGTTAGCCGCCCGCTCAGGTTTAGACCGATACAGAAGCTAAAGCTCGATCTTTGCTGAGTAAGTGTCCGATTAGAACGGTTTGATATTAATTATTATTGGAAGGTGTTTGGAAATGATTAAAGCTATACACTGTTTACTTTGTTCTATGAAAATACCATGTCTACTTTGTTCTATGAAAATACCAATGGGTGTTTGTGAAATAAAATAACCTAAGGAAAAAAATGTGCTGCTGTATGAGTAGAAAAGTCAAAATAAGCGTAAAAAGTCGTATTAATCGTCGTCAATAAACCTAAGAAACTGTGTTAACTACTACTCCTGTCGTATTAAATCAGTGGCCACCGGCGGCTACGTCTGTACATTCTGGTGACAGCGGACTTGAAGCCGCAAAAGTGAAAGGCTAGGAAACGCCAAAAGCGATTGGAGTAGACAGTGAGTGAAAGTTGTGGACTTGGACATATCTTAGAAAGTTTGCTTGTTGGTGGTAACCAGTTTTAATGCCTGAAATAAGTCTCGTCGCGAGGAAACCTTAACCATAAGTGTAGATCCGAGAAAAGCAGAAATTCGACGATTTCTGATCGTGTTAAAATTGAATGTGTTTGTTTTATTAATACCAACCATCCTTAAGGATATAAGGATCACTGATTAAAGATCCACTGAAAGCGCTACCAGGGTATCATGACCCGGAGCAGCACATTGTAGGTGACACGCGAAAGTGGCTGTCCAATTTAATTTACCCATTGCGTCGACGAAAACCGTCGCAAGCAATGCAGTTGTTTTCTAAACAAACGAAACCACGGTCAGACGTTGGATGCCGCGTATATGATGCACACAGCACCATAAGTACTGGTGTTTTCCTTTAACGAGTTAATTAATAAACAAAAACGTACGAGCTACGTCTTTGATCGAGACCTGGGAGTAGGTCAAGTTCATGCTATAGCAGCAGCGTTCTGTTTCACGAAAGTAACGTTTTTGTTACGTATGCCTTTGATGTCGCCCGTACATTGGGGGTCACAGAGCAAGCAATCAAGAAACAACAAAAAATAAACATTTCTTCCACCCACTATATATGAAATTGAGAAATCCGAGAGAAGAGATATACATGCAAAATGAATTTTAGAAATGCTACACCTATCAAGTAGATATGACAGATAGGGTAATCCAATTAAGAAATCGCGTGGTGATGAAAACTGAAAAATCTAAGAAAATTAAACCAATCGACAAGGAAAAAATAAGGTCTACGTCGTTATCAAACCAAAAAGGCGATAGAGTAATCAAGACTACTAGTCATTTAATCAAAAAACCAAAAGAATTAACGAGAAACCGACTTTGTAAGTGACACGCAAAACGTTCCCAACGTTTCATTCAATATGAAAACCGTCTCGCACAAAAAAGCATATAATGCAACCCGACCTCCTGGCATAAAGCCGGAGGGTACTAAGTCGGTCATTCGAAAATACAGAAAGTTCGAAAATTAATAAGAATTAATCATCACCCAATACCAGGGAAACATACATTGTTAGTATCGCTCAGAACAAGCCTCTGACGAATCAATTTAAAAATGGGAAAGCACACAGCACGATATGTGTTTGTGTTTGCTTTTATCAAATTAATAAATAAACAGAAGCGTACGAGCTTCGACTGAGTTTCACATTATCAATATAGATTTGAACCCAATCTGGGTACTGCTAGGTACAGTTCACATTCCAAAGTTGCATTGCAGCTGTTTTTATTAACACTTTCGAGCGATTCTTACCAATCTCCTACCAGGAGCTTCATAAAAAGCACGACGGCGAAGAGCCATTGGTGGCATGCTATAGGTTGCCATAAAAAGAAACAAAAAAATTAAAAACAAACCCATGAATTCTTCGCTCCGCTATGCAGCACAGCTGTTTGAATAAACATCGGCAGAACTAACTGCATAGCGCAAAACAGTTGGAAGAACGAATTAAATGTCAGGTCGAGCAAATGCAAGCGTCGAAAATTGAAGGTCAGGTTTCAATAACTTGACCGCGAAAACAATAACTTAAAACCATGTAGGCCATTGGAATACGGTGTTTACCTGTGGGTAAAAACACTGTTTTATGCTGACTATATTATGTCACCCGTTGCTTTGCGCAAAGTGACTAATTCATCACTTTATGAATCACGTGCAGTTATGATGTAGTTTATTTAGCCAGCCTTGACCATAGTCAAGCTTACTTTAGAACATCAGGGTGGCTTAATTATGATTAGCATAATATTTGTTATCAGGTTTTGTTCGAAAAATGGATAAATTAATAATATTGAAAAATTTATTAAAAATCGCATGGCAGCAGAGTGTGCTGTGGAACGAAAATATTTCAATAAATATAAAAATATAATAATAAAAGGATTTAATCCAGTTAATATTCCAATTATACTTAATAGCTGGCAACCATATTAAATATTTATTCTATTTTGAAAAGATGGATTACGAGTTTTCGAAGACGGAAGCAATTCAATGCATTCCAGAATTTGATGGATCTACCGATGAGCTAGATGCATTCATCTATCATATAGAACACTTTGAAAAGCAAATACCCCAGGGAGTGTCACGAGATGAGTTGATCTACGTGGTACTCTTAAAACTAAGAAAGAATGCAGCAGCCCAAATATTGAAAATTAAAGCCGATACTTGGCCAGCATTAAGAGAAAATTTAATAAAGAAATTTAGTAAACGAGAACGGATAGAAGAGGTAATTTCAAAAATTGAGACCCTTCGACAAAGTCCGAACGAATCGTTTAAAGAATATAGAATACGGGCTGAAATAATAAAAGACCAAATTGATGTTTATAATGAAGGGACTGGCATCAAGGATATGCCAATGATTATTAGCCTTAGATTACATTTTATCGCGGGTCTGCGAAATGAAGAGTTAAAAGTATTTGCGCGTGCACACAGAGGGATGCCACTAGTGCAATTACTGGACTACTTAGAGAAAGTAGATATTGAAAACCAGTGTCTGAAAGAGATAGAAAGCAGGCTGGAATTGTTAGAATTACCGCGTACACGTACTGTTACGCCACAATGTTGGACACCGAAAAGATATATCGGAAATCCAATTGAATATATAGATGAAGGTAGAGATTATGAGCTACCTGAAAGAAATTATCGGCCAGAAATAGGCGAAAGTAATTTCAAATATTCACCGCAGAATTATGCGGAAACTTACTGGTCAGATTTTGATCAAAATACAAAAACTAAAATTTTTAAACAGAATCAGAAGCCCCGAAGGCAAGATTATGATTCTAACATAGGTCACTACCAAGACCAAAATAGCCAATTGCGCGTCAATTGCTTCACGAATGAAAGAAGCATAAATACAAATTTACGGAATTATTACGCAACCAGACAGGGTGCAAATACTAACAGGCAGTTGCCTGCCGAAAGATACAATGGCCACGAAAGGCCCAAGACAAGGCCAGATAACGGCAATAATAAATTGGGAAGAAATACTTCTCAATATGAAAAATTGAATATAGAATGTACTAGGAACAATCAGTTACTAGTAAATATCGCCTCAGTTGCAAGGCCAGATACTAAAGTTAAGTATATGCTTGATACAGGAGCATTCCTTAATGTAATAAGATGGGACACGCTCTCGAAAATTGGAGCCAGACTCATCAATTATAGAGATAAAGTAAATATTACCGGTTTTAATCTGACACAGACAGAAACCATTGGGTCAGTAGAGACCAATTTCATAATTGGGAATTCCGATTATAAAATTAAGTTTTATGTGGTAAAAGACCTATGTGTTCCAGGAATTATTGGAGCAGAATTTTTAAAAGAACACACAGTTTTTATCTCCCAGCATTTGGACTACATCGCACTCAGTAAATCGAATGAGTTCGACAAAAAGTCAAATGGAGATAAGATACAAAATACTGATAGTTTTACGTTAAGAGGGGAAAATATTCCGAACAACGCGGATGAAAAGAATCCAACTAAATACGTCGAAGAAAAACGTAATAAGACCCCCGAAGGAAGGGACGCGATTAATAATAGAAACCAAAATAAAATGGTAAGAGATAATGAAATGCCCTCAAATATGTCGCGCAAATGCGAAATTACAGCCGAGAAGGCAAGCCAGACAGAGGCAATTATAAATTATACTGATGCTGGGTCTCAGTACAATATGGAAGAATTAAATAATCAAATTGATACACTTCACAGAAGAAAGTGTATGACTAGTATGGTCCCAGAATACGGATCAGAAAATAGGACAGTTTTTAGTGATTATGGTACAAATAAGAATTACTACAAAAAGAATTACATGAATGAATCCAACGACGAGAGCTTCGTGGATTCCTATTATGAAGAACAAATTTCAGAAAACTTGGATGACAACCAGGACTATTGTCTGGTTGAAAATAAAAAGTACGATCAGTTACGGGGTAATGAACGAACTGAAAAATTATTAGAAATTCTTAATTTGAATCATTTAAAAAGATATAATTTCCAAGCCATGGTATCAATAATGGCTGAATATAGTGATGTGTTCTACCAAAAAGGAGACCATCTAACAACTACAGACGCGGCGGTTCATGAAATAGAGACGACGTCAAACGTGCCGATAAATAAAAGGCAATATAGATTTCCCGAAGCAACGAAAAAGCATATAAATGCAGAAATCGAGGAAATGTTGAAGCAGGGCATTATTAAGCCTAGTAAAAGTCCATGGAATGCACCGGTTTTGTGCGTACCTAAAAAGGACGATGAAAACGGAAATAAAAAGTATAGAATCGTGGTCGACTTTAGAGCATTGAATTTAGTCACGAAACCATTCGTATATCCAATCCCGCTGATCGACGAAATACTCGACAACCTCGGAGGATCAAAATATTTTTCAACATTGGACTTGAAATCTGGATTTTACCAAGTCCCGATCAATCCAAAAGATGCGGCTAAAACAGCCTTTTCAACCCCAAAAGGGCATTTTGAATTCACAAGAATGCCTATGGGCCTTAGAAATAGTCCATCAACATTTCAGAAGTTGATGAACACAATATTATATGAAATTGAAAATGTGAAAGCTATCGTTTACCTAGACGATATTATCATTTACGGGTCGACCATTGAGGAACACAATGAAAACCTCATAAAAGTTTTGAAAGCTATGCGCCGACACAATTTGAAAATTGAGGCAGGAAAATGCCAAATCTTAAGAACCGAAATTAAATATCTCGGACATGCAATTGATTCAGAAGGCATTCGGCCGACGGAAGATAATATAAAGGCCATCAAAGAAATGACTGTGCCAAAAACAGTTAAAGGAGTCCGTTCGTTTTTAGGAACGGTTAATTTTTATGGTAAATTCATACCACAAATAGCAGAAAAACGTAAACCATTGAACGATCTGCTAAAGAAAAATGTAAAATTTAGTTGGACTAATGAATGTCAGAAAGCATTCGAAGAATTGAAAGATTTTTTAACTTCAGATACTCTGTTGGTAAGACCGAACTACAAAGATACGTTTGTGATCACAACAGATGCAAGCGAGTATGCCATTGGTGCAGTACTCTCTAATGAAAAGACCACCGATAGACCCATAGCCTATGCGAGCAGAGGTCTAGTCGGTGCAGAAAGAAGGTACCATACGATAGAAAAAGAATTACTCGCAATCGTATGGTCAGTAAACAGGTTTAAACACTTTATATACAACCAAAAATTTATTGTCTATACGGATCATAGACCATTGATCTCGATATGGCATTTAAAAGAGACTTCCCCGACTCTTACTAGACTTCGCCTAAAATTACAAGGGTTAGAAATGGATATTCGCTACAAACAAGGCAAGGACAATGTTGTAGCCGATTTTTTATCAAGACTTCATCCGGAAACCGATAAGGATGAAATTACTCACACTGTCGCTGTAGTTACTCGACAGCAAAAGCGGCAACAGCAGCAAGAAGATAAAGAACTTGCGAGGCGGACAGACGCAGAGAACAAAACCCCAACACAAATTACGGATCAAACGGGAAGATTTGGTCTTTTCAAGAATAAACAGATATCCGAGTGGAATCCGCACATGGATGGTTTAGAGAATATCGATTTGGAGTGGGACGAGAAGAGTGATGTTGAAAGATTGATCTCACATCAAGACTTCCAGAATGATCTAGCCCAAGGACGTATTGATTTTAAATTATTAAAATTTTCGAAGAGCAAGATCGAAGAAAGACAAACAGACGCCACATTCGTGATTGTCAACAGTAAATCAGCCTATAAAGAGCTAAGCGAATTGGTCGACCTACCTCATGGGTTGAAAGATTATTTGAACGGTAGAGTATTTGCGATACCCAACCGAAAAATATGGGGAATGATATTAAACGGGTCGAGCCGATCAAGAGCCGACACAAAAGTATTTTTTGAAGGGTTAGTTGACGCGTTTGCGAACTGTCCCGAACATATGAAAGGAGATAAGAACATTCAAATTATCTCTTACAGAAATATACAAACTACACTGGAAACAAATATTTTAAGATTCATTGCAGGAAAATTCAATAAGGTGTTCACTCTATATGCACCAGAGAAAGATCGAATGCACGTACCAGTAGCAGAGAGAGAAACTGTTCTTAAAGAGTTTCATGACTCTCCGCTGGCCGGACATGTCGGAAGTAAAAGAATGTTAAAACGTATAAGCCCACTATTTGAGTGGAAAAACATGCGTAGAGACGTAGAAAACTACGTCAAACAATGTGACTCGTGCCAAAAGAATAAAATTGGTAGGTCCAACAAGATTCCGATGAAAATTACAACTACTTCCATTGCACCTTTCGAAAAATTGTACATGGATATTGTAGTATTACCCGAATCAGATTGGGGAAATAAATACGGTCTAGTCATGCAAGACGACCTAACTAGATTTTTAACAGTAGCACCGATGGAGAACCAGGAAAGTTCGACGGTTGCCCAAACTTTTGTAGAAAACTACATCTGTAAATTTGGAACTCCCTTGGAGTTAGTTACAGACAATGGAACAAATTTTGTAAGTTCCTTAATGAAAAATGTATGTAAGATTTTAAAAATAAAGAAAATCACCACAAGTACCTACCACCCACAAGCTAATTTGGTGGAAAGGTCCAATAGAGAATTAAAAATCTATCTAAGGCAGTACGTTGGAAAGGATCCGAGAACTTGGGATCAACACTTGCCTTTCTTTACGTTTGAATATAATACAACGTTAAATTCATCGACTGGTTACACACCATTCGAATTACTATATGGTCAACGCGCAAACATCCCGAACTCAGTATACAAATGGGACAGTGATGGCGTATATTATGAAGATTATGTGAATGAGATGCGGTCTACATTCAAGCGCATGCATACTCAAGCACGCGAAAATTTGATTTTATCGAAACAAAAAAGAAAAGAAATATACGATAAAAACACAAACGTATGGCAACCCATGTGGGGCGAATTGGTGTTAGTTAAAGCCAACCCCATAGGTGTAGGACAGAAATTGCAAAATCTATGGAGAGGACCATACGAAGTGGTCGAACTGCCAAGTGAGCAAACAGCCGTAATTAAAAACGGAAATAGACTCGAGAAAGTACATGTCAACCGATGAAAAAGGTATATGGACTGAGTTCTAATAAAAAAAAATGTATATAGTTGTAAATACATATGTACATATTCACCTTATTAAACTATTCTACATATAAACACAAGTAGCTATTAAATCAATATGTATATACTAGTCAGCATTGTGTATACTGAAATAGGAACAGAGAATAAATATGTGTACGAACAACGCAACGAAAAACAAATAAAGAACGGAATGCAAAATGAAGGGCAGAGTATAAAACGAGGACATAATATTTAATTAAAAAAAAGGGTTTATGTCCGAAAAAAATCAAAAGTTTAAAATAAAATAAGCAGTGTCTGTCGAAAAAAGCAATTTAAAATGGTAGAAAATATAAAGCCAGAAAGTGGGAATTTTTTTTTTTTATTAACGAGTCAAGTAGACTGTCGTATAAAATATGGGATATAATAGAAACATGAAAAAGATGCAATCGAAGGAAAGGTTGCGAATAAAAGTAATATAAATTTTGCAAGTGTAACACAGGAAAAAGTGCAATCAAAAGGAAGGTTGCAAAACATTGACAATGAATACAAGAGATGGTCAGAGTCCAAGAAACCTGAACCAAACTAAGGCAAAAATACAGAAGGGCCTGAGTCATTGAACTAGAGCCGAAATAAAAGTCAAGAGCCAAAAAGCCAGAGTCAAAGGACCTGAGTCGAGTGCAATTTATAAAGTAAAAATAAAAGAAGGCCTGAGTCAGTGAACCAGAGCCAAAATAAAAGTAGAGCCAAAAGCCAGAGTCAAAGGACCAGAGCTAGAGCCAAAATCATAGGGTGTCTCACGTATTTTCTAAATCGGATCGTGTAAGCTATGCTACGATTTGAAACTCCAGAGTTGACAATACCGAAGAATCGAGATTAGAAGCACAGGAATGAATGGACAAGGGGAGGTAGGACTCCTGAGAATGGCAAGGGTGACTGAACACAAGGAAACCTACGCCGGTATGCATGATAAATGAGTGAAGTATGAATGAGTGTTAAAATTTCAGATAGGACGAAAAGGTTGACAAACGAGGACAAACCAAGTAAGGGCGAAAAGGGTGAAGAACAGGAATACGAGACAAAGACGAAGGGAATAATCATTAGGAGATCTTAGCAGTGAAAACAAGGAAAAAAGTTTCATAATTAAAGAAAAGTGTTAATGGACACTACAATATATAGGTGATGAAAGCGTCACGAAAAACGTGAAAGTGGGAGTAGAAGACATTATCGAACAATTTATAAAGAGACGTGTAACGAACACGCTCAGAAGATTACATTTTACCAAAGAGACGCGACATGAATCCGTCCAAGGTACTGATTAAAACATAAATACACATAATGAAAGGCAGATGAGTAGTAATGGCGAGTAAAACGCCCAGATGAGAAATATTTTATGAAAAGGGCAAATATGCCAAAACAAAAAAGTTATCAACAAGTTGCAGTAGAGACAGACACTGCAGAAGAATTTCATTTTGAAATTTCACAAGAATCGCAAATCAGGCAAAGGGCGTTATATTTTTTTTTATCTTTCTAAATGTTAATAGGAGAATTTCGATTTGGTTTCACAAGTTGCGCATCAGTCCACCTTGGCGATTGTAATTTTCAGGTACTCCCTAGGATGGATGTAGTTGATTATGGTAAGTAAGTTTTCAGAGTACTTTTCCTTCATAACCGCATGGTTACAAATACCATGTATCTTTTCGGGAATTTAAGTCTTTATTTACAGGTACCCTCCTGGGTCAACCTCAATTGGATAGGGGGAGATGTCGAAGCAACAAATACACAATAGCCACAATAGACAGGAAGGAAGATAACGAAGTATTCCCGCAAAAACACTTACCTCGCTTCGACAAATGTTGTCGACACAAAACATTTTTGAAAAAAAAAATTTTAAGAAAAAAATGCATTATGAAAAAAAATTATTATGAAAAAAAAACACAATTACAAAAAAAAGACACAACTCGAGGAACACACAAAAAAATATATTATCCATCTCGAGCCTAAAACAATATCACAAAAAAGAAATTTACTAAAAACGAGCACAATAGGCAAAAGAACTCGAAATTATTAAAATGAGCAAAGTAGCAAAAGATCTCGAAAAAAAAAACAAAAGAAAAAAAAACACATCTGGGGAAAAAGAAGGAATTGGGGGAAACATACTAACCACTAACACTCTTTTTCTTTTGCAAAGAATCACCGACAAAAATAAATTAGAAGATTAGGAAGATTGCCAATCGAGTCGGTTTTCATTTTAAAATAAACTATAAACAAAAGTAATTTCACATATGACAAATTTCAAAGTTTAAAGCAAATGATTGAAAACAAACACAAATTGAAATAATTAAATAGATATAGTAAATTACAGGTTGAGAATGAAGATAACACAAAAAAAAATTAGTTTGTTTATATTTTTAATACAATAATAATCTATAGCAGCCAAATTATCAAAACCGTACAACAAATAAGCAAATAACGTATATTGACAAAAATAATAATAACTACTAAACATAGGAGATTTTGTATAAAGTGGAAGCAGAAGTCCAGAGAAGTGTGTGCCCTGTGGAGAAGGTAGTCACGAGCACTACCCACCGCGTTCGACAAGGATGGATTAAGGTAGCTTTGTTAGACTACCCAACGCGTTCGATAAGAATGGAACCAGTCGAAGGTGGTGACGGGAACGATTGAGGGGCGCCACAGAAGACAACAAGAACAAGAAACGGAAAGCCGCTACGCTACTGGAAGTAAGAAGAAGACGTAGGGAGTGAAGTCGGTACAGCCAATACCCGGCTCACTCCAAAACACGAGCAAAAAGGCTACAGCCGGGACATCACAACCCGACTACGGTCATATAATTAACTACAAAGTACTTCGGTAGGAACATTACACTCTGACCGATGATACAAGAACAATAAGCATGCCGCACAGTCGACACATTACAATTCGACTGATGCTTGGCCAACACATATATGTTGCCCCAGTCGGAACTACCATAACGTCCGACTGCGGTGAATTACCGAACGAAGACACGACTGGAGAAAATCAAAAGCCCAGTCAGCCGCTCCAATAATGAGGCACTATACACAGTCAGAAACACCAAACTCTGACTGGTGCGAATATAAACGAAACATGAAGACAGTATACCACTAGGAGGGTGCAGGACCAGAGGAGGTGCCCCGAGATCAAAGTCCCGAAAACCATTATCGACCCGAGAGGAAGCAGCCAGGCAGCACACTGGTGAAAACACCGGTATAAGCATTGGACGAGCCGCGAGAAGGACAGCAGGGGTGCACACTAGGACCATCGTAAAGTTAGGATGTTAAGAAAATGTCAAATAATGATAGAAAATTGTAAATATTTGGTTTTGACAAAAGTAATAACAAATATGATTTTTGTAATGGCAATCTTAGGAGTTAGGACACAAAAGACTTTTTGACATAAATTTTTCTAATAACCCGCGCAATCGTCTTGATGGTGCGTCTCTCCGAGGCAACATCAAGCTCAGTAAGTAAGGGGGCATGCAGCGCCCATAGTTTTCGGCCAGCATCAACCCTGGAAAATTTCTCCAAGTGTTGCACCATGGAAGCTAATTTCCTGGGTTACATCACCAGCTACAGCCTTAAGCTAAGCTGATATTTTGATGCACTGGCGCTTTCCAAGCCATATGCTTACGGAAAAGAATAAACACTTTGTTTAATTAAACACAGTTTGTTGCTGCCAGCAGCAGACGGTGACGCTATTATAGAAAGTAAAGGCTTCCGAGTATGAGTCATAGTGAACTACTGATTCATCCACCGGGGTCTTTACTCTCGCGAGCGTGGAAAGAATGTTTTGTTTAGGTCTGAGACTCTCTCAGAGAGAAGTCTACACAGACGAAATGATAAAAGTCTTTTGCGTCAGGTCGTTTAAGTCAGTCGAAAAAAGTCAGTCGTGGTAGCCAGTCGAAAGAAAAGTTAATTAGGGTTCGCACGCGCAACAGGCGCGCGTGCGAAAAAAAAGTCAGTCGTTAGTTGTTAGTGACCCTCGCTCGGCGCGAAAGTAGCCTGTTGTGCTTAGTTAGCCGCCCGCTCAGGTTTAGACCGATACAGAAGTTAAAGCTCGATCTTTGCTGAGTAAGTGTCCGATTAGAACGGTTTGATATTAATTATTATTGGAAGGTGTTTGGAAATGATTAAAGCTATACAGTGTCTACTTTGTTCTATGAAAATACCAATGGGTGTTTGTGAAATAAAATAACCTAAGGAAAAAAATGTGCTGCTGTATGAGTAGAAAAGTCAAAATAAGCGTAAAAAGTCGTATTAATCGTCGTCAATAAACCTAAGAAACTGTGTTAACTACTACTCCTGTCGTATTAAATCAGTGGCCACCGGCGGCTACGTCTGTACAGTTATTGTACAGAAGTTATTGAACGTGGAAAAATCACATAAAAAAGTAAATAGTTACCGATAAAATTCAAAAACATCAGATTTTTCGACATTTAGTCTGGAAACTTTTTTTCATCAAATACCCTAATACCCCATCTTCCCGTATTTTTACTGAAATGGAACATCATATGTAATGTTTTGAATTGGCCATTTGAATTGGCCTAAGATGAAGTTCTCGAATTGCGTTGCGTTGTGACGATGATTTTGACGGATTGCACACTGACTTCATCATGTTTGACGGCTATTAGATAGTCTAATAAGAGTTGCTTAGGAAGTGGTAAGTAGAAATCCATACCAATCCGACCCACATTAAAACCTCAACAGCATGATAGCCATCATTGCCGGCCGTCCCCATCTCCATCATTCACGTGGAAGGATAAAGGATAAGGTAGACGGGAAGTGTTGGTGCTCCACCTACTTAACGGAAGGTAGACGACTCATCAGACACTTCCATAGGTGTCGCGGAGTTGGTGGTTGGGAAGGGTATAAGGTCTAGGATTCGCTACAAGCAATCGATGCGACCTGTAAAGTATGGTTTATTAGGTAATAGTTTAGCTGGTTCTCGAGTGCGCAATCACTTGAAAAAGAAAAGATGTTATTCAGTTTTTGGTTCTTTTTAATCTCTGGGTAGCCGGCTACCGAGAGTATCCTATGTTTTCTAAACAAAAGCAATTTGAACTCCACACAGCCAACCGTGGGAGTATTGCCTAGACAAGCTAATCTTATCTGCATAATGGGCCGGATCACTATTTATTGCCACAGTCGACAGACGACAAATTTCGCTATTCCTTATCGACGACATATTTATTAGGTTGAAACCTACCGAGTGATAACACATTGTACAGACAAAGAGTTATGATAGCTCGAGATGTTATAGATCTAGGAAACTATTTCCTGTTTTCCATATCGGATTGTTTGCGAAATACACGTATACGAACGATACTATCGAACATTGACGAGAAATACAAAGGGTCGTTGACCTGATGCAAGGGTTTGTTAGCAATAACGGAACTCGAAATTAAATTTATAAAAACAGACGCACAGTGGTTCCATTCCTTAAGGGAGGCGGTCATAAATCTATTCAATGCAAATTTTGATACAAAACTACATTTCTGTAGTAAATTTGGGTCGCTGAATTCAAATTTCGCAATAAAAAAATCGATTATATCCACCTAACAGTGTGATACGGCCGTTCTTATTACATTAAGGTTCATATTAATTTTTTTTTATCCAGAATTTTTTTAGTATCGAATAGTACAAATTGTACTGCGCTGTTAAAAAAAATGAAAACTTCCAATGAATAACTATTCATTGGAAGTTCTCTAAATTGTAGCTTTTGCAGCCGAACGCAAATATTATGACCAACTCACAGACCTATCTGCAAATGTTGTTCGTAATTATTATAGCAAGTTAACGAAAGAATTTTAAATAAATCGTGCATTTTTTCTGAATTTCGTGAATAAAAATTGTTTTCCTGCAATAAAAATTATCCCATAATAAAAAAAACCTTCGTTAGAGTACCAGCTATTTTAAAATGGAGAAACAAGAAATAGTTAATAATTTTAAGTTTATTCGTAAATATTAAATAATTGTTGTAATACGAAGTGGGGTGAGATATTTGCTTCGTACATTGAATATTCCATAACGACATGTGTTTAAACGAAAAATGTCAAATAAATTAATATAACTCAAGTTCTAATGACTCGATTGATAAGAAGCTTTGGGAAAATTAATATTAAGCTATATACTTTTGATATCAGTAGTAATTATTAATTTGAGATCGAAGTAGGCATCGACCGAAGGTGGACATAAATATTTTCTCGCGTCACATTTTTGCTCTGCGAACAGGAATAAATACGTTAAGAGGTCGGATATTTAATGTCATACAAGTCTCAGTGTGGAAGCATTTGTCGTGATTTCTGGAATATGGATCGGTTGGAGTGTGTGGTGAAGAAAGAAAGCAATTGATAGACTGGATGCACTGAATTCGCCGGAAGTGGTGTTGGCGGCAGCAGAAACCGGATTCAGCCAAAAGTTATACATGTCCTGCCATTGAAGTACCTCCAGAAGTGAAGAGCGGATTAAGTCAAGCAACGCCACTGATACAATATAAGCTGAGTGAGCTGCCACGGATGGTTAGGAAGTGGCCCGAAGTCTGCAGATTGATGTGTTCAGCAACAGAGTATTTCGGTACGACTGGACGGACATACCGGTGAGATCGATTAAATTTTAATTAAATCGTTGAATGGTACTTTTGGTCCTCCGGTAGTCGCGTCATTGTCTGCGTTTGGACCGCATGAAGCTCTAGGAGGCTTTGCTAGAGCGTCTCAGTAATGCGACTTAAGTAGGGTTTATTTTCATTTGTCTAGTGTTCTCTTCGTTTTATTAGTTTTTTTTTCTTGTTTTATTAATAATATAAAAATAATTTAATTCAATTCTCGACAAATATCTGACAAATATGTCTGTAAAGTGAGTTTTGACAGTTGAGCCCTAATCATAAACCTAATCATGTTTGTCGAGAATTTTAAGATAAAGGTGTAATGAGCGAGCAAAGGCGCTTTATCCTAGGCGTTTTAGCCAGGGCAAGGTGTAAATACCTCTGTCCCATCCCAAAGGACCAAAGGAGTGACATTAACCTTCTTAGCAAAGTTACTCCCAACGATTCATCAGATTTCCTTTAAACGGAAACGGTTGGTACGGTTGTCCTCGTTTCTTCCTCCTTTAAGCTTCGAAAGGATTCTTTAATCAAATTATTCATTAATTGAATAATTTGATTGCCGTTTAATTTTGAAACATCTTAAAACCAACTCTGCACAGTAGGCCTGGCCGTTTTAATATTTGCGACATATAAAAATATGCTTCAAATATTAATATTGACAAGAAAAACACTATAGAATAACTGTAGTGTTTTCCAAGATGCTTTTCAATACTGGCTGTGTAAGGGTTAGAATAGAAAAGAATAGAATAGAATAGAACAGTAGTAATTATTAATTTGACAATGTGATATACAGTTTTTCGTCTTGCATTATCCCGTTAAACATATGCAACATCTTAGATTCTCTAGGCAGTCTGGGCGCAGAGATGCGCAGCTGAATCCTAGTTTAAGTAGAACTGGACTGCCTAACGACCATTTTGAAAAAAAATTCGGGAAGGATATCGAGGGACAAAGTTAGTTAAAGTCATATTGAAAATTTTTAGGTTAATTTTTCTATTACATATACAAATAAACTCATTTTTCTGCTCTCCTTACACTCCAAAAATCGAAATTTATCATTCAATACACAGCTAATAGTAACGTTATCTGAAAAAAAAAGAAGAATATTAAAGATTACAGATGGACAAAAACATTTTTCTGGCAAGCAATCAATTATCGATATTATTTACATCATCGGTAAATAACGAACCAACCTATGCATTGTTCTATATACGAAGAAAACCAGTTCATTTTTGACAAAATTCATCATGAAACTATAAAATATAGATCCAGAATGATGTAATCACAAGATAAAAACACGCCTTTGCCGAAATATTTTTTTTTTGTATTATTGGCCTATGGGGGGACTACTGTGAGACGCCACGAATGTTCAGTACGCATTGACCCTTGATCATCGATACTAGTCAGATTGAAGTCTTATTGGGGCTGATTTCCGAACAACTATTATTGAGAAAAAACATTACTCGAGAGTTGAATACAAACCAAAATAACTATTAACTGTGGAAAGAACGGATATACTAACAGTTTCACGCGCGCGTCTTTCGTCCCCCTTCTCTGTCAGCATACGGCTAGAGATCCCCGAAACGAACCTGAGACAGGCTCCAATCCGTCATCTTGTCGAAGTGAACGAACTGACAGCGGTTGAGGATAGAACCCGACCCAATCCCGAGTCTTCGAGCGGCAAAGAGAATTTATATTTTCTCCTACCCGAGTTGCCACATTCTCAGATTTTCCTGCAATATCACAGAGGTTTGAGGGAAATGTAAATGTATTTTTTTATAAGAAATGTAAAAAGACAAAATGGACGTAAAAGGAACCGGTAGAATGAAAATTAAATATTAAATTACAAAAAAAATGCTGCATCGTGTACCTAGTGGAACGATATTTCTTTTAAGTTATTGTAACGCTTGGGTTATTGTCCAACAACAGCGTAACATTATTTTCATCCGCTTAAATTAAATTTTTGTATATTTATAATTATTACTAAGAGAATGTTCATAAAAAATTGCTAGTGCAAAAAAAGTCTACATTGAAATATTCCTAATTTTATTTTTCCTAAACCGTTTTAATCCCGTTTCGACATGGACGTGACTTTTTATCTGTTCGCATTGAGTAGATTTGTAGATTGTTGAACCGATAAACGAAATATAGTTTTGACCAATGTACGCAGGGGGTTCTGGAGTGTAGTAAATTATTGGCTTGCCTAGTACTATACACACGAGTTCCTGCAGGAAAGATGACATTATAATGCACTATTAGGTTATTCAGATCATTTACATACACTGTTTGAAATTGAGTCAATCCGAGCAAGGAAGAAACATATTTTGATAATATTTAATTTCCGCCGGCTTCTGTTCGCACTGAGTCGCCACAAAGGCAACCTCACCATCTGGAACCTAGATTTTTTTATTCTCGCCTATTTTCCGTCGGCACTGAGTGTCAATCACCGACGCCAGAGAGGTGACTCCACCATCTGGACCCTAGATATCGGCCCATCAACACATAAACGGCGACCAACGGCTTTACTTGAACACAGGTTTTTCACCTCAGAAAACTCCAACGACCTGAAACGACTGGGGTTAAACCTCGATCTACTGGGGTGGCACTTGCCACTTGACCACCGACGCCGTCGTTTGGACCCTGGATCGGTATTAATATCCTGAGGATAATTTTATTTATTCCGAAGAGTTTCTAGATTTTCCAAGTTAGATATGTAATGATTTCCGTTAATATGAACAATGCCAAAAATTAAGAACACGATCTTTCTTCGTATACTTCCAATAAGATAATACTCAAAAGCTGTTAGTAATTCACTAAATCTATTGATATAAAACTAAGAAATTTCAAAAGATGATCACTATGTTAAGCTTCAATAATACAAGGTTAAGTGTACGCGGCAGCTATGATTTCTCGCGTACTAACTGCAAAATGTGCTAACCAACCGTCCGTATATCATGTGTACTTCGTTAAATTGATGTTTCCCATTCAATCAATAGTGTTCTCTTTTTCTTTACAGATCAACCTGTTCCACCTGGGCAAGTTCCGCAAAATGTTCGAAATGGACATTTACGATTGGGATCGAAGGCGACGCTACCCGGGAAAGATATTTTTCTTTGAAAAATGCATCATTTACACCGAAAAGTTCAAAGAATACCTAGAATACCGCGGCCACTACATTGCTTCCGAGGTGGGTATATACAACGATGGCAAGTGCAAGCTGTGCGTGTTTTCAAAGAAGCGCGGCATCCAAGAGGTAGAAGTTTCCGGCAGCGAAATCGGACTCGTTCAAAAACTGGCTGGATACATAGAGAACGTAATGAGGGGCTACGCGATGCACGAACGGCAACGGATTAACGATCTCAATACGAAAAAGGACTGGAACGAGCAGCGGGTGCCGAGTGTGAAAACAATCAATCGGGGAAGTATGGCCAGCACACAGAGCACAATGTCAGTCGTCAGTAATGCTAGTAGTCGTGAGTATCCATCGTTAGAAGTATTCAAGCTATGATGAAAAATTTTAAATTATTTTTCACAGGTGATAGCTTCGAGTCAACTTCCCAAACAACATGGTATGTTGTATTATAAATGAACTAAGCTTTGTGACCATTGTCAAATGATCTGACTGTACGCTTACACTAATGTAAACATTTAGAAAAAGAGTTAATCATAAAATACATGTGAGAGAAACAGGCTAATTCTGTATTCGATTTTTTAATGTTGCAAAACACTCTTAATTTCTTGTCTGTACCATTGTTGGGAGTGGTGAATGTATAATGGTAATGGTTATTATTCGAAGCAAATATAAACCAATAATATCGAATGAAGGTTAATTATTATAGGGATGCAGATAACCCTGTCCACAGCTTAATAACATCACAGAATCATTTCTGTCATATATTGGCAGAGAACAGGAAATAGTACTTTACTTTGGTGCGACACTCGGCTGATGGTAGTTCGGTGAAGTTTTGCTATGTTCCGATTATTAAATTTTGATGCGTGCAAACGAACCTGCCCAGAGGTATGTGGCATCCAGTGAAGAACTGAGCCACTGGTGTAGTTCCGCGTTGAGGACATAATGGCTGGAGGGTCTAAAATACACCAGTCGCACACGGAGCATTTTTGGGTTCTGTACTTACAGTGTTGTACGAATCTCTGCCGGAATGTTAACACCGATATTGAATGATTTTCTAACGAATCTTCTCGGTCCGGATTATCGTATGAATACGATACTATGAAACTTTTAACGACATTCGATTAGGTAGAGATTACTAAATAGGGAAAGTTATGAAAATGTTCTTTGATTTTGGGCTACCGTGTGCAGATCAAGTCAAATACGTTGGAGTGATATTGGATTCCAAATAAAACTGGACTGCATACATTGAGTTCAAAGTCAAGAAAGTGTGCATGGCGTTCGGGCAGTGCAGACGAATGTATCTAAAACCCAAATACATCTATTGGACTTACACAACAATTGTACGTCCAATATCGTCATACGTATGCCTTGTGTGGTAGCAGAGGAAAAAGGTGGGGACGGTTCAGTCGAAGCTGAAATATCTGCAAAGAATGGCGCTCATGGCGTTGATTGGTGCTTTCACCACCACTCCGACTGATGCCCTTGAGGCGCTTCTGAATATCAAACCATCACCATGGTTTCATGGGGTAAAGATATTCATGCTCCTAGTGATATTACACTCACATGTAGTTTTCCTTACAGGACATTCCATGTGAAGATTCCATCTCGAGAGATATGGTGGGTTGGCTATAAGAAGAGACAATAACAAACACAAGTGACCTGTTACACTGACGGCTCTCTGATGGACGGACGTGCTGAGATGAGATTGGAACAGTCTCACTCGCTAGGTATAGCTACTGTACTGTATCCTAAGCAGATGACTTCGCGATTATGTTATTATGAACAAAGCTTATCCGGCAAAGTTCTCAACTTCTGCTCCGATAATCAGACTGCAATCAAGGCCCTTAGCTTGGATAAATCATGTTCCAATCCAGTGATCGCGTGGCGATCCCTAATCGAAGAACTAAGCATTGTCTACATTCTCTACCTTGTCTGGACGCCCGGACATTTCGGTATTACTGGAAATAGGCTGACGAATTCACCAGCGCATGTCCAGCGACTGACTTCGTTGGTCCTAAGCCCGCCTTGCCAATTTCGACAAGTTGGATAAGAGAAAAAAATCACTCCTGGGCGTCGTCCGACCACCAGAATTATTGGGAAAATCGACAAAAACTTGTGCCAAGCAAAGGCCTCAGCCTTTTTTTTACATCCATTCCGTGTTATTTCGAAGCATTCTCTACATTTTTCGAAACTCCTTTGCTTTTGAATTTTGAATTTTCTGTCGTCCTTACCTATAGACAAGACCGTGTTTGAACGACTGAAACTCAAAGATATACTAAAGTGTCTTATCAAATGCGCTAAAGAGCTCTAGGCATTCTCGCTGACAATTTGCACTGCTTGTGAGTTCGACTTACCAGCTTTTTGTTTTTGTACTGTAATTTTTCCCACCCTGCCAATTCTACTTCCTGCCTCCTCCTTCAACTTTCCTTCCAATAAGGGAAACAATGAGAAACACAACAAGGTAAAACTCTCAGACTACACAATGAGAACGTGTCGTTTGAGCCAATATATTCGGATTCCTGAAAACACTTTTAATTTCTTGTCTATGTCATTGTTGGGAGTGGTGAATGTATGTTGGTAATGGTTATCATCCGAAACAAATATAAACAAATAATATCGAATGAGCGTTAATCATTATAGGGATGCAGATAATCCTGTCCAGAATTTAGTAACATCACAGAAACATTTCTGTCAGATATTGGCAGCGAACAGGAAATATTACTTTACCCAGCTTCCGGAGGAGTTGTCGGAGAAAATTCACCGTTTCATCAATACATATGACAAAATTTTAGAACTTCACACCAAGCGAGTCTACGAAGATTTAGCTCGTCCTAATGTGGGCATTGACGAGCTTTGCGAGCTGTTTATTCAGTACTTTAAGGTGTATTTGGTAATATCGACTATGGACAGTATTTTAAATTCATAATTGTTTTATTTTAGGAAGATTTGTTTGATCCATACAATAGTTACTTGAAACATTTCAAGCAGGCGGCTGGTATAATGAAAAATATCCATCGCGCATCGGTAAGTAATTTAACTGTACAATTGATGTCAAGAACTTCATGCAAATTTTCATTAGTGTACACGCTGCGAACTATGCTAATCTTTCAAAAAAACTTCTGCAATAGCGCAATAGAAGTATTGCACACTGAGCATTGAGTCTTACATTTTCTCTCCAAAAGACAAACTTAAAGAAAGATAGCAATTTTTATTTCAAATGAGTAAAAAACACCCTTAACCGTTATGTGTCCGACGGGGCACAGTGGGCAGAATGTTACTTTCGACGCTCAGTATTCCAAAGTATTTTGGATGGAAATGAGCATTTTTTGACTGCTTTGGTTTTGGTCTAGATAAGTAGAAACTGATCTAGATCAATACTATCTTTTGAAAGAGGCGCTCCATAAAAAAAAATTTCGGCAAAGTTGTTTGTTTTGATATTTTTAGCATATGTATCAAAGCCACATATACTCTATAACCTATGGAGATGGCGCAACATGATCTTTAAAAAATACGCGAAAAAAGAAGAAAATTTGTATTTCTAAATATTCAAAAATGTACAATAACAAAAAAATCCAAAGAGTATTAAATGTTAAATGTTTAAAGGGTGTTTTCATCATACATGTGCCTGCACCTCGTCCCCGAACAAAACCAGCATGGTCCAACAACTGGCTACACATCTAGAAAAAATCGTGTAAACTTACATCTCCTGACCCGAGCATCAAAAATGGCTTAGTTTTACGATTGATTTTAATTTTACATGACGTTGAATTTCGTAAATTACGTAATTTTACTCCACATATATCGTGTTTCACATTAATTGAGGTAGCAAGAAGCAGCGCAATATGTCTAACGGAGAAAAGGAGATTCCGCCAAGGGACCATTCGTAAATAACGTAACGCGTTTAGTGGGGGGAGGAGGTATAACAAAATGTGACATGTTGTGAGATATGGGGGAGGGGGAGTAAGCTAGAACGTTGCGTAACATGTTTGTACTGAAGAGATAATTTTTTTAATGAATTTGTTACATAATTGTGGAGGGGGGTATAAAGAAATTTGTGACAATTACTTACATGGGAAGAGGGGGGAGTCAATTTTGGGCAATTTTTGCGTTACATAACTTATGAATGGTCCCCAAGCAATGAAACTTGCGAACTGTATCGCAAAACAGAAACTTTACTTATACATGCTTATGTTATTGAGATCTACAAGTACTGTAGCAAGGTTTCTGGATTGAGTGGTCACCTAAAGAGCAGGTACCTCAATAGTGTACTAGCTGCGAAGTGTCCACAAAAATACATCTAGATTGATCGACTAATGTATGTTGGACAGAACTCTCTTTAAATCCCATTCCCAACACGGTGCCACAAAATAAAAAAAAAATGAATGTACTTTCAAAGTGAATCTCGTCAAATACATCACAAAACCACGTTTGATCAATTTATCATACCCTCAAAATCTTGATTTATGGCCAAAAAAACTATTTTTCGAGACTTTCGGCACTGAACAAATTTCTACGCGGTCATTTTTCAATCGATTTTAATTTTTTTGTCCTGGAAAGAAGAAGAAATGACCTTTCTAACTGTATGCTATGTTTAGTACTTTTGTTAAAAGTACTTTCATTTTTGAGACAACAATATGAAAATATAAAAATTACTCTACATTTCTATTAGGAAGCGTCTTTGTTTAAATAGAAATTTAGGGAGAACATTTATTTCCGCTTCCAACGACCACTTTATGATCGAAATTGGTTGAAATTGGCAGAGTTATTATTTTTTCCATATTAGAAACTTACTCGCATGAATTTTTAAAGGGACCGTCTCATATAAAATTTTAAAAAAAAAAATTTTTTGCTGGATTACGTATACATTTAAAAATATGTGTGTGAACTTTGAGTTCTTTGACAAAAGAACATAACATAGCATACCTTTGGAAAGGTCATTTCTTCTTCTTTGCAGATCATTAAAAAAAAATCGATTGAAAAATGACCGCGTAGAAATTTTTTCAATGCCGAAAGTCCCGAAAAATAGTTTTTTTGCCATAAATCAAGATTTTGAGTATATGCAACATTTTTCAATCATTTTCTTATGTTGCATTTGCCAAGAACCTATTCTCACTTGAAAAGTACAAAATCATTGTAGCACCGTGTAATTAACGACTTTTGCTAGACCCCAGCGTCATTCGCATGAGTCTACGTGGTTTATGAACGGTCTCTTTCAGTATTCCGGGCAACGAGCGGATCACAGGTTTGTTTGTACGACGGAGAGCCAAAGGTCACCTCGTCCGGCGGATTCTGGGCGCTTGCCGGCGCTTCGGATCTTTGAAATGGGCTATGCTATGGAAAGCCGCGTCGCGTTACCTAAACCCTTAACGTCAATTTCTCATGAGCAATACCACTCTTAGTGAGGTCAGTAGGAACAACTCATTTTTTAAGTTTAAACTACTTTAAAGCTTTCCCTCAATTTTTTTCATTAGTTTTTGTAAAATAGGCTATTTTGAACCATTTAAAAAATTAATCCATTTTTCGCAAACGCCGCGATTAGGGTTGCCACCCCTCCGGGTTTGACCCGGAGACTCCGGTTTTCGGGAGCAATGTCCGCGCCTCCGGGTTCTACATCAATTTCTCCGGGTTTGGTGGGAAGAAGCATAATTTTATTTTTTTTTAATTAACTTATTATTTACAAAATATTTAAAAAGTTCAAATTAACTATTACTCTGTTTCAGATTTATTTTGCCCGACTAACCTTTTCAAGGTGGCGAAGATGAGTTCACCAAATATTGCTGATTTCTTTCACAAAGCAGTGAAAATGAAAAACAAAGCAAATTTACTACAAATTTAGAAAAGTAATATTTTGCTATATGTTACAATTGAAATGTTGCATCCCACCTAGTCGCTCAAAATTGTGTAAAAACCTTATTTTGCTGCAATTTTATCAAATTACTTAACTATTAGTGGTGCTTATCACCACCTGCAGCAAGGTATGGCATATTTGTTATAATCTATCTGACTAGGTCAACATCAAACGAATTCTTCCGCTGTTGTTGCTACTCCTGCAGCGACCATTAACTGTTGGCTAGGGAGGTAAGTTTTGCCCCTTTGTTGCGACCTCTGGTGATGAATAGCCGACACCACATAGTGCTTCCTAAGTGATGCCGAATCCCTGCCTCCTTTGCTCTCCTTTTCCTGCACACTCAATTCGTCTCGGTAATTTCCCAACAGCTGAGTAGTCAGCAAATTTAGAAACTGATATCTCAGTAAAGTGAGATTAGTTTGCTGATTCTCGGTGAAATTTTTTCCGAGTCTCAGCACTCAAACGTCACTTTTACTGAGACTCAGAAAAAATAATGTTTGCTGAATAATAAAATGTTTGTTAAACTGTTGAGATTTCGGCACAAGATGCAAAAAAGCTGAGATTTGGCAGAAAAAATTAAGTGTGTGTTAGTTGTGGAGGAGAGCAATGCTCGTTCGACTTATCCTCCACAGCGAGAGTAGCTGGTGCTTTTGAATTCTTGGCACTTAGTGACATCTTTCACGAAATAAATTTGGTAGCCGCGATTCGGAACATTAACCAAATTTTGTATTCCATACTAGTAAGTGAATTTATCTATGAACCGTAAATACTAATAGAAGCTAATTCATCAATACAGAAGCTTCTTGAAATGAATACGCACGAAAACGACATTTTAAAACACTATGTATCTGCACATATTAGCGTATCTGTTCAAACAGTACAACTCACAAACCAATGTTATTACTCTTCAACAGCGCACATCCCTCACTGGTACAATGGTGGCCCAAACAACCGAAGATTTCACCTTTTTGGTTATTGACATCTGGAATAAATATCAAAACTTCGTACAAACTCAAATCGTTCGTATGTCGAACCAAATGAACGACAAAGTCAACGCAACGGATAAGGATCTGTTCCGTAAAATCGCTTTCATCGAAGTTCAGATCAGTTCATTCCGCAAGAATTTAGTGCAGAACTATCGGTTGTTCAACCTGGACGAAAATCTTACGCCCTCCAGCCTTGGTCTGGTGGTTTACT
This sequence comes from Topomyia yanbarensis, assembly GCF_030247195.1. Taxonomy (NCBI): domain Eukaryota; kingdom Metazoa; phylum Arthropoda; class Insecta; order Diptera; family Culicidae; genus Topomyia; species Topomyia yanbarensis. Next base: position 155,763,250 of record NC_080672.1, read on the forward strand.
CCGAACGGGTACGGTATAGCAACGAGACACTCAGCTCTCACCGGATACTATTGTGCGAAAAGGGCACAGTTTGTGTGAAGATCCAACAGGTGAGGGAAATCGATCGACAAGCAGAGAAATACAATCGAATTGTGTTTGTAGTCAAGTTCCAACGAGGTGCACCGGTGATGAAACAAAGCAAAAAATCTGACGTAAGAATTAATTTCGAATTGAACGGCAATAAACATTCGGTCGATTTTGGGAACAGGGCTCAAAAGGATAAGTTTTTGGGGAATTATTGTATGTATTATGAACAGTATTGTAAACAGAGGTAGATCCTTTATAGTTAAGAAATATTTACTGTGCAGTAACATCGATAAACGTGAACTGAGAAACGTTCTATATGACCGAGTAAGCAGAAATAAAGTGATGGCTAAAACTACCATTGTGTTTAGCCGCATTGAGAAATTTTCCATTTTTTTATATCATCAATAATTTTCAAGCTTCGTTGTAATCGACTGCAAATGATGACACAAAGACTTCTGCTAACGAAGCTATGTTTGACCCGGTGGGTTGCTTACTCTAAACCTATCAGTACATTGTTTGTCATAATGACAAATATTTGACATCTTTCGCGAAATAAATTTGAACTGTGTACTGGCTCTTCAAATAGTTGATCAACATAGTTTGCCAAGCTTTTTATTTTAAATTTTTATTCAAATTGTTTGTCAAAGCGATTCCACGGTGCTACAAAATAAAAACCTGTTTTAATCCACCTAGAGGTGCAATTGTGCCTTTCTCATTTCTCCAAATTATGATTTAATAGCTGGTTCGTACAATATAACTTTATGGAAATGTCTTTCATTCTTATTACACTTGGTAAGTATATATAAGAGCACCTTTTTGCATTCATCACGGTATCGGTTTGAATCGGAGTTTTCTATGTGATCGACCTCCACAACCCGTAACTCCGGTGCTGGAAGTCGGATGGAGATGGAATTTAATATCAGTTTCTGGGGACACAACACCTTTCATTTGAGACTAAGTTGAGCAAATCTAGCCATTTTCGAGAAACCAATATAACCGTTATTCTGACTTTGGATGCTTCCGGATCCGTCGATGGTGGCCAGTGTGGCCAAAGAGACTTTGAATGACTGTTGGGGACCTAGATCTACAAATTCAACAGTTGTGTTTACATTTTGGAAAAAATTTCACCTTTTTACATTAATCGCAGAATTCGTTAGAATCGGGATTTGCTGCGTGATCGTACGTATCACCCTGTAATTCAGGAACCAGAACTCGGATCCACACAAAATTCAACAGCAGCTGATGGACCTTTCATTTAAAATTAAGTTTGTCAAAATCGGTTCAGAAAATTCCGAGAAACCGATTTGGAAAAATCAACAAATTTTGTTTTGTAACCATACTCTTCAACTCGTAATTCGGAACAAGATGTCGGTTGAAAATGAAATTCAATAGCAACCTATGGGAATATTATACCTTTCATTTGAATCTTAGTTTGTAAAAATCGGTTCAGTCATCTCCGAGTAACCGATGGGGACATTTTGTTAACAAATCCGCACATACACACACATACATACACACATACACATACACACATACATACATACACACATACATACACACAGATATTTTGCGATCTCGGCGAACTGAGTCGATTGTTATATGAGACTCGGCCCTCCGGGCCTCGGTTAGAAAGTCGGTTTTTGGAGCAATTGCATAACCTTTCTATATAAGAAAGGCAAAAGAATAATATTTAATTAGCTTAATAAGCATGAGTTCAATGTTATCTTCATGTGATTATAATTTGCAAAGGTTGGTGGAATGCGTTTGAACGTGTAGGGAATGGGGGTTTAGTAGAGTGGGTGTGGAGGATGCGTCAGAAATCCTTCATCTTATTTCGGTATACGGGGTGTATGAAGGAAATCTGGGCGTGAGGGTGATCCAAGAAGAGGGGAGTGATGAAGGAGGGAGGTGTAAGGGCAAGGTGGGGAGGGGGGGGGAAGGGGCGGCTACGCAATACTCAACTGCATATTTTGCCTTCCATTTGAGACTTGGTTTGAGAAAATCGGTTCAGTCATCACCGATGAACCGATGTGACTTTAATTGTGAAATATGCCCGGAATTCCGGACTTCCGGAATCGTCGATAGTGGACAATATATTCAAAGAATGTTTGATTGGCAATCAGTGATCTAGATCTACGATTAGAAGTAATTTGGTGACCATTTCAATAGTTTTTAGTCTCTGAGGTATTACGATTGTACCGATTTATATGGGAAATTCCAGTGTATCCTTACTAACACCCCTGTAACTCCGGAAGCAAGAGTCAGAACCGAATGAAATTCAGCAGCAGTCAATGGCATTACTGTATCTTTCATTTGAAATTAAGTTCGTAAAAATCGGTAGAGAATTCGTTGTGGAATGGGTGTGATATTAGCTTAGGAACTTGGCGGGTTCCCCGAGGGCGTCATGAACCGTCATAGGTGGCCAATGTGGTCAAAGCTGCTTTGATTGATCATTAGTGATCCAGACCCACAAACTAGAGTAATGTTACATCAATTTTAATATGTTTTACATCATTTGAACATCATGGTGGTACCAGTTTATATGGGAATTTGCTGTGTGACCGCACTCTTCAACCCGTAACTCCGGAACCGGAAGTCGGATCAACTAAAAATTCAATAGCAGCTTATGGGAGCGTTATACCTTTCAGATGAAACTAAGTTTGCGAAAATCGGTTCAGCCATCTCTGAGAAAATTGTGTGAGTTTAAATGACACACACACACACATACACACACACACACACATACACACACACACATACATACACACACACAGACATTTGCCGATCTCGACGAACTGAATCGAATGGTGTATGATACTCGGCCCTCCGGGCCTCGGTTAAAAAGTCGATTTTTACAGTGATTGCATAGCCTTTCTTTATATGAGAAAGGCAAAAAGGCATGTAATTTTCAAGTGATCTGTTCAAGGTTGTAAATCTGGTCTAATACAACACAAAATCACAAATTTTGACATACCGGTAATTTTTCAACCGATTTTCAATTTTTTTAGTGTTATGGAAAGAAAGAGAAATGACCTTTCCAATGGTAGGCTATGTTACGGTCTTTTATTTAAAGTACTATGCGCTTTTGGAATGATCTTCATGATAAATATGAAAATTGCTCAACTTTTCTATTCAAGAACGCCGTTCTTTCAATAAATATTTTGAGAGAACATTTATTTATTTATTTTTTAATCATCTGACCTAGTTGGTCTTAATGAATATGGGGGACTGGGGAAAAGCCAAATTGTGCGAAACAACTCTTCTCAAATTGGCATAAAAACCCCACATCTTTTCAATCGAATACACAATACAGAACTTAACAATAAATAATAACTTCACAATAAAAGGAAAAACCTTTTTTAATCCACCTAGCGGTGCAATTATGCCTTTCTGATTTATCTAAACTATAATGTAATGCCTGGTTACGTTCAATAAAACATTGTGGAAATGTCTATTACATTCTTATCACACTTGATAAGCATATATAGGGGCACGAATGTCACGAACCTGATGTCGACACTGAAAAAAATAATATTTATATAGCTTAATCAACGTGAGTTCAACGTTGTCTTCATGTTAACTTCATGGTGGAGAAGGGAAGGGAAATAATTAGTGGGAGGGGGAGGATGCGTCGGAAATCATTTAACTTATTTTAGTGTACGGGGTGGATGAAGGGAATGCAGGAGGGAGGCTGGTCTGAGAGGAGGGGTGGTGAGAGAAGGAAGGAGGTGGGATTGACAGGTAGATGGTGGAGGAGTAGATGGAGGATTCAACAATTCAACCAAAAATCAGAACGAAATGAAATTTAATAGCAGTCATTGGGAGTAATATATATTTCATTTCAAATCAAGTTTGTAAAAATCGGTTAAGAGTTTGCTGGAAAATAGGTGTGATATTACCTCGAGAACTTGGTGAGTTCTCCGGGGGCATCAAGATCCGTCATAGGTGGTCAAAACCACTTTGATTGGTCATTAGTGATCTATGATGAACGTATTTTATTATGTATTACATCATTCGGACATCACAGGGTTCCCTGTTTATATGGGAATTTTCTGTGTGACCGCACTCTTTAATCCGTAACTCCGGAACTGAAAGTCCGATCGACTAAAAATTCAATAGCGTCTAATGGGAGCGTTATTCCGTTCATTTGAAACTACATATATGCAAATCGGTTTAGCCATCACTGAGAAAATTGAGTGACATTATTTGACACACACATACATACATATACCAGAGATATTTTGCGATCTCGACAAACTGAATCGATTGGGATATGACACTCGGCCCTCCGGACCTCGATCGATTTTTAGAGTGATTGCATAGCCTTTTTTTATATGTGACAGGCAAAAATGTAACAAATCAAACTAATACAATAAATTTAACAATAAAGTAAATAATATAAAAAGCAGCAAATAAAAATACAGATTAAAAAGTCGGTAAATTTCTGTCAAGTCAGAAACTCCTTAGCAGCCGGTTCTTTAACCCTTTCATGCCAACTTTTTTCTAGAGCATGCAGGATTTCAAAACTATTTTTCCTTGAAAGCGGTGGGGTCATGAAACACGAAAAGCCATTTTTCATAAAGATTGGTGCTTCCTTCGCAGTGCTAGAAGCTGCTCAGTTTTTACCTTCCAATGCTCAATACAATTCTCCTAGAATATTTACAATAGTCCACATGTGTGGAAAAGGTAGCTAAAGACAGTTTAAATTGATAAGTTTTGTCAGTTATTAATGATATTGTAATATAACGAAGATATATGGAAAATTCATTTTCCGTCGTCAACGTAAACTGTCCCTGGCAGCACTGCTCCATCGGAATCCAAGCACCCGAATTGCAATAACTTCAGTTCTAAAACTGATCCTTGTTACTATTAATAGGGTAAGGTGGGGCAAATCCGACCTAGTATATGGTTTTGGCTGTAAAATGCTCATTTTACATCGGATCAAGTCGTATTATATACCAAATTAAAGGTTAGACTCCTGGGCAACTTTATTTATATCTTGGTAATATCTTGAGATACAAGCGTTTTACAAAAATGTTCATTTTTGCTGTTTTCAAAAATGGTGGGGTAAACCCGACCCCCTATGTTTTTCGTTGATTTAGTGCAGATATTACTCAAATTTTATGGTTTTTCAATGATAAATCAATGAATGTTGTGTTATTGAATTGTAACATGAAGAAAATGGAGTTCAATGCCAATCTTGGAATGCTAAAATCACGAGCAGTATTACGTAATGATATTCCCATTTGCATCGGAGTAATTGCTCGACGAATACTTTAATCATCACGTTTTTGTGTCTTTCGTTTGTAATTATGAACCATTTTGCATAAAAATAATAAACAATAACAATAAAAATATTTCAATTTGATAAATAAAAATTTTCTTAGCAAAAAAGCGGTCGGATTTACCCCAATATTTAGAGGTCGGATTTGCCCCACCGCGTCATTTTTCATTACGATGCAATTAAAAAAAATATGAAAAAGATTGAACTAAATTCATCTATGCACTTTGTAGGACTTAAATCAAAGAATTTAAATCCACTTACATTTTGTATGCAATCACTTTAACAATCAGAAATATCCTGTAGTCAATGATGCACAAAAGTCAAATAAAAAATTGTAAAAACACACTTTTTGTCGTATGAGCATCTCAATGTAGACTAATAAAATGCTGCCATACCACCATTATGATTATTTTCGACGCTGTACACGACAACATTGATATTAGTTCGCGTAGTGTTTCTGATTTTCGATAACAGAAGGGGGTCGGGTTTACCCAACGGTCGGATTTGCCCCACCTTACCCTACTCACATGAAAGGCAGTAGACACATTTATTGGCCTTACTTGTTTTTATGAGCAAATCTTGCCTCAATCAAAAGTTATAGCTGTTTGAAAACGTTGTTGTCCACAAACAACATGGGCATGAATGGGTTAAGGTAATAGATAACACGTTGAAATCGAAATCCGCAAACACTTCGTTGTATGTGGTAGACATGAAGCGAATCGGATCATGACCACCATACAGGGAGTTCCTATGTTCCAATAGCAAGAAACTTCGTTCACGGAGCACACGTTCCGGTGCATAGATGTGAAATTGACCCAATAATTCCGGCGTATCTAACTGTCCAAGAAGAATCTTCGCGACGAAAGGAGACAGAGAGGGTCATTAAATTCATTAGAAATTTTAAAGATGAATCCCATCTGGCGGTTCGTCTTGTTAATAATACGGTGTTACAGTGATTTTGAACTTTTCAAGAGACCTAGTATAGGTTGTAGGTCGCATCAAATGCAATACAAAAAATTGTTTGAGAAATCTTGTATACACCCTAATTCTTGATTAATAGCGAAAAATCGCCTTTTTGGGTCTACTAGCACTAAAAAAATATCTGCATTTTCATATAACAGCCTATTCGCGATTTTTTAACGTTTCTGGAGAGAAATAAAATAAATGAATAGACCTTTCCAATGGTATGCTATCCCGATCAGAAACACATAACAAAAATATTTCAAAACTATATCTCGCGCTGTTACTTGTTATAATTTTCTGTTATTTTAACTACTAACGGGACCAAATTTATAACACAGTATGTTACGCAAATTGCATTCTGTTATAATCTTGTTATTTCATTCTGATCGGGATATGATGCTGTTTTGTATAAAATAATGTGCAATTTTTGGACAACTATATGAAAATTGCCAATTTTTCGAGATTTTTTCATGAAAAAAATGCAAATGGCTCAACATTTTTTCAAAGGCACATCTTAGTTCTAATGATACTTCGAAAGAAAATTTAATCCCGCGTCCAACGACATTATGATCATAAACCGATCGAGAAATGACAAAGTTATTCGATTATTCCCAAATTAGGAATTGTCGCGCATGGACTCTTAAGTCGAAAAATGCAATTTCGCGATAACCGCTGTAGTGCAACGTGATCACAGTAGCATTGCTAAATAGACCTCTTAAAAGCCATGGCTGACAATTCCTAATTTAGGCACAATCGTATAACTCCGCTATTCTTCGACCAATTTTGATAATCAAAATATCATTGAAAGCGCAATTAAATGTTTTTTCAAAGAGCGACTAGAATTAGGACGCGTTTTTTAAAAAATATTGAACCATTTGCATGTTTTCATGAAAAATCTAAAAAAATTAGCAATTTTATATTGTTGTCCAAAAATCGCGCATTATTTCTTATTAAATTAAAAATTGACTGAAAATGGCAGCCCAGCTCATTTTTTAGTGCAGACAGTTCCAAAAATTGCATTTTTTTTGCCATAAATCAAGTTTTTGGGGGTATATTACACTGGCCAAACATAGTTTTGAATTGCATTTGACTAGACCCACAACCTAAACTAGGTCACTTGAAAAGTTCGTACAATGATTGATTTTTGTAGCAGCGTGTAATATAGTCGAAATGAGGTCAGAAAGTGAGTGCAGAGTCCAAAGTAACTCCAAGGTCACACACTTGTAGTACACGCTCAAGATTCTGATCTCCAATATAGTAGTCTATAAAATTGGCTTGTACTTGCGATGATACGATATTACACTGCACTTGTGAATACTAATTGTAAGCGAGTTTAAATAGCACCAGTCACTGAAAGTGTCCAGGAACTGTTGTAAAGCTAAGCAATCCTTATGCACTTGACGATCATGTATAATTTAATGTCATCAGCGCAGAATATACGACATCCCGGTGGTAATACAGTAGCTAGATCATCGATAGAGTGTGAATAAGAGTGGGCCCAAATTACTTCCTTGAGGAACACCCGAGTTATTCGAAACTGGGGCAGAGAACACACATCGAATTTTTACTACAAGCGTTCGATCTCTCAGATATGATTCGAGCCAACGAATCAGATCATAAGACACTCCTATTAATTTCAACCGTTCCAGAAGTATTGCGTGATCAACTCTGTCAAATGTTGATTTCAGATCGGTATATACAGTGTCGATCTGAGCACCAGTGTCCATGTTACGAAGCAGAATGAAATGAGCGAGATTTGTGGAGGTTGATCTTTTTAGGGTGAATCCATGTTGATCAGAAGAAATTTAGCTTTGGCAGGATGCAGAGAGCACATCGTTCATTATGATCTCAAAATTTTGAGCAGGCACATAAAGATGTAATTCCTCTGTACTGCCCATAAAAGCATAAGAGTCCCATATGAATTTTTGACGAAAATGAGTTATCTGTTGGATTGTATTCTGTATCACCACTGAATCACAATGAACAAATAAGATTACCAGGTTGTTTATGAAAATTCCGAAAAAATACCAATACATGGTTGTCCCATCCATAAGGCTCAATGAGAATGTAAATCTTCAATAGTGTTTTTCTCGGCTTGCTGTTTTTCAATATGGGACTCTTATACTTTTATGGGCAGTGTAGTTTTCAACATTTCGGCGATCTCCTTTTTTGTATACAGGAATCAAAACTCATCCTTTCCAGCTGGATAGATAACAACACTGCCTGAAGAAATTGTTGAGTAGAGTTGTTAACGGTAAAATTAATGCCTCCGCGCATTTCTTGAGAACACGTGAAGGTATGCCATCAAGACCAGTAGTGACTGAATATTTTAGCTTGCTGATTGCTGCTATAACCTGACGATCTGTAACAGTGAAGCTTCTCAAAGGACAAATATTCAATGGTGTGTCTCTACAAGCGCGCGCAATTTGATCAGCAAATGAAATAGTGGTGGGTTGCGAATAGGTCACATTTCCCCGAAGCCAGACTAGCACTCTGCTCCTTCAAAAACATGTCAGTAGGTAATCGGTTTGGCCGGAATTTCCTTTCACTCATATGTTTGTCGAGAATAACACTCAATGCACACTCCTATCCCCTTCTGCTTACAAATATAACAAACCAGCCGCCATCCAACCGCAGGAATCATTTCTGTCGAATCGAATCGAGTCGATCACAGAATTCATTTTATGTGTTTACCTTTTTACCTAGATCCGCGGATTAAAATATCGATAAGACAATATAGATTTTTCTCAAAATCCCCATGTCCACGAAAAAGTACCTTTGCACATGGCATAAGTAATGTCATGACTGAGCAGTAATGTCATGTAATTGAATTTCTATGCAATTCCAGTCATGTCATTACTTAATTATAACACTTTTATTGTGCGTGTAAGGTCCCCTACAGATGTTCGTAAATATTATGTTCGTGTATGTTATAAAAAATCATGCGACGTCATCAACCCAAGAAATTCGTTTGGCGCTATTCACAGTTTCTGCCAAAAATCCCCACAAAATTAATTCACAAAAAAAATAGTTGTCAAATATAGATCCTAAAAGATCGGATGAAAAAAATGTATAAATTGTTCGATGAGCGAAAATTAATTCGTGCGACCAACGAAATCGTTCGTACTATGCACAAATATTTATTAAAATAACGAAACATTTCGTTATTTCACGTTTCATTCAACAATCGTACAACTTACACTCAATATGTAAAATTTACGAAAAAATTCGTTCAACAAGCGGCCATTTTTTCAGTTCATGAAATGGACGACCATGATCATTTTATTATGTTTACGAATTCATTTTTTTCACCGTATCTGTCGAAAAAGCAGTACTTTAAAAATGCCATGAAAACATATTCGATATGTTTGAAAAATATAATTTACGTTTAATTTACTTCCAATATAATAATTCATTTATTCATCATCCTTCTTCTAATTGCGGGTATTGTGACCCTTTGTGCGGTAAAAGTCAAAGCAAAACAATCATTATGCACTCGCTGTCTCTTGCTGTTGCATTCATTTCATGGTGTCTTCAAAAAATTATTGTGCCGTACGTCCATACTTTCCTTTCATATCATATACACACAGACAGACAGCGTGCGGTTGGCCAGGTTAACCCCCGCCAAGGTCGGCTGCCTCAGAGGGACGCTGAAATCAGTTTTTGCTCGAGGAGAAACTGAGTCAGCTATAACTCCAACTTAAAGAATACGAACTACGAAGGCAGAGACAGAAATTACGGGATAATAATAGTAATAGATTGAAAGACAAGCCAAAAGATATAAACATGTGCTAAGTCTGGGGTCCACAAGGGATGACATTCCCAACGGATTTTAGCCGAAACTGTTTTGTCAAGTTGCTGACATTTTATGTGATTACCTATAAATGAAGAAACATCCGACTGCATTGTTACATTACTTGTATTAGTGGAATGTTGTATTCACATCACTATGTGAAATTCTTTAAATCTTTACATATCGTCGCTGTTGTGCTATCTTATGACAAGCGCCCTTTAGCTCATTGCGAGAAAAAACGATTTTTAAAGTTTGAGATTGAATATCTTGAAAACTATAAATGGTATAAACAATTCAATGAAGACAATTGATGTTTCAATCTATTCTTTATAAATCTCTCAAATATTATGAAGATCGGTTGACTATGTTGCGAGTTTTGACTATAAATGTAAACAAAAGTCGCACTCACACGTGTCATAGGTGTGTATAGATGACAAAATTTGTATGGCGTGTCATAACTGTGAATGGAAAATTTTCCATAGAAAAAAATCATCAATGATTAACTTTTATTCATATCTTTCGTTTAGTTTGGCCTATAAACAATCGATGAGATGCAATTTGAAGGAAATGAGTCAGAGAATCTAGCAAAAATAGTTATTTTTGGTTACAGTGTTGCCAAATATTCTATATTTCCAGTTTAAAACTAAAACTACATTTTTCTCACAATTCGAGTAATTTTGTTTTGAAAGTTATTATGCCATTGTGTTCTTTAGAGAGTTTTATACATAAAAACATCTTATATATGAGTTAATCCTCAGACACAGTCATTTGAAGCAAAAAATTCAAAATTTCTCATTATGTTTTTTGCTATATCTCAGTAACCAAGCAGAATATCAAAATTCTGAAAACGCCACTTTGTAGAGATTTTTTAGACACGTGATGTGGCATATCTAACTCAGTTTACCCCAAAATGGCGTTTGTCATAAGATAGCACAACAGCGACGATATGAAGTCTTTCTTCGGGAGGATTCATATTCATTACGTCATATTCGCTGCAAATGCTTTTGTGGCCAAGGCCTTAAGGTTCAAGTTACCTTTTTTGAGCATGTATTAGATTTGAACGCTGGGTAGTATGGGTAGGAAAAATTGTGTTCAGCTTTGCCACCGGATTATCCATTTAAACCTTTTAAAAACTCTAAAAGAAGAATATCAGCCGATTTATTAGATCACAACGATTCAAATCATGCAAAATAGCTGCTAGAAAAACTATCGGTTTCGCTAAATGGTGCTTTTGAAAAAGTGGCTGTGATTTTTTGTCACACTACCACACCGTGCTGGGGTACGCAACACAACATCGCAATGAAAAAATCACAGGCACTTTTTCAAAAGCACCAGTGGCGTAGCCAGAAATTTGGTTTGGAGGGGGTTTTGATGAAAATCGCAAATTTTTTGAAAAAATGCTAAAATTTAATATGAGTTTGATAAATTATTGAAAACTCAAAAACATAAGTAGTCTAACAGATGTCATTCCAGTCTACAAACAAGAAGGATCAACATGGAACAGTTTTCAAACCTCTATAGATTATTTTCTTGTATAATATGTCAATGAAGTCAAAAATTGCGATCTTTTAAAGTGATGATCTAAAAAAATTTCAACTTTCAAGATCACCTAATATAATAATCCTTGACTTTGAAGGTTTGACAACTTCGGGAAGTTATCAACATAAAACAGCGGCTGCTTTGATATAGAAATTTTAGTGATTAACTCTCATAGAGGTAATTATGGTGAATTAATTTTTCAAAAATATTAAGAGACATGGTGCCTTCAGCAAAGTTTTTGATAATGTCATTTCAAACAATTTTGTTGAAAATATGAAGGCTATATGAATTCAACATATAGGGATTTAAATGGACTGGGCCTGCTATATTTCTTCTTAGTGAAGAAAAATTTAGGTGAAAACTATTTTTTTCTGCGCTACGGATAAAATTGTTTGAAACAATCATTGCGAGTTGAGAACACAAAACCTATAACTAAATTATGGATGGATGGAACTGAAACTTTCGTTTCGACTTCATCTCATCAGAATCCGACACTAACTTGGTGGGCGGACTAAGCTTGCGCCGAATTGATGCTAGCTCCTGAAAATGGAATCACTCTTTGTGTTTTTGAGTCCTTTTAATATCTGGGAATTATTTGTTTTATATCCAGTTCCCTTATTTTTTTTGTAAGCTTCAAAGGCACCTTGAACGCAATGTGAATTTATTATTTAATTACCGAGATTTATCAAATACAGTAATTTCAGAATAGCTTGTTGTAAAGGTTTTCTACTACTATATTTCGATACTTTGAATATGTGGGATATTTATGTCTTTGACAAAGTTGTTTGAAATAGCACTTTCGAAAACTTTGCTGGAGACATTAAGTCTCGACCCAAATTTGGTTGAAGAGTAATTCTTGTCTATAATTACTTCTAGGAGGATTAACCGTCAAAATTATTCTATCAGCAGATGAACAGTTTTACGTTTTGAAATTCTTCAATGTTACTTAACATCGAAATTTGGCAGTTTCGAATGAATGTGATCGTGACCGTTAAAAATTTATCGAGCATTAATTTTACTTTTCTTCATTAGTCAACCTCACAACTTGCAGTACTAGTACGTAGCACACAAAATTTTAGTACGCCATTCATTGCATCCTGCTAAGAGGCTATTCATATAGTTGATAATACAACAAAAATTCAATGCTCATAAAACCGATCCTGACCTGCTAGAGACAAAATTACATCAGCTTTCAACTAGTTTCTGAAATGTTATTCTTATTGTTAACCATATTGAATTGTTGTCTAAACTCTACACAATCTAAAAAAAAAATTTCAGCGAATGTTGAAATGTATGTAAGTTTTCGGTAAACAAGCTTATGTTTTATATGCAATCAACCTATTCAAATTTAGATTCCCATTCGAAAAATTGTCTCTAATCCATATTTAGAAGCATCTTTCCAAAAATGAGCTCATAACAATTCAGACAGTTATTTTATTTTACATTGAAGCAATTTGACAACTATGGGATTTTAGCTAAGAGATAAGTTACAAGATCCCTTTCCCATAATTTTCCAAAAGTTCTCATGACGCTTTAAACACAGTTCTCAATGTAGTGATCAGAGAATATTTTTCCAAAAATATTTTGTGGAATATTAAATTAAATTCGTCAGCATCAATTTTTTTTCAATCCAATTGATTTTGGTTTGGGGGGGGGGGGGTTTAACCCCCAAAACCCCCCCTGGCTACGCCACTGAAAAGCACCATTTAGCTAAGCCGATGGTTTTTCCAGCAGGTATTTTGCATAAATTGAATCGTGATGATCTAATAAATCGACTGATATTCTTCTTTTAGAGTTTTGAAAAGGTTTAAATGGATAATCTGGTGGCAAAGCTGAACACAATTTTTCTTACGCACACTACCAAGCCTTGAGGTAACTTGAGCCTTAAGAGAGCGGAGCCATTTCCATATATGTACATATGAAATCATTGTTTGTAAATTGAACTAAAAAGACTGACGAAGTTAATATCAAAGCGGCGGAAAACTGAGATTTCACCAAGGGCGCCAGAAGAACACGCCACGCCTCTGCCTATACATTTCATATTTATGCGTTTCATAGACGACAAATGGCTCACTTCAAGAGTTGACAACACAGTGATTACAAAGCAACAGCGACTACTCCACCGAATGGATACTTTAAGCAAGTTTGTCCATCATTATAATCTTGACGCACAATAATAAAGCACGATCTACGAAACTGTCTTCACATACTTACATAACTTACACTGCTAGCTATTCATCACGGTCTACTCGGTCTAATCCCCGACGATGGATCTACTCACGAGCTACCCGGTAGGGTGTCGAGGTCGGTCCGGCGATTCCGGTTAAGCCTGACGTCCAGTTCACTGGCGCCCGGCGACCCTAACCTAGTGCTATATCGCGTACTACTAAACTGGTCCCCAGCGATGGACCTAGTCTACACCGTCGGAGAGTTCCCCGGCGGTGGAATTTCTCCCGAAACCCGATTTGTGGTTTTTCGGCGGTGTTCTAGCCAGTGGTGCTACTTTGTTTGTCCGGAGTTTCCTTTCAAAGAAAATTTTGACAGTTGGCCTTTAAGCCGTAATCATATGTTTGTCGAGATTTGACAAATTTGGCAAAAGGTTAAAGTTATCAATCAAACTCTTCTATGAAATTAATCGTTATGATTAAATAAAATTCGGGCGCATATTATTATGTCAATTATTAACACGCTGTTTGAAATATTTGTCAATAATCAACAATCGCATATATCGCTTTGGCAACATTGTGTTTGGTTTTTAGTATGTGATCAGTATTATCATTACATCATTTTGAGCTATTCTATTCTATTCTATTCTAACTCTTACACAGCCAGTATTGAAAAGCATCCTGGAAAACACTGCAGTTATCTTTAGTGTTTTTCTTGTCAACAATATTTGCAGCATTTTGTAATATGACGCAAATATTAAAACGGCCAGGCCTACTGTGCAGAGTTTGTTTTGAAGATGGTTCAAAATTATACGGCAATCCAATTACTCATTTACTGAATAATTGAACTAACGTATCATTTTGAACCTTGATGAAAGAAAAAACGAGGACAACCGTATTGACCGTTTCAGTTTGAAGGGGATATGTATAATAAATCGTTGGGAGTGACTTTGCTAAGAAGGTTAATGTCACTCCTTTGGTCCTTTGGGATGGGACACTTTGCCCTGGCTAACTAGCCTAGGTTAAAGCGCCTTTATTCGCTCTCTGCAATGAGAAAGAGAAAATAAGATTAATAATAAAGAAAGAAAAAAATCATTATATAAACTTACACCTCATTGCTCCATGAAGTGCATTCCAACTGAAAAATATTGAAAACGATGGTTGGGAAGATGGGGAATACGTCTCCACTAGTGCACAGTGGCGTAGTAAGAAAATTTTTCGGGGGGGGATATGAAATCTTTTTTGTATATATATGAAAAAATGTTCAAAAACATTCTGAGCAGGAAAAAAATGTTCAAAAACCAACAACTCAGGGAACGGGTTTGGGTAGTCAAGGTAGGAAAGCTAGCTGTTGGTATAGAATAAATGCTCTTTCCCTACGAGGACAATCTGGGCGATAAACTTCAGACTGTCTAATTTACTGAGCCCTTCAGTTCCCTTGTGCCATTCAGTACCACTTCCTCGTTGAGCTTCCAACTGGTTCGCGAACTACTCGGTCTAGTGTCCGACGATAGATCTAGCCTACTCCAACGAAAAGTTCCCCGGCGAGAGAAGTTCGAGCCAACCAGCCAGGTGCTGCGGTCAGTTCGGCGATTCCGGTAGAGTAGGGCATCCGGTTTGATGGAGCCCCGGCGTGACTGGTGGTGTATCGTCGCGGTCTACGCGGTCTGGTTCTCGGCGGTGAATCTGACTGTAAGCTGACGGAGAGGTCCCAGACGAAAGAAGATCTCTCGATACTGATTCCTATTTGGTTTCAGTACCACAACTTCTTGAGCCCTTTGACTCTGTAACCGGTGCCATTTAGCACCGCAACTCCTTTAAGCCATTTAGTTCTCTTCTTGGGCCATTTAGCACTACTTCCTTGATGGTCCATTCAGTCCTCGATTTGTTCGCGAACAACTCGGTCTAGTCCCCGACGATGGAACAGACCTACTCCGACAGAGAATTCCCCGGCGAGAGAAGTTCTCCCGAGATCGAGCTAAAGCTAGTTCGGCGATTCTAGTGAAGCAGGGTATCCGATGCACTGGTGCGCCGATGACTCGCGACTAGTGGTGTCTCGTCGCTGTCTACTCAGTCTAGTCCCCAGCGGTGAATCTAGCTTACGCTAACGGAGAGTTCCCTGGCCAAAAAAGTTTTCCCAATATCGATTCTTCTTTGGTTTTTGCTATTTTTCTATCAGAACAACGGGTGGGATGCCGTGGTCGGTCTGGCGAATCCTCATGGAGCGTGACGTCCGGTTCGCTGGTGTTTCGACGACTCATACTTGCTGCTCTGTTGCAGTCTATTCGAGTCCTCGGCGTGGATCTAGCTTATACGTGCGGAGAGTTCCCTGGCGGTGATTGCTCTTCCGAAACCGTTGTTCGATGTCCATTCCGCTGTAAGACGGTCATGATATACATCAGCGGTTCTCAACCTTTTTCGTACAACGGACCCCTTAGATATCACACTGGGTTGCTGCGGACCCCCACAGATAAACATCAATTTTGTATGCTATCAATATGTTATTTTCAATTTGTTATATTTTTCTTCGCGGACTCCCAGCAATGGTTGAGAATCACTTATCTACATCATATGTCTGTTTACTGCGTTCCACGTCTCTACGTCGCTTGTCATTCTGTAGGCTACATTATCCGGGTTGATGTCCGGTCCTCCCGTTTTAAGTAGCTCCCTGCACGTCACTTCAAACCTCGGACATTCAAAGACTCTCCTCGGACATTTAAAGACTTCAAACGTCGGACATTCAAAGACGCTCCAGGCACAGTGTTGACGTTGTGTACCCACACCGATGAAGATACTCCTTAAGCAGCCGTGGCTCGGTAGGAGCTGTTTCAGGTGGAAGGTCATCTCACCGTGCTTTCTATTGACCCACGTCGACAGGTTTAGATGACTCGGTAGGCCACTTTCCTTTCTTATTGACACATCGTCCACGAAACCAACGATTTTCAACGAGTTCTATCGAAACACTTTTATTTTTTAATACGAGTTTTTCGTGAGAACCACAAAATGACTTTCGTTGGCTTATTACGAAACAGCTTCATTCAGCAAACGAGTCGTTCGCTGTTATATACGAATATCATTATAATATTTACGAGCACCATTCGTCAAACCGTCCACGTCAAAAGAGCAATATGGAGCCATTGTTGGTATTCGTCAGATAATTGTTGTTGTGTGACTATTTAGTAGTCGTATCCGTGTCTGCCAGTTGCAGGAAGATTTTCTGAACCTCGTTCGCTTCCAGTTGATTCAGAATCTGGAGCAGTACAGCATCAGTTGAGCCGTCGCGAACTGCTCGTTGATTTTGTATGAATAATTTTGAGTTTTTCTCTGCCGGAGCAATATCGGTGCTGTCAAATATCGATCCTAAAAGATCGAATGCGACCAACGAAATCGTTTGTAATATACATAAACGTTTATTAAAATAAACAAAACATTTCATTTCATTCTCGAAAAATAATGTCGTTATCAACGATAACATTCGTGCAGTGTACATTAAATGTGTAAAATTTACGAAAGCTTTCGTTCACTATACGGCCATTCTTGTTCATGAAATGAACAAAACTTACTATTTACAATGCACGAAAATACTTCGTTGCAGAAAACGACGAATGAATTCGTGCATTGCATGATTCATTATATTCACGAATTTATATTATCAGTGCATCGTACATCCCATTCCAAAGTGTTGGGCAGAGAATGGAGCCCTGAGTAACGTCCGCTGCGACACGCATTGCCTTCTGTCCTTTTGTTCAGCTGGTACATCTACTCTGGAAGTAGCTCTTCAGGATCTGGCTCATTCTTTTATGCCACGCTGCGGCATTGGTCTATTCGAGGCTGGATGGCCCGGTGACTTCCCTGACTTTGGCAGCAACATCAGTTTCTGCACCTTCCTCATTTCGAGGATTACCATCATCTAATATTTTAAAGAGAAAAGCGAAAGCGAAAAGAGACTGGACTTCCATCAAGGATGCTTTACGACGGCGAAGAAGCTACGACAACTGTGGCGAAATGTACGCTGTTTGCCAGATTTTTTTTCAACTGACTCGCCAACCGCAAACGAACTCGAAAATGCCTCTCGCGACGTTCCTGCTTGTGCTGTTGATTTGGATGTGTTTACTGTCTCTGAACAAATGGTTATATCTGCAATTCGGAAAACCAAGTCATCTTATGCACCCGGCCTCAGTGCTATACCTTCAACTGTATTGAAAAAATGTTCGGACTTACTTGTAACACCACTTGCATATATTTTTAACCTATCACTTCAGCAGCAAACGTTTCCTGAGGATTGGAAATGCGCAGTTATGTTCCCGGTATTCAAGAAAGGTGACAAACGCAACATAGCGAACTATCGCGGAATCACTTCGCTAGGAGTCGGATCTAAAGTGTTTGAATCAATTATCAACGAGGCGTTATTTTCTGCTTGTCGACACTACATTAGTACATCTCAGCACGGATTTTTCCCAGGACGTTCAGTCGAGACGAATCTCGTCTGCTTTACGTCATTTTGCACGGAACAAATGTCTAAGAAATTGCAGGTGGATACTATTTACACTGATCTAAAGGCAGGTTTTGATAAAGTTAATCATGATATACTGATAACAAAGCTTGATAAGCTAGGGTGTTCTACTAGATTCTGCCATTGGCTTCGATCCTACCTTGTGCACCGTGAAATCGTTGTTCAAATTGGCGATATTGTTTCAGAATCCTTTTTCAACACTTCCGGAGTTCCTCAAGGTAGTACGCTAGGTCCACTACTTTTTTCACTGTTCGTGAACGATGCGGTTTTCGTTCTAAGCCGTGGAGAAAAGCTGTTTTTTGCCGACGACTTAAAATTTTTTCTTGTTATACGGAATGAAGCCGATTGCCGTGAGCTACAGCATCTTATTGACACCTTTTATAGCTGGTGTGTAAGAAACATGATGGTCCTTAGCGTTGCAAAATGTTTTGTCATCAGCTATTATCGAACGAGAAATATGGTTACCTTCAACTATAACATCGCAGGAACTTTACTACAACGCGTTGACCACGTGAAGGATCTAGGAGTCATTCTTGATGATAAGCTAACGTATACTCATCACGTCTCAGCGACCATCGACAGAGCCAATCGTTTGCTGGGATTTATTTTCAAAATATCCAACGAATTTCGGGATCCTCTATGCTTCAAGGCTCTTTATTGCTCATTGGTGCGCCCGCAGTTGGAATTTGCAAACGTCGTTTGGTGCCCGTATCAAGCTACGTGGAGCCTTAGGATCGAAGCAGTTCAGCGTAAATTCATACGATATGCGTTACGTGAATTGCCGTGGAACGATCCATTAAACCTGTCACCATACGAGGACCGTTGTCGTCTTTTAGGACTTAATACTTTAACACGCCGGAGACATGCAGCGCAAGCTACCTTCGTGTCAAAGATTCTGCTGGCTGAATATGATGATCCTGAGCTACTAGCGCAAATCAACTTCTACGCGCCTATCCGCTCTCTTCGCCCTCGAGCCCTGCTGCATTCTGAAATGCGCAGCACTAACTACGCTGCCAATAGTCCAATTTTAGCAATGAGTCGTCGCTTCAACGAGTTTGCTGAAATTTTTGACTTCGTCATGAAATCTTCGCAGTTTCGTCGTCGTGTATTGTCACTATTTTAATTATGTTTAGTTTACCTTAGTTTAGTATAGTTCATTAAGACAAATTGTCAGTTGGACTTTTTTTTATACAAATACAAATACAAATCTAAAGACTTCAGCAGTAGCATCCTGAACATGTCCGGATATGCCAGGATCGCAGTTTTCAGCGCCACGGTTGGTATTCCATCCGGACCGGAAGTTTCTTTGATTTTAGTCACATCGACGCGTCTTTGAGCTCGTCGTTAGTCACTTGCCACTCGACTGTGTTACCTCCTTCTTCTTCGCCGTACGGTGTCGGTGACCAGGTAGTTGAATCGTGATTCGGGAAGAGACTCTCAACGATTATCTTTAGCTTACACGGGCATATTTCAGCTGGTGTCGACGTTTGGCGTTTATTTCTCAGCACAACTACTTTATTTCTCAGCACAACTACTTATGGCAATTGGCTTGCTAAGCTTGATCTTCCATTTTAAAGAGTCCCTACCTTCTAGATATGTCGCTTGCACTCCTTTCTCACTCTCCATCTTGCGCTCTGAGTCCGCCTTCTGGCTCTAAGACAAGCAGCGTGTAACGTACTGAGTAACCAGTAAGCTGCACGCCGTCTACTGCATCGCCCTAGTTTTCGTGACATTGTATCGTCACAAGCCGTCACAATCCTTCTTGTTAGCCGTTAGCCGTATCAACGTACTTGATTCCCTTGTTCGCCGAAGTAACTCAACAAAGAGGTTTTCGTTAAAGGCTTTCGTCTTCCACTTTAGCTTGTCGCCCGTCCTTCTTCGTGCTGCAGCAGGGTTCCATTGGCCGATGCGGTAGCGAATCGCCTGGTGGTATCTATGGAGATACTTCTCTTACACTCTCCATTCCATGTTCGCCGTCAGTCAAGGACTACAAATTGTGACGAAATTTCTCTCGGTACCGATATCCATTTCGTGAACCATTAAGCTCCTAGCTCCTCGCTTCGCCGCGATCTACTCGTTATAGTCCTTGGCGGTTGAGCTAGCCTCCACAACGTGCCGACAGGTAGGTGTCGAGTCTGCAGCCAATTTTCACTACAAGGAAATATTTTCACAAAATAACTTTAGCAAAGGAAACTTTGAGAGTTTCATTTAAAATATTAGGCATTTTTTTATTTAACATTCAATTTTTTCAAATTTCTCCAAAATATTTCGGGGGGGGTTTCGTCCCCAAAACCCCCCCCGCTACTACGCCACTGCTAGTGCAAATGCCTTTTAGCTCACAAAATCAACAGGAAGAAAAAAAAATACCAGATCGAATCCTGGATAATGGAATCAAATTCCAGTTGGGGTTCAATAACTAGAATTTGGCCCTACCATCCAGGATTCGTTCCACCTGTTTAAATCTTTAGTGATGACATAAATCCTGTTTGTTACTGTTTGATTCTGTTAGAAAACATAGATCACTAGCGAAAAATCAGAGAGAAAAGACAGTAAAACTGATCAAATTATATTACCCGACTTTGATATGTATTCGAGTATACGTTCTACTGATTTTCTATGTAATTTAGAATTATTTTTTTTTTATTTTTTTTACGTTTTAACGACATTCAATTAGCTAGAGATTACTGGCTAGGGAAAGTTATGAAACTTAGAGCCATAGTACTCAAGTGAGAGCAAGGATGTGAAGTAAACAGATCGGGGTCATTAGAACAGGCTTAATATCGTGCGGGCTTAATTTTTGCCTTCTGTTAATGAGGGTCGAGCTTAGACAGAATAACTACGAATCACCCGAGTTCACTAACATGTGTCCTGATAAAGGTAGACGTATCTATCTTTACCGTGACAACCGGCCGGTAAAGATAGATACGTCGCCGGAATTTAGAATTAATGTAATGTTCCAGCACAGCAAAATCCCAGATATTTCAATATTGACAATTTGTAGTGTCTGTTGATACATACCTGTAGTTGCAATATGAGGTTCTGGTTGAAACTCCAGAATTTTCTTACCGACATCATGCAATTTGCTTTTGTAACATCCACGGTGATGAGGATATCCTGCCAAATAAAATAATTGTTTACCTCTGTAGCGTCGAAAATAGTTCAATGCCCTCATCATCAAGGTCAACTGCAGCTGTCGCAATTCCTCACCTGCCGTACTTGATGGCGCACAACAGTATTATCCGGTCGCACCGACTACCAGTGCACATGTCACCAACTCTAGGATGAACGGCCTACGGCACCAATCAAAGCCTGTGGACACGACACACTACGACCAAAACACTTCACTTGTCCGAAGGGACCATTCAGTTTGCCCCAAATCACCCTAATATTTGCCCGCCAGACCAATCCGCAAACTGTGCTTTTAGATCCCCCTCAATAAAACAGAAACCAAACACCAAAACTTACATACCCCTGACATAATTTACTGAAAACGCGGAATGAAACCTTCATACGTCCGACCCGTATGTCTACTACGATCTCTTTTCAAATCATTACATCATTTTGAGCTCATTAAAAATTATTTTAAATTACTGAAGTGAGTGAATTATTCGGAACTTAGTGAAGAATCGTTTAGTGGGATATTACAAGCGATTAAAGTTTGTCCAATTAGGTGAAAAATGGCGGTGCGTCATTTTGAAACCAATTCTCTGATATCGTTAAATTCACCTATTCAACATCAATTCTTGGATTGTGTAATCATCATGCACGGCATTGTTGTCCTTGACTAATATCGCCTTATATGCAACAGAGACATTGACAAAATCGGGACATATATTTCTCTTTTTTTAAGAAACCAAAGTTCTTAAAATATTCTTTTTTAGTCCCTAGATATAGCCTCATAACCCTTTCTGATTATTTAGTTTAAATTTCCCTTAAGGGGGTACGACAGGGCAAAATTTAAAAAATTGTGATTATTATTTTTGCATATTTCGGATCTCAAATATAAGAAAAATATGCTCAAAAAAGGATTTACTCGAATTCAACATAGTTCGTCTGCTAGTGCCCATCAAACTGCCAGCTATCAATCTTTATATGAAGCTGACAAAATCAGGTCAAAAAGCCGATAAAATCGGGGGTAAACAAACTGGGGGGCTGATAAAATCGGGTCTTCGCTGTAATGCAAAATTCGAATTAGAACCATGTCTAATTGTATGTAAATCATACGGTTTGTGGTTTGGGGGTAGAGAAATCAGTAGGTATTGTTTGTGCAC
Organism: Topomyia yanbarensis; assembly: GCF_030247195.1. NCBI lineage: Eukaryota > Metazoa > Arthropoda > Insecta > Diptera > Culicidae > Topomyia > Topomyia yanbarensis. Next base: position 155,785,844 of record NC_080672.1, read on the forward strand.
ACACTTTCGAATACACCGCGAATTTTAAAAATCACTGCTCTACTTTTTGTCATTGTCCGGGGATCGAAGAATGCTCATGAACCAGAAAAGTCTATATTCAATATTTTTAATTCGCATGTTTAGGATATCACTATCACTTCATTATTCAATTAAAATTTGTGGACGGATCTGTATATTTATATACCAACTTTAAATTTGAAGGACTACATAAATAAGCAGTTACTCTCACTTGTCTGACAATATTGCCGAACAAATTGTGTGAAAGTATTCAGAAGTCTTGAATGTATTTCCGTTTATTTTGGGAAGATCATAAAATTAAGTTAGTGCTGACAACGCAGGACGCCACAGTATTAGTATTAGTGGCAAGATGCCAAATCAAGAAAATAATTGTCAACCCGATTTTTCACTTCTACAAATCGCCTGCCAAATCAAAAATTTAAGAGCAAATTTCGACATTCTCCTCTCTCGAACATTCTTCGTAACGGTAAACTTGGAATTGAGACTGATATATGCTTATCCATTGAGATAACATTGGCGTAAATTTGGTCCGTGTGATTGTGGGAAGGGTTTTTGAGGTTGATATTTTTGTACTCATTTCAATTTAGCGTCTTCTACACCTTGTAGACGTGAATAAATAAATAACTGGACATATGTTTGGGATTGGAAGTTACTAATGGTTTAATTTTGGAATGGCTTTCACTAAGCACTTGAAAATTTTATTCAGTTTTTATTGACTATCTCAGGTCATAAAGACTAATTAATACATTCATACATAAATTTTTTAAGCCCCTCCCGAAACAAACATCCGATGTTAACCACTTACTATTTACAAACAGATCAAGAAAGAATCAGGATTTTAAAAAACAGGTGCATAATTAAAGAGTTACATGTAAAACTTTTTTGTGATAGAAAAATCTAAGGGGTGGGGACCCGTACGTTGTTACCCGCGGGCCCGCATTTTCTCCCTATGGGCATGCAGCTGTCGGTTTCTTATCGGCAGCGCAAGCATATCAGATCAAAATATTCGTCACCCATAAGTTCAAGTACGTTTGTTATCATTCTGCTTCGGAACAATCCAGTCTTTATCGCCCAGCACTCATTGTATATGATAGTACTGATCCATTTTCGCTTCGGACCGCATCGGACTAACTCGAATTCTTAGTTCAGTGCCAAATATCTTCTAGTCAACATCAAAAGGGTTCAAAGATTTTATTGCTGCGTGTTCGAAATGAACAGAAAAGGTCCTCCCGTACCACCGAAACCGAATTTCAATGGTCAGGTGCAAAAATTGCAATCGTCGATCGATTTCAAACAGTTCCGGGATAGTGGAATCTTAGAAGACGTAAGCGGTATTCGTAGAAGTGAATCTGAAATATCTAAACTGCATGTATCAAGTCCTCAAAGTGTGAGACTGTTGGCTCAACAATTCGCCCAAATGCGTCGGAATTCCGAAAGTGCTAAAGCTAAACCAGCCGTTCCACCAAAACCAACATTGGCAGTACAATCAATTGAAAAGCTTTGTGATGAAAACAGCTCAGACAGTGAAAATATCTACGAAGATGTTTGCGTAAGGTAAGACTGATTGCACTGTCAATGACAACTTATTGTGTCAATATTTGGGGACATTAAATTGTGTAGGTTCATTTATAGATTTTAAAAAAACCAAGTACACGCTTCAAACAATATCATTAATATACTTGTATTCAAAACTGGTGAGAGAGTTTCAACTATGCAGTTTATTCATGATATAAATTAAATACTACATTGACGTAAAAAAATTATCAGTTAGGTATTTAATCGGTTTATATGCACAATGTGTTGCTAATGGTTGATGATTCATACGTCTGCTCACAGTGAAAATCGTCCATCTGACGCATACAATATAAATCAAATAAACTTATGTATTTTAAATTGTAATAAGGAAAATTCAAGTGTTAGCTTTCAAGCCATGAGTATGAAAGGCACAACATGGGAAAAATATCATGCATGCTCCTTAGAGTGACAGAAAAAAAATGACCCACATCGGCCCACCCCTGAGTCGATTCCTAGTCCCACCAGGAGTGTCTGCTCCAAATTTGAGCCAAATCGAACAAGTCTAGCTACCGGACCAACGAGTTTGAAGTTTGTATGGGATTTTTCGACAATTTACATTGAAAAAACCCACTTGCGCACATTTTCGCCGCTAGGTGGTACTGTATACATCAAATTATCACCAAACGTGAAACTTAAGAAGATAATTCTATTATCTACAACTTTGTTGAAGACTGCAAAGCGATCCGACTCGAACAAGAAAAGTTATTAAACTTTTAACTAAGTAATGTCTGAGTCAGTTTTGCATGGGGCCTAGCAGTGCACTGCTAGTGTATCAGTACTAGGTTCTAACAAACTAAACATTTTTGTGGAAAAACGGTTAGATTTAGCTCAATAGTATGTTCGGAAGAATTGCAGTACATAATACGAGTTATGTTTTGGTTAGAAAATTTTAGTTCCACCTGTGACCGCATAGATGGCGCCAACGCTAACTTTTCAACGGGGAGAGATAGAAATTAGGTGTCTTCTACAAAGTTGTAGAACAAGAATTTTGCAGTAATTCTTCCAAACATCTCGATATTCTATCTCTCTCCGTAGAAAAGTTAGTGTTGGCGCCATCTATGCGGTCACAGGTGGAACTAAAATTTTCTAACCAAAACATAACTCGTATTATGTACTGAAATTCTTCCGAACATACTATTAGGCTAAATCTAACCATTATTCCACAAAAATGTTTAGTTTGTTAGAACCTAGTACTGATACACTAAAATGTACTGCTAGGCCCCATGCAAAACTGACTCAGACATCACTTCACTAAAAGTTTAATAACTTCTTTCAACAAAGTCGGATTGACTAGCAGTCTTCGACAAAGTTTTAGACAATTAAATTATCTTTCTTATTTTTACTTACAGTGATAATACGATGCATACAGTGCCACCTAGCGGTGAAAATGCGAGCTACTGGGTTTTCTCCATGTAAATTGTCGAAAAATCCCATACAAACTTCAGGCACGTTGGTCCGGTAGCTAGACTTGTCCGATTTGCTTCAAATTTGGAGCAAGTACTCCTGGTGGGACTAGGAATTGACTCAGGGATGGGACGAGTGAGTTTTCAAAAATTCATTATTTTTCTGGGCACTCTAATGCTCCTAGTGTAAATCCTGATAAGATTCCGCGTCTTATCAAAACAATCCGCTAAATTGAAACTCTACTTATTATTCTTAAAATTTTAAGGATCCTACTACACAGTTTAGAACTCATTTTATTAAAAAACAATCCACATAGCAGAGAGATGAGACATTTCTTAAAATAAAAGGAATAAAATACAATGAAATTCTCATGTAAAAGAATTAACTCTGCATAAACTCTGCCCCTATTAGAAGAAAACAAAGCAATAGTCCGTAAGATTTTAAGCCTGTTTCAAATGTCCATGCGACTTCAAGTTTTCCGATCTGTATATTTTACATCCTTGCTCTCACTTGAGTACTATGGCTCTAAATATTCATAACTTTCCCTACTTACTAATCTCTAGCTAATTGAGTAGAGTTAAAAGTAAAAACCTGTTTTAATCCACCTAGCGGTGCAATTGTGCCTTTCTCATTTCTCTAAACTATGGCACGGAGGCTTTTTATGTTCAACATAATTGTGGAAATGTCCATTACATTCTTAGTACACTTTGCACTTATACACAATGGCATGCCAGCCACGAACTTGATGAGCTACGTGTCGACGGTGAAACACTTGAAACAATAAAATATCATACTCCATTAGCCTAATCAGCATTAGATTAATGTTATCTGCTTGCTAACTCATTTTGTCATGCGGGGTGGGTATGTGAGGAGGGCGAAAGTCCCATGAACGAACGACTCCCCAGCTTAAATTGGTATGCTTTGTGATATAGCGGTGGTTTAAACATGATGGGGTTGAAAGGGAGGGGTATGAGGGCTGGATGGGGTGGTGGTCTGAGGGGTGATTTAAGGAGATTTTTAAAGGAGGGGAGTGAACAGTAGAGGGGGGGGAGTGTAACCCCTCTCCGTAAACCATCAACTACGCCCCTGTTAAAATCCAGAAACCTTATGCGAGTCAAAACAAAAATTGGCCGGGATTAGGTTGACGTTTTTCAGAGTGATTGCATAACCTTTCTATATGAGAAAGGCAAAAGGTAAAAAGTGAAATTTTTGGTGTTTTTCAGCATTTTTTCTTCAAAACTGGGTATCTACAAAATTTTTAAAGTATAGAAAACACTTTATATAGTTGATCCGAATACAGGGGCGTAATTTTTCTGAAGAAAGTGAATAGCTACGGCTAATGGGGTATGAGTTATTTAAGTTTTTGTTAGATAACCTTTGACATTTTTAGCAATTCATCCAAAATAATGCTGTTTCAAAAAAATAAATCAGTTCAAATGTTCTTTGACCACACATTGTTTTTCGGAAAATAGAAGGAAAATGATGAAAAATGATGTTTTTTGTACGTCTTTAGCATGCCAGGACGAGGTTTAATGAGCATCTGATGATTTTTTTGTAACTTAAATTATAAAAATAATGATAACTTTGCTAATGACGCCAAGTCTCTAATTATTTTTTGGAGAGTTAGTTCTCCATAATTACTTCTAGAAGGCATCTTCAACAAAATAATTGTGTCAGAAGATGCGCTGTATTCTGTTGTAAAACTTTTTCGAGGATATTTGCCCCAAATTCGACTATTTCGGAATTATGTGATCTGTGACAGTAAATGTCAGTTTTTCAACACTCACCTCACTCTTCTGCATTTTTCTCCACTTCAAAGTTCCTAACATGGAAATAAGACCTTATATACAAAATGTGAATACGCCAACCAATTCAGCCTTCAAATATACGCCATAACTTGCCATTAACTCGACATAATTGTTTAACTTTAGTGATTTTCAACCCGCTAGGTTGCTATTAGTATACAAGCATAATTTTTAAAAATCGTCATATGCTCATAAAAACCGATTCAAATGTGCTAGAGACAAGCAAAAAACGCCATTTTTCATCATTTTCCTTCCATTTTCCGAAAAATAATATGCGGACTAAGCAGACTTTAGTTGTTTTATTTTGTTGAACAGAGTTATTTTTGATGAATATCATAAAATGTCAAAAGGTTATTTAACAAAAACTTAAATAACTCATACCCCATTGCACAGTGGTCCAGATCGCTAATTTAGGAGGAATTTTTACTTTCTGACAAACCTGTATAATTTAGCCGTATCATGTCTTAGGATGAATTTGTGTACTTTAGAAGATGCTTCTTTTTATTGGAATAGTTATTAGGGTGGTTCTAATTTATCTAAAATACGAAAATAAACTTTTTACTGATGAAAGATAGAGCTCCTCAGTCTTCCACAAAGTTGTAAAGTAACTTATTTTGAATAAATTTGTTGAACATATTAAAGCTCTATCTCTTTTAGTTTTTGTTATACAAGAAATTTAAAAAAAAAGATTAGGGTGTTCCTGAAAAAAAACGTTTTTTTAGTATAACTTTCGTATCTTTTACTTTTTGTTAACACAACCTTTGAACAGCTTATTGAAAACTTCAAGCCGAGTATTTTTCTCCAAGACACCGAAGGTCTAACTTTTTTCTTTAAAAAGTTATGGACACTTTTCGTTAAAAAAATAGCCTATTTCAAGGCTCAATATCGCTGATGCGGGCACCTAAAATTGAATTCTGTTTCCACCACATGAAAGACCATACTTATTAGTATATTTGAGCAAAAATTGGCGAATACGATATTTTTTTAAAATTTGCAATTTAGATTTAAAGTTTGTAATTTTGCAGGTTCAACGCATTAAAGCATTTACACACGTATCGTTGTATTATGAAAAAAGCCACTTTCAAATATCATTCTCTCATCGCAGCAAGCTTTGCATAAGTGAAACGACTGTCAAAAAAGGTTTCTGATTTTATTCGTTTTAAATAAAACTAGTAAATATGGATATTAGTCGAAGAGAGTTGGCGAATTTGCTTATTGCTGGTAAAAAGACAGATGAACTGCTTAAGTTCATTACAAGTAGTAATCCAAATGTAAAATTGAGACTTGTTAATGTTCGAAAGAAATTTTATATTTTGTTAAAACAACCTTTGAACAGCTTTTAGAAAACTTCAATCCACGTTTTTTCATAACTCTGAAAGTCTAACTTTATACTTTCAAAAGTTATGGAAACTTTTCGCTCATAAATAGCCCTTTTTCAAATGTCATTATCTCTGATTGGGGCAAATAAAAGTAAGTTCGGATTGAACCATAGAAAAGAACATACTTTTAAGTATATTTGAGCAAAAATTGGAAAATATTATTTTTTTTAAGCATGTAATTTTAAATTTACTAACCAAAGTTTTAAATTTTATCGCATAGCGACATAAAAGAAATTGCCTAAAGCCTTTGTATTTCCTTTTCTGTTTTGCTTACATATCAACAATACAGAATGTGTTCATTAAAAATAATTTGGCTATGACAACAATTTATGATTTATATAAGGAGAATTTATTCAATGCCAATTAATTCAAAAGTAGATGCATTGCATTTTCAGGTATATCCAGCGAAATGTTGCTAGAACGTATGTATGTGCTATTAACAAGTTATGACAGAGTTATGAAAAAACGTGGATTGAAGGTTTTTTAAAAGCTGTTCAAAGGTTGTTTTAACAAAATATAAAATTTCTTTCGAACATTAACAAGTCTCAATTTTACATTTGGATTACTACTTGTAATGAACTTAAGCAGTTCATCTGTCTTTTTACCAGCAATAAGCAAATTCGCCAACTCTCTTCGACTAATATCCATATTTACTAGTTTTATTTAAAACGAATAAAATCAGAAACCTTTTTTGACAGTCGTTTCACTTATGCAAAGCTTGCTGCGATGAGAGAATGATATTTGAAAGTGGCTTTTTTCATAATACAACGATATGTGTGTAAATGCTTTAATGCGTTGAACCTGCAAAACTACAAACTTTAAATCTAAATTGCAAATTTTAAAAAAATATCGTATTCGCCAATTTTTGCTCAAATATACTAATCAGTATGGTCTTTCATGTGGTGGAAACAGAATTCAATTTTAGGTGCCCGCATCAGCGATATTGAGCCTTGAAATAGGCTATTTTTTTAACGAAAAGTGTCCATAACTTTTTAAAGAAAAAAGTTAGACCTTCGGTGTCTTGGAGAAAAATACTCGGCTTGAAGTTTTCAATAAGCTGTTCAAAGGTTGTGTTAACAAAAAGTAAAAGATACGAAAGTTATACTAAAAAAACGTTTTTTTCAGGAACACCCTAATCTTTTTTTTTAAATTTCTTGTATAACAAAAACTAAAAGAGATAGAGCTTTAATATGTTCAACAAATTTATTCAAAATAAGTTACTTTACAACTTTGTGGAAGACTGTGGAGCTCTATCTTTCATCAGTAAAAAGTTTATTTTCGTATTTTAGATAAATTAGAACCACCCTAATAACTATTCCAATAAAAAGAAGCATCTTCTAAAGTACACAAATTCATCCTAAGGCATGATACGGCTAAATTATACAGGTTTGTCAGAAAGTAAAAATTCCTCCTAAATTAGCGATCTGGACCACTGTGCATTGGCCGTAGCTATAGACTTTCTTCAGCAAAACTACGCCCCAGTATTCGGCTCAACTATATAAAGTGTTTTCTTTACTTTTAAAATTTTGTAGATACCCAGTTTTGAAGAAAAATTACTGAAAAACAACAAAAATTTCACTTTCTACTAAGTTTTAATGGCTCTGCCGCTCTTATAATTCAAAATTTGTACAAACTAACTAACCAAACTTCTCCATTTGGATCTCCAGAAAAAATAAAAAATGCTGAAAATCTAAGCTCGTTCAGGAGCACTTCAAGAGGCACGCATGTGAAATTTTATCCAAAATCGGCCCATTTTTCGAAAAATCAAAATTCGCCACCAGTAGGGAGCATTTTAGCAAATTCACTCCGAAGAAGAAAGTGCTCCTAATACCCTAACCTTTCATTTAAGAAGTGAGCCCGATGACTTTTTCAACATGATGTCATTTTGGGACACCCTATTGTTGATCCGTGTGCTAGATCGCTCGTTGTTGGTCTAGTGTGTTCATCGCTAGTTGATCCAGTGCAATTCCATCGTGCACGCCGATGCCAGATCTCGTCACGGATGGTGTATCCGTAACGAGGAGAGTACAGTTCCCGTTAAAGATAAAATATCTGTAACGAGAACTGAGAAGAAAAGATACCACACTGAGAAATAAAAATATACATAGTTAGCGTACTTTCTATTCCCGTCTCTTTTCTTCTGCTGTGATTTTTATGCATTCTCTAGTATATACTTCTAGTAAGCATTCAATGAGTGGATAGACCGAATATGTCCAATGCATAAAATTACAGCAGAAGAAACGAGAGGCAGATAGAAAAGTATGCTATCGAGGCATAAATAAAATTCTGCGTGTAGTGTAGATATCTGCTGATGAAGTTCATTACGATGCAAAAAGAAGAGTATACGTAGAAAGGTTATATATTTTTACATTAGTAGACTTAAGGAAAAGGTATGTGGCGACAAGGATTTGGGGTCTTGAGTAGCCAGGGCGTCGCGGACTGGCATATCGAGAGTCCTTCCTTGCGCTTGCAGAACTCTATTAAGTTTTGCTCTAGCCGCACGATGTTCGGAGCCAAGCTCTGAGCACAACCAGACGACATGGTCAATATTTTGGTGGCCTTTACCACAAGTACAAAGTGCACTCTCCGCTAAATCATATACGTGAGGGGTGAGCATAACTATTGTAGTTATTTGACATTAGTCTTGACGCGAAGCGAATAAAGTCTCTTGGCAGATCGAAACTCTCAAAGGAGGAAGGAGGAGGAATTTTGTGAAGAGACGGCGCCGGTGGTTGAGTGGTAAGTGTAACCGCCATTTATTCTAGTTTGGGTTCAAATCCCAGTCGAGGTCGTTGAGATTTTTCTGAGGTGAAAAAATCTGTTCATATTTTCCTTCGGAAGGGAAGCAAAGCCGTTTGTCCCCGATCCATGAGTTGATGGATCGATATTCTAGTCCAGATAGTGGAGTCACCTCTCTGGCGTCGGAAAAGAAGAAGTAGAATCCAACTTCTATACTTACTAACAAATATCCTTCTCCCGTGCTAGTTGTGGAGTGTGCAGTAGTATATACGGCCTCTAGCAAAAGCAAGTATAGGATTAACATTCTTTCCCTTTCCTTCCGCGATCTACGCTCGGGCCTGGCCGACGCCGAAATTGATCAATAAAACAGTTTAGGAATACCAGGAGTTGCACATTGAAAGACATTTCGCTACTCCCAAGCATAATTATCTACTGATTCCCTGTGCAGCTTCAGCTAGTCCAGATGGATAACGGAGTAGCAGATAGGAGTGGTCGCACAAACTTGAGCTCAATTTGAGGAATTTTGTGAGGAAGAACTGTGCAATATTTCGAAACGATTGGTCTAGTAAATTTTGAGTTACGATCTACACCGCAAAACAAGAGTTCGAAGGTTCAAACGTGAAATTATTATATGAAATATAAAAAACACTCTTCGTATCGCCTTGATATTTTTTTTAAATAACGAATTAACTATGGGCAAAACAATCATGTTTCATCAAGTCAGATCATTCTTTACAGTGACAACGACGAAGGATGTTACCCGTTTGCATCGTTTGAAGATCTACCAACTTCAGGCCACCCCAAGAATGCTGTGGAAGAATTTCTACAAAATGAACGAAAATATGTTGATAGGTTACAGCACTACATCTCTTCTCTGATACCAATTATGTATCAGCACAACTTGCCAACCGGGCTAAGATTCCAGAAAAATAACATTTTTGCAAACATTGAATCAATCCACGCAATGCATAGAGATGAATTTTTGCCAGCATTGGAGCAATGTAAGAATAACGCAGAAAAGATTATGCACACTGTTGTTGAATTTATCGAAAACGATAAATTCTATTGCTATGTTCTGTATGCACTAAATAAACACAAATCGGGAAGAATATGCGATGCGAATTCAGATTACTTGCAGGTATTATAGTGGTTATAGCCAACATCAAGCTGTTACGAATTTTTTTTATTTTTTAGAATGTCTGCTACGACCTGGACAAATTTCTTCTAGAACCGGTTCAGCGGTTACCAAGATACAAATTACTTCTCAAAGAAATTCTAAAAGAAAGTGTTAAATGTAGTGCCAAAGACTCTATTGGGAGAGAAACGGTCGTCCTATGCAGAACCGAGACTATACTTTCACGGTTAATTGAACTAGTCGACGCAGCAGTAAGCTTAAGTGATATATTACCCTATATGGAGTCGCCGTTGCAATCTACAAAGCTTCAAACGTTAAGCTATCAGGAGGATCTACCACTAGCACTGATTTTAAGGCCTGAGTTGCAAAAAAGTGCCATACAAAAAGATCCTGTAAGTGTATTTTTATATGTAGGAATGTGAATAGAAGCGATTGTCAATTGTGTGGTATCATTATAGATCAACTTGCTGTATCAAGGAAGGTTAAGGAGTTTCATAGATTTGGAAATTTACGACTACCATGAACGGCGCAAGTATCTGTCGAAAATATTCTTTTTCGAAAAATTACTACTGTACACCGAGATTCAAAAAGGCAAGTTGGAATATCGAGGTCACTACTTTGATTCGGAGGTAAACTACTACGAAGAATCTCGTAGCAAATTGTTGCTTTTCTGCAAACGCCGGGGGAACCAAGATATTCTTGTACACTCAAATCATGCTTCAGGATTGGTTTATTTGATTGGATATGTCGATAAAATGCGCGAAAGCTTTGTTCATAATCAGGCAAAAGAATTCTTTTCAGATAAAAAACAAAAGCGATCGATTGGAGTTAACGACTTTATCGATACAGGGCAATCGTCAAACATTGAACAAGAGTCTCAGTGGTAATATAATAACTCTAATTATAAAACGAATGATAATATGTAATTTCATGTAATGTTTCAGGAATTTTGATGAACACTTGTTCGCGTTAGTCAGATGCCAGCAACATTTTTGTCATGTACTGCACGCAAACTACAATTTTTATCTGGCAAGTCAATCACACGATGACCGAACTGCGAAGTTTCAAGAGCATTTCAGGAAAATGTACGATTTGCACAACTCTCGAATACTATCCGATTTGTCCAAGTTAATTAATCTACTGGAGATGTGTGAACTATTTTTATCGTATTTGAAGGTATTTTGAACTTTGTATCTTCTAAATTTTTAAATTTATTTCTATGGATTGATTTTCGGTGTTCCATTACTTAACCTATTCTCATTTTCAGAATGAATTGTTACCATCAATCTACTACGATTATTTAAAGGAGTTCAAGAGAGCGATCTCGGTGATTAATATTTATCGCACTCCAGCGGTAAGATCTGTTTTCTATTCTTGAAAATCTTTATATTTTTGTTACCCGTTTCAAAGGTTATTCATATTAATGATATCCAAATACTATACATATGTATACTGATACTGATCTATGGCAGTTAAGGAGGTCCTCTTATATAATTGTGGCTAAAAGTACCTAATGTTTAACAGTTATGTGTCCAACAAAAAACACCTTTAACAGGCCAACGAGGGTACCCGGCTACCAACAAATTGAAATGCTCATAACTATGGCTTCCTTTAACCGATTTGGACACTTTTAGATGTTTTGGATTCAGAAACTCGTCCACTTTTTGATTCTGTACTATAGAACCGGAATAATGGATTTGATTTTTGGTAATCCGGATTTTTGGTTATCCGGATTTTCTGGAGTAATATTCCAGTACTAGGATATGATTTGTAAATTTTAATAATGTCCTAGCAATATGAGTATCAAAACTCTTCAAATTGTCTCGAAAGTTTGTTTTTTATTGTTACGGGACCCTATGGCAATTTGAAAAATGGAATTGGAATGGAATGGCCACTCACGGCCCCACGGGAACCTGCTCCGGAGTGTCCAAATGGTTCCAAAACCACGAGATACAGCCTACTGATGCAATTCCAAGAATTTTGATACCCATATTGCTAGTATTCCATAGAAGTTCGCAAATAGTACCCCAGCACTGGAACCTGCTTCCAGAAACCCGGATTCCCGGGAACCGAACAAAGTAACCCGATTCATTTTTACCAACTCCAAAAGTGGATAAGTTTCTGAATCAAAAACGGTCAAAAGTATCGAAATCGATTGGATATTACCTTAATTATGGGCATTTTAGTTTTGTGGGTACCCGGGTACCCACGTCGGCCTGGTACGAAGTAAAAAAATTCAAGAGCCCCTCCTCACTCCCACCCTTACTATATCAACAATATTATTAGCCCAAAAGCTTGACTTAGTGAAATTCTAAGATGTCACAAAGTTTCAATTTCCAGCTATGGATAAAACATAGAAATTTAATTAATTGAAACTTAAAAAGGTACCCGGGTACCGCGTCGGACACACAACGGGTAATAATTTTTTGCCTTTCTCAATAGAAAGGTATTGCAATTGCTCTGAAAACCGACTTTTTAACGGAGGCCCGGAGGGCCGAGTGACATATACCATTCGATTCAGTTCGTCGAGTTCGGCAAATGTCTGTGCGTGTGTATTAGACTGCCCAGAAAAATAATAAATTTTTGAAAACTCAATCGGCCCACCCCTGAGTCAATTCCTAGTCCCACCAGGAGTGCTTGCTCCAAATTTGAAGCAAATCGGACAAGTCTAGCTACCGGACCAACGTGCTTGAAGTTTGTATGGGATTTTTCGACAATTTACATGGAGAAAACCCTCTTGCACACATTTTCGCCGCTAGGTGGCACTGTATACATCAGATTATCACCAAAAGTGAAACTTAAGAAGATAATTTTATTATCTACAACTTTGTTGAAGACTGCAAAGAGATCCGACTCCAATAGGAAAAGTTATTAAACTTTTAACGAAGTGATGTCTAAGTCAGTTTTGCATGGGGCCTAGCAGTGCATGATAGTGTATTAGTAGTAGGTTCTAACAAACTAAACATTTTTGTGGATTAATGGTTAGATTTAGCTGAATAGTATGTTCGGAAGAATTGCAGTACATAATACGAGTTATGTTTTGGTTAGAAAATTTTAGTTCAATCTGTGACCGCATAGATGGCGCCAACACTAACTTTTCTACGGAGAGAGATAGAATATCGAGATGTTTGGAAGAATTACTGCAATATTCTTGTTCTACAACTTTGTAGAAGACACTTAATTTCTATCTCTCTTCGTTGAAAAGTTAGTGTTGGCGCCATCTATGCGGTCAGATGTGGAACTACAATTTTCTAACCAAAACATAACTCGTATTATGTACTACAATTCTTCCGAACGTACTATTCAGCTAAATCTAACCATTATTCCATAAAAATGTTTAGTTTGTTAGAACCTAGTACCTAGTACACTATCATGCACTGCTAGGCCCCATGCAAAACTGACTCAGACATCACTTCGTTAAAAGTTTAATAACTTTTCCTATTAGAGTCAGATCGCTTTGCAGTCTTCAACAAAGTTGTAGATAATAAAATTATCTTCTTAAGTTTCACTTTTGGTGATAATCTGATGTATACAGTGCCACCTAGCGGCGAAAATGTGAGCAAGTGGGTTTTCTCCATGTAAATTGTCGAAAAATCCCATACAAACTTCAAGCACGTTGGTCCGGTAGCTAGACTTGTTCGATTTGGCTCAAATTTGGAGCAGACACTCCTGGTCGGACTAGGAATCGGCTCAGGGGTGGGCCGATGGGGGTCATTTTTTTCTGTCACTCTAGTGTGTATGTATGTACGTCTGTGTGACCCATTTTTCTCAGAGATGGCTGAACCGATGTTGACAAACTTAGTCTCAAATGAAAGATACAACGTTCCCATAGGCTGCTATTGAATTTCTGATGGATCCGACTTCCGGTTCCGGAATTCTGCAATGAATGTATAAAGGTGAAAATTTTTCCAAAATATGACCACAACTGCTTCGATTTGTAGTTTTAGGTCACCAACATTCATTCAAAGTCTTTTTGGCCACATTGGCCTCCATCATCGGTTCCGGAAGCCCCGGCGGAAGTATCCAAATTCAGAATTACAGTCACATCGGTTTCTCGAAGACGGCTGGACCGATTCAACCAAACTTAGTCTCAAATGAAAGATGTTGCGCCCCCGTAAATGGCTATTTAATTTCATCCCGATCCGACTTCCGGTTTCGGAGTTACAGGTTGTTGCGTGCGATCACATAGCAAATTGCAATTCAAACCGATACTCCGATGAAAGCAAAAAAGGTAAAAATTTCGCTAAAATGTCTCTCAAACAACTTAAATTTGCTGTTCTAGGTCACCGACGGCCAACCAAACTTTTGTTGACTACATTGACCACAATAGACGGTTCCGGAAGTGCCCGGGAAAAGCGGCCATCTTTCAAAATTGACGAACTCACATCAGTTTCCCGGAAATGGTTGGGCTGATTTTCACAAACTTAATCCCAAATGATAGCTATAATATCCCCACAGATTCTATAAAATTTCGTGCGGATCGCTTGTATGCGTCCGGAAATATAGACTAAACCGTCCGGTCACATATGAAATTTCCATATAAGCCGGAACTCAATTTTTTTTTTCAAAAGGGGAACCCCATGAAATTTCAGAAATCGAATTCGTATTTTTGATGCCAAACATCTTTAAAATGCATGAAACGTCGAGATTTTATTTTATCTCGAAAATTTTTTTTTATAAAAATCGACTTTTTGGAACTTAACCGATTTCGCTCCTTTTTTCAATTCAATATTACCGTGGCTGGTTTTTCTTTTGCAAAATTTTAGAACTCGAATAATGATTTCTTTTCTCGTATATAGTTGTCAAGTCATGTATAATAAAATTGTAATGTATACATTTGAAAGCTTTTAATAAATATAAGCAAGTAAATTTTCTCGTGGTCATGATTGAGAAAGACACAATTGCACCGCTACGTGAATTAAAACAGGTTTTTTGAAGCAGTAAAATGACTTAGACATGTACGCTATTCTGCAAAATGTTTATTGAGGTTTCATCTATAAAATAAAAATTTTCAATTGTAAGGTGTCAAAAAAGGCGTCCAAAATGGCGGCTTTCTCGGAACAAGATTTTTCGAATCTGCGGGTATTCTCGTTTTTGAACCATTCAACCAATCAATATCGGGTAACCTACAAAATCGCAATATTTTAGTCATTACGATTTTTTACGGACAAAAGTGGAAAAATCATGCGAAAAAACGATACTTTATTTTCAAGTGGCCGCCATTTTGTTTCTATATCGGGCGCCTGTACGGAATTCAATCTTCAAGATCGTTTTGGTTTGCTGCTTGAAGACGACGAATTGCGACCTGTATCGTGCCCGCAGATGAGGTCGGTTTTTCAAACACATTTTGTTGGAGCCGCCATTTTGGACGCCATTTATGACACCTTACACTCGAAAATTTTTATTTTATAGATGAAACCTTAACAAACATTTTGCAGAATAGCGCACATGTCTAAGTCATTTTGCTTCTTCAACAAAAAATTATCCAACATTAGGTACTTTCTGCAAATTATATAAAAGAATCCAGGGCCGTCTTAAGACGACGCGGGGCCCCTG
The DNA here is from genome assembly GCF_030247195.1 of Topomyia yanbarensis. Taxonomy (NCBI): domain Eukaryota; kingdom Metazoa; phylum Arthropoda; class Insecta; order Diptera; family Culicidae; genus Topomyia; species Topomyia yanbarensis. Next base: position 155,801,455 of record NC_080672.1, read on the forward strand.
GGCACTATTGAGCTAAGGGGTCCCAATAATTGAACAGGTGTAAACAGTAGGGTTGGACAAAAATTAGATTTCTACTCCGAGCAACTTTATAGGTACCATTTGGGTCCTAGATAAACTGTGCAAATTCTTAGCTCCATCCCTGAAACTATATTTTTGCGCCCACTGTTTAAAGTTTACATGGGATTTTGTATGGGAAAATTAACTTTCACAAAATAATTCCTCCAGGAGTCGCCCATTGTCTCCTAAAAATAAATCGTTATGTGGCTTTTATTGGAAATGAAATGATGCTATGAAAATTGAGATTTTCATCAAGCTTCAGGGCGTCAAAAGGTTTTCACTTAATAACTTTTTCCACAAGTATCAGATCGTTTCGCGGTCTTCAAGACTTTGTTTCCTTAACAAATTTCCTGCCTATAGATCTATTTATTTTTAGGGGGTAACGGGCGGCTCTTTGAAGAATTATTTTGCGAACTTCGATTTCCCCATTCGAAATCCCATGTAAACTTTAAACTATGGGCGCAAAAATATAGTTTCACCGATCGAGCTTAAAATTTGTTCTGGGACATAAATGGATCCCAGAAAGCTACTCGGAGCGATATTTTTTTTTTCATGTAACCGTGACCCACTCTAGTAGACGGCTGCAGAGTAGGATGATCAAAAAAATGATTCCCAGCATTACAGAATTATTTCTACTCCATGTCACCCTGAGACTTTTTTCCAAATTTGTGCAAAATCAGTCAATCGTGTTGAAAATGTTTAAAAAAATAAAGCGGGATTCAAAATGTATTGAGAACAAAGAGTACTGCAGATTCACACAAGCATGTGCCGTTTCTGATGTCCAAATCGCCAAACACACTAAATGCGGTGGTGGTGACGTACAGTATAATGGACTCACCAACTATGCTATTGTTTTCCTAGACGATATAATCTGACCTTCATAGTTGTAAGACTTTCTTTGAATATTAAAAGTGCCTCCATCAAGAAGGAGGAATGTTGGAGCATGGTCTGTTAAACGTCCATTAAACCAAAAACGAAGCGCACTGCTGTTCATGATTTTTGGAATACTTGGTGTAGTTTGCACATGTTCATTTACATTGTTTCGTTTAGTGTTGATCTTGAGAGCTTCTTGATGTTCCTGATATGATGAAACTAAACAGAATCGACTTCCAATTTTGGAAAAATGCACATGTTTTTTTTTCAATCGAATATTGTGAATATTGAAATTCGGAGAGGAACCGATGGAAAAGAAATGTGAATATTAACATTAGTTATTTAGTTTTTAGCGTTTTGGATTCACCTCATCAGTAACTAGCACCATCTTGGTGCCAGTTAGATGATAAATCTAGACTAGCACCAAAATTAGCAATGGTTAGATGCTAAAACCATCTCACTGGCACCAACATTATGCTAATTACTGATGAGGAGAATCCCAAATGTTAAAAACTAACTTTAAGTTAGGTATGGTGCCGTCCGTACAAAACAGTTCGGATCTACAAAAAAGGTTGGTTTTGAATTTAGCAAAGAAAAACTTAATTTTAAAAATTAAATTATTTTACTCCAACGGCACAAGAATGCTCTACTTGTGTGAAGCATACTTTCAGGACACACCACAATAATAGAATTGAAGAGTTCGTGTACTTGGGCTCACTGGTGACCGCCGACAATGATACCAGCAGAGAGATTCGTAGACGCATCGTGGCAGAAAATCGTGCTTACTTTGGCCTCCGCAAGACACTTCGGTCGAACAGAGTTCGCCGTCGTACGAAGTTGACCATCTACAAGACGCTGATTAGACCGGTAGTTCTCTACGGGCACGAGACCTGGACCATGCTCGTGGAGAACCAACGCGCACTTGGTGTCTTCGAACGGAAAGTGCTGCGTACCATCTACGGTGGAGTGCAGATGGAAGACGGCACATGGAGACGGCGAATGAACCATGAGCTGCATCAGCTGTTGGGGGAGCCGCCCATCCGTCATACCGCGAAAATCGGACGACTACGGTGGGCCGGGCACGTAGCCAGAATGTCGGACAATAGCCCGGTGAAAACGGTTCTCAATTGCAATCCGACCGGTACAAGAAGACGTGGCGCGCAGCGAGCACGATGGATCGACCAGGTGGAAGACGATTAGCGGACTGCGTGGCTGGCGACGCGCGGCCATGGACCGAGTGGAATGGAGGAATCTTTTGTATACGGCACAGGCCACTTCGGCCTTAATCTGTTAATAAATAAAAACAATAATAGAATATTTTTAAAAATATTTACTCTACTAAATGTCCAAGATTTTACAAATATCCTCAAATACACGCACATTTACAGAGGCACATTTAGTCAAATCTAGGATAAAGGTAGGTTTGATACATGTAGATATTTTCACAAGGGCATTTTAAACTTCTTTTTTTGGAATTTCATGAACGTTTGTCTTCAAAATGGATTAAAATGGTTGTGATAGGGCGGAGTACAGTGCAAAAACAACGTTATTGGTTCTGTGTCAGTCTAAGACTGATTGGGCAGAGCGAAACATGCCAAATCCGACCAAAAAGAGTCGATTCTTCGTAAGACCTCGAGATGTCACTTTTGGACGCTTCCATGTGGATTTGTCCATTGACAGACTCAGATGTAATGAAGAAATATAATTAATATTTTGCCAAACAAGATTTTCTGGTTGGTTGGCTAAGTCCGGTGCCTTTCAAACTTTTTATAGAGGGTGTACCAAACGTTTCATTGCTGTTGTTGAAACTTGAATCAAAATGTTGGATTGACGTTTGAATTGGTTCAATAGTCATGTAGTGCCTCGTTTCCTGCTGCTCTGAAGCTTTTTAAACATCTTGATACAGTACAATGTGCGATTACGAGTTGCTACTGATCTATTGTTACCCACACATTAAAAAGTAATGAACAATTGAGTGCGACTTTTCTTAGAAATATAGTCTACAGAAGGATTTTATATTCATCTTAAGTGCGGGGCCCCTAAAATCTCGGGGCCCCTGGCCCTGGCCCAGTGTGCCTATGCGTAAAGACGGTACTGAAAGAATCCCCTTAAGGGGTTATATACAAAGTTATGGCGAAAAAAAAGTGAGTAAGTTCGTGATTTTTTAAAAGAGCTTTATGCAAATTTTATGTGAAAAATCTCCTATGGAGTACTCGGAACGACTTCCAACTTCTACAAATCCGCTAATGGATTGAACAGTCAACACAATATTTTATGATCAATTCCTTAAGAACGTGGAAATTCATATATATTCACGCAGTAATCCGTATCATGCAACGGCCCAGCCCGGGAACAATATGACAGAAAATGCTTGTTTCATATATGTACCACTGAGTTGATAGTGGCGTTAGTATACCATTACCATATGAGTTGTTCATGACTGGGTGTTGTGTATACCCAGTAAACAAAAAGGCAGTAGGCGGGTAAAACTAGATGCTGGCTATCAGTATGCGATTAAAACTTTGTTCTAGGCTACCTGCCGTAACTTGCCGTTTTCTGTAAAAGTTGTGTGGGTAGACGTAAACAGCGTCAAGAAATAGTTAAGTGTGATCTGTTCAAAACCCGAACCCGACCGAATACGAAAATTTCAAATTCGAAAAACCCGAACCCGAAAGTTTAAAATTTCAAAAACCCGACCCGAACCCGAGAAATTCAAATTTTAAAACCCGGAACCCGTCGGGTCCGGGTTTCGGATCCAAAAGCCCGAACCAGACCATCTCTATTTCACGTGTAGCTCGTTTGTAAACTCTCGTAAACAGACCGTGTGAAACCACTTAAAGCAGCTGTTGCAACAAATCTAGCCAATTGTCTGGTCCTTTTCGCTCTTCATGCTTAATTTTTGGGCTGGTTCTCAGTTCACAATCTGTACAAGTGTCCTTTGCTATGAATGATATTATCACAATATGTTATAGTATAACAACTTCCGCGGCGATTAGTTACCAACACACTCTCAGCTTACGGCTGTGTGATCACGTAAGGGAAGTGAGCGATAAAAAGCAAAATGGCGGCCGAAAAACTTCTTTTCCAATGAAGGTGGATTCGGTAAAAACTAAACTTCAGGTCTCTAAAACGGGTCGCTCATGCGCGAAAAATATCACTTGCAAACACATTCCTTCTTAAGGGGTTATATACAAAGTTGTGGCGAAAAAGTGAGCTAAGTTTGTGATTTTTTTAAGCGTTTCATGCATTTTTTTTGAGAAAGCAAAAGACAGCTGGTTGGTAGTGCCATCTAAGTTCGAAAAAACAAGTTGAATTAAAAAATATATTGAAGGTTGACGGAGTTATGGCCCATAGCCCGTAGCGAGTTTTTTTAGCAGAGGTTTGCGGTGAACGCTCTCCAAGCCGAACCGCTCAACTGAAATCAAAAAAGTAAAAAGATTATTGAAGAAAAATAAAATGTATTGTGGTGTACTTGAACGGATCGGTTTCCCAATAAAAAAATTCCGGCAAAAAAACATGTTAACCAAAAAATTCAGTTTTGTGGTGTTCAAAATTTTAAACGAAAATTCTTGGCAAAGAATCAATTTTTTTTGGATGAAAAAGGAACCATTCAAGTACACGAGAATGTAAATACAAACCATTCAAAAAAATTTACGAAATTCGGATGAATAGTTTTTGCGATATTACGTTCACCGCAACGGTACTTTTCAAATAACTTAGTTCCGAGATAATTGCGTTTAAAGTTTTGTGTTAACTTCATAGGCGAAAGAACCAGTGCGCTGCGAACGGCAGTAGTTTGAAATCTAGTGCTCCGATCTGGATGAAATTTCGCACAGATATTTTCAAAAGTATGTACTTTCAGAATATTCAATGATTTTTTTCGATTTTTTTTAGTCCCAACTTTGTATATAACTTAAACTACCGCGGATAAAACTTTTCAGACTTTTCTGATCGCATTTTCGCACCAAAAAAGGCTATGTGGGCAGCAAGCACCTCCGACGTGCGTTCACGTTTGCTGACGCTACAACTAAGCACTGTGTTTTACAGGTAAAGCATTGTAATTTATAGATAAGCATGACGAAACTGAAAAGTGAGTAAAAAGGACGAGAAACGTGTTTAAATAATAAAAGATTATTGGAGTTAGAATTACAAAGGAAAACACATTAGGCATGTAGGTATAAGGAAATATAGATGGTAAATATTAACGTAACAGGTAAAATATGAAATTCATAATGGTATGATCTAGTAAAGATTGACGTTGATACAGTGATAATGAATAATCTTATTCATATTGAGAAAAGGTTTCATTTAGCGCTCATGCGCTATACCGACCTAAATCAGATTTTGGTCGAGGAGGCACGTATGTTTGGACAAGGCAGAAATGCTGATCAGAGCCGCTCTACGCCAAAAATGTACTATAAAGAAGCTATAAGGTAATGAAACCTGGTATGGAAAAGAAGAGATGTATACAGCTTTAAAATAAGCCATCAGTGGGTGTAATTAATAAATTATCGATTTCCTTATGAAATATCCAACAAATTGAAAAATTTACTTGGCTTTTCTACTTCACAAGTTATTCTTATGAAGAGAATGGCTAGCGGCGATAACACGCCAGTACGCTCTGGAATTATCCAGGAGCTTTATTTAATTCATTTTAACCGTAATGAGGTTAATAATTTGAAAGTATTTGAAAAAGCACGTTTTATTTTTCACGTGCGAGTAAAGTGGGAACATTATAGACGACATGGAGGCAGAATTCAAAATCTGACCCGGTGTCGTAGATGCCAAGGCTTTGGGCACGGCACAAAAAATTGTCATTTGGATTCCAAATGTATGATCTGTGGTGATAAATCGCACACGAAAGATACTTGTCCGGTGAAAAAAATCACAAAAAGTTTCAAATGCGCTAATTGTAGCGAAAATCATAAATCGAATTTCTGGGGTTGTCCTGTTCGAGAAAAAATTATAAATTCTCGTTCTAGACAACAAAAACAACAAATAAAAAATGTACCTACTTCTTCAGGTACACTTCAAGAAAACACGTCCAAACGTGTTAATCCGATTCAAAATAGATTAACAACTTCTTCTACCTCCGTCACACCATCCTACAATGGTGTGTCCTCTTATGCTTCAAAGGCAGGTAACAAGGCCAAAATAACGGCTACAGTTACCACGCACACAAACTCGTTTGCACCCAACGCTTCCTTTACTCCAATGGATCTAGGTAGCGTAATGGAAGAAAAATTAAAATACCTGCAGGACTCAATGTTACCAATGATGATTGCCATGTTAAATTCTACCTCCATGTTTGAAGCTTCTTCAAGCAGGTTGGGAATTTGCTAACAAAATTGTAATGATATTAAAGTTTAACAATGACTTGAAATAATCATTTAAATTTATTAAATTGGAATGCTCGTTCATTAAAAAGACGAAGACGAATTTTTCAACTTCTTGAGGATACATAATGTGCATATAGCCGTTGTGACCGAAACTTTTTTAAAACCAAATATTAAATTGAAGAGTAACTCTAATTTTGTTATTCATCGATTTGATCGAAATATTGGAGGAATCGCAATAGCGGTTAATCGCAGGATCAAACATTCCGTTACGCCGTCTCTTGACACCAAGGTGATTGACAGTTTGGGTATCGAAGTTGAAACTGATCTTGGTATCATTTTTATTGCTCCAGCCTATTTACCTTTTCAGTGCACTGGCGAGCAAATTAATTTCTTGAAAGGAGACTTACAAAAACTTACAAGAAATCGGTCAAAATTCTTCATAATCGGTGATTTTAACGCCAAACACCGAGCCTGGAATAATGCTCAAAGCAATTCCAACGGTAAACTACTTTTTAATGATTGCTCTGATGGTTATTATTCAATTTTGTTCCCGAATAGTCCTACGTGCTATTCGTCTGTAAGGAATCCATCAACAATTGGTTTGGTTTTGACAGATCAAAATCAAAGGTGAATTGATTGACTTTGATTCTGATCATCTTCCAGTAACTTTTTCACTTTCTCAAGAAGCTGTTTCCAATCCCGTTAGCTCAGTGTTCAATTATCACAAAGCGAATTGGGAAAGGTACAAAACTTATATTGAGAATAATTTTAATCATGACCTTGTTTTACAAAATAAAGCTGACATTGATACGGTATTACAAAATTTAAGTATATCGATAGTTGATGCTAGAAATTTATCAGTACCAACAACACAGAAAAAATTTAATACTCCTATTATTGACGACGATCTTCAACTTCTGATTCGCTTGAAGAGTGTTCGAAGACGTCAATATCAACGTTCTCGTGATCCTGCCATGAAATGTATCTATCAGGATCTACAAAAAGAAATTAAGCATAGATTCACACTCTTAAGAAATGAAAATTTCGCGAAAGAGGTTGAACAAATCAAGCCAAATTCTACACCTTTCTGGAAACTTTCTAAAGTTCTTAAGAAACCTCAGAAACCAATCCCAGCTTTGAAGGAAGGTGACTACATACTTCTTACAAACGAAGAAAAAGCACAAAAACTTGCTCAACAGTTTGAAAGCGTCCATAATTTTAATCTCAACGTTGTGAGTCCTATTGAAACGGAAGTCTTACAAAAATATGAAAACGTTTCAAATCAAGTATTGTCTCTAGACGATATTGTTGAAACAAACTATGATGAGATCAAATCCATCATGAAAAAGTTAAAAAATATGAAAGCTCCAGGTTATGATGGAATTTTCAACATTCTCCTTAAAAACCTTCCCGAAATCACCATGAGATACTTGGTCAAAATATTCAACAAATGTTTTGAATTAGCATACTTCCCTGAAAGATGGAAAAATGCCAAGGTTATTCCAATTTTGAAGCCAGATAAAAATCCAGCAGAAAGATCTAACTATCGACCAATTAGCTTACTCTCTTTTATTAGTAAATTATTTGAAAAAATCATCCTAACTAGAATGATGTCACATATTAATGAGAATTCTATTTTTCTTCCTGAGCAATTTGGATTTCGTATTGGACATTCATGTGGGATTGAGAGTAACTAACATGATAAAGGCAAATATCTCAGAGAGCTATCCCACTGGAGTTGCTCTTCTAGACATCGAAAAAGCTTTCGACAGTGTTTGGCACAAAGGTTTAATTGCCAAAATGTGGGATTTCAATTTTCCAATTTCCATAATAAAGATAATTAAAAATTATCTTACTAACCGTGCCCTACAGGTTTCTTATCAGAATTGTAAATCTAATAAGCTACCCGTTAAAGCAGGCGTCCCTCAAGGATCAAGCGTCGCACCAATACTATACAATATTTTTACCTCTGATCTTCCAAATCTACCTACAGGCTGTAAAAAGTCACTTTTCTGTGATGATACTAGCATCTCAGCCACTGGGAGGAGTCTTCGTATTATCTGCAGTCGACTGCAACGAAGCTTGAATATTTTCAATGATTACCTGAAAAAATGGAAAATTTTCACTAATGCAGCAAAAACACAATTGATTGTGTTTCCGCATAAGCCAAGAGCTTCTTCTCTTAAACCAAATAATAACCATATTATTAAATTTAATGGTTTGAATTTAATGTGGTCAAATAAGGTTAAATAATTGGGTTTGATTTACGATAAAAAACTCACTTTTAAGGATCACATTGAAGGAATCCAAACAAAATGCAACAAATATATAAAATGTTTATACCCTCTTATAAACAGGAATTCTAGGCTCTGCCCAAAGAACAAACTATTAATTTATAAACAAATATTTAGACCGGCAATGCTATATGCAGTGCCAATCTGGGCAAGTTGTTGTGCTGCTAGGAAGAAAATGCTTCAAAGGATTCAGAATAAAATTCTGAAAATGATTTTGAAGCGTCACATTGAACACCCAATATACTAAATTAGAAATGGAATGCAAACAAAACAATATAATCAAATAGAAAATAATATATAAAAAAATATCGATTTCTTTAGGGATCATCCATAAATGACGTAGCATTATATGGGGGAGGGGGGAGTTTTGTATTTTGTGATGATGTGTGACGACAGGGGGATAGGGGGTCATGTCATGCTACGTAGCTGTATTAAAGGAGAATAACTAACATCGTTTTTATTTTTTTTTTTAATTTTACGGCGACAAGGGAAGGGGGAGAATTACCGTCAAGCTACGTAATTACCAGGGGGGTATGCAGAGGTTTGTGACGAAATGCTACGATGGGGGAGGGGGTGTTAAAAATCACTCAAAAAATGCTACGTCATTTATGGATCGTCCCTTACTTGTACGAATGATGTATCGATGTAGCCCAGCACTCCACATTAACCAAACCTTCTTTTCCAATGTTTCCGTAGACATTCAACAACAAAGTTGCACCGAAGCCGGAAGACTTTGCTTTCCTGTGTATCGATCATCTAGAAGAGTATTGCCGGTTCTTCGAAAAAGCTAGCAGCAGAATGTCTGAAGACAGTAGCACCAACATTCCAATCGATATGGAACTTTTTCGTCAGCTAGCCATAACTCAGGCGGAGCTGAACAAATTTGTTCATAACGTTCGACAAAACTACAAACTGTACCATCTGGATGATCGAGCGGTCGATTGCGGATTGGTGAAGTACAGCGAAGTAATCACACTGCAAGTAGACGGTGAGGACCTGCGTTGTCGACTCTTCATCAACGAACGGGCAGTGGTCTGTGTAAGCATTCAGGTGATCAGAGAGCACGACAAAAGTGTAGAGATTTATGTTAAAATTGTTTTTATTGATAAGTTTTGCGGACGAGGTACTCCTATGAGAATGAGACGAAGTAGAAAGACTGATATGAGACTGAACTTCGTGATCGATAGCGTGACGTACAAAGTGTTTTTTAATAGCCGACAGGACAGGGATAGGTTTTACGATAAATATATAGATCATTTTGTTTTGGTAAAATAAATAATAATTGTTACGGTGTCTTTTTTAAACTTCCACACTTCCTTTCTTAACAATCACTGTGTGACAAAGAGGGCATGTCTTTCGTAATGTTATTTCAAGTGGATTCGCCACATGATAACATGTTGAACATTGCCAAGCTCCGGTCGGATTTGTCAATGGTTGACCTGAAGCTGTACAGGACGGGAAATGACTGCCACAGTTCGAACAGAACGTGCTGCAATCTGTTACAGGAGTCTCACAGGTAAAGCAAGTAACGTGTTTCGATTTACCATCCCGAGGATCGTAACGGGAAAAGATGCTAATGGCTAGTTCCTCGTACTGCTGACGGCGTATCTCCGGAATAGATTCAAGACCTTCTAATTTAATGAACGCTTTGGAGCATGTACCTGCAATGAGATGATAATTATTCATAGGCCATTTCTTTATATTCAAACAAAATAACCGAAAGATCTATCTGCACAACTAGACAGTGCAAGTAATGAATACAGAGCTTCAACTTCCAGAACATCTTCGTACTCTCGTAGGCGCAACGCCGTGATTACTGCACTATGCAAAACACCAGATCGAAGCTGCCGTTGAGCTAACAGCATAAAGTGATACGCTTCCGCATTGTGCCAGATATTTTCAGTGAGCATCGCATCTTCAGGGTTCATTTGAGATAGTACCATAGCTCTGTTTCCCCCTGTCAGGGAAATTTGCTTCTCGATATGCTCTTCAGCGAGCAATCCGGACAGTACATACAACTGTTTAATTCTCACAAAGTCGGACTTTTTCGTCACTTCATTTTCTGCCATTTTCATCAATAATCTTGCAGCATCCAGGAATCTACCAGCCTTCTTCTGTAGTTCTATAGCCTCTGGAAGCTTTCCTTCTTGCAGCAATTGAGCAGCGTGTTTACTAAGCAAAGCACTAATCTGTGGCATCTTGTACTTTTGGGCAAGTTCGACTGCCAAACCCCATTGACGAAGACTTATACAAGTAGACACAGCTGACTTAATGTCTCCCAATTTCAGATAGGCAGCAACAGATTGTTCGCACATTCCTACTGTGGCTAACATTTGGCCTAGCTTGGCAAGGTGTGGACTTTTCTCTGGAAGCTTATGTGTACATCCCACCAACTCATCGTACTGTTCCAGGTGGTACAATGTATCCATAAGACCTTCAACGTAATATGCTTTTTCGTAATAGTCTTTCGCACTTTCCCATGCACGCATGTTCATGAAATGATGTCCAATCTCTCGCCACGCAAATTCCATCTGCTGGTCCGATATTCCCGGACCCATCTTATACAGCTGAACTGTACGAAACCAATCACAGAGAGTTTGTCTCAAACTGATCGCTAAATCTCTACGATCGATGTCGATGTACAGTTTTTCAGCTTCATTAAATTCCCCGAAAAATGCAGAAATCTCAGCCTTCTGCAGTGCTTCGACCTGCATGTTCTTCAATCGTTTGATCAGTTGAATCCCAGGGTAATTACTGCAACGTACAAAAGCAGACTCCGCTGTTTCCAAATCCAACTTTTTTAATGAAGCCTCTGCCAACAATCGCCACAAACGGGGATGTGAGTTGTCCTCAATGAACTGTTTTGCCTCTGTGATACCTACATGCGAGAGTAGATCTTCTGTGTCTCTTAATGACTTAACCCTTAACTGAAGAACATGTTCTTTCACGTTCGGAGTAGCCCCTCCCTTGATAATTTCATCTAGCAACACGCCTGTAATTTCCAGATCTTCAAAGTTACATATGTACCCGGAACATGAAATGGGTTCCTCCGGATCTGCTCCGCGGAGAATATACATACGGGTTTTCTCCATTATCGCTAACAACTGTGGATTATCACGTGCCCAACAGATGGCCCAAACATCCTTACGTTCAATTCTTCCTTCTGTAGGTTGTCCGTCGTCCTCTCGTAAAGCCAACGTTGTTAGAACTCCATTGCAATCAATCAGTGCTGCACGAGTTGAGTTACAGTTTATGGACATTCTGTAACCTCGAGTATGCAAATAATGCCGGTTTCGTAAAACCAAATGCGGCAGAGTGTACTCGTGAATCAAACCCGATTCCCTGCTAATAAGCAACAGATTCTCGGATGCCGTCATACAACAAATTGGATCCTGGCTGAGATCACATTTCAATGGAATATCGTACGCATTGCTCGAGTCCAAATCATTTAGGACGTCCAACGCAGGAGTGTCGTCGATGTGATATTTTCTGTCCTTTTTCGCTTTCACGCTACCATGCAGAGTGGAAGCTCCCTGAAATAGAATCGGCTTTGGTTATTATATCATTCGTTACAACTTTAATCTGCGACTTTCCTTCGGAGTATGGTAGTGCCACAACAAAAACTGATCCTTGGAAGCCACAATCACATGGGTTGAGTTCATTGCGATGAAATTGGGCCGTATGTCAACATATTTGGCTGAAGTTTAGAAAACGACTTTTAAATGAAACGGATTTGAGGAATGTAAAGAAACTTACAATCCACTGTAGTGCTAATCGAATTACAAACCAATAATTGATACATAAAATCTTTACTCTTGTTGTCATTCATCAAACTGAATTCCTTAGCACTGATCTTTGTTTCGACGGCAAGAACGCAATGATCGACAGTGGCAGTCATCACGATGACCGGATCCACATGCTTCGTATAACACTGATTAGAACTGGTATCCCAAAAAGTAATTAATGATGTTTCTTCATTCTTAGTAGCTTCGACATAGCAAACCGTTTTGTTAAAATAGCAGCAGGTATAATCGGGGCGAATGTTGGCAAAGTATATGAACGAATCCACGGATAAAGCTATTCGAAGTGATTTACCTTCCCAAGAAAGGGAAGTGATCTCTTTTCCTGGAATTTTCAGGGTTCTGATATGCTAGAAAATTTAATATCAGTGCCAATTCTAAAAACAAATAAAGACTACTTACCTCTCCAAAAGGTGTGTAAAACTGAACTTGATTCGATTCCTTGTCATTAAAGTTTGTTTTCATACCACAAACTGCTATTATAGTACCGTCCTGATTCCACATACAGGAAATGGCCTGTAGAGTAGTATCAACTATTACGGGAGCATCATCATTCTCATTCCGCATAATCTGCATTTTTCCATTCTCGTAACAGATTGCAAGCACTGGCCGGTTTGGAAAAACAGTTTCATTGTACCAACAGAGCCCTACCACAGTAATGCTTTTCGAAGCAGTCAAATAAACACATTGAATATTCAACTTCATTACAAAAATCCCTTGGTTATCATAGAGGTGTAGCTCTCCGGTTTTGACACTGAACAATAATAGGCGACCATCGGGACTCCATTGAACACCAGTCAGCGATACATTCTTCAGTTCCTTGCCCCAAATCCGGTTACCGTCAACAGAACCTGCACGAAACAGTCATATCAAACGACTCTACATATGTATTAGATCAACATACCAACAATAACAGTGCCATCCTCATAAACAATACAAATTTTTTGCCCGTCACTGGTCCACGCCATTCCTTTCACAGTTGACTTCTTTCGGTCGTTAGTCATCTCCTCGTACCAGGAACCCTTATACATCATCCAAACCATAATGACACCATCTTTGTCGGAAGAAGTCAGTTTCTGCTGAGACTCATTCCAAGTCACAACATGAATCGATGATTTGTGGCCCTCCAATGTTTGATTCATGGATAGATTGCTGGGCAGCATGGCTTTTCCAGATTGCGCCACCGTTGTCGTTGCTTGTTCCAGCTTTAGGACTTTCAGCAAACCATCTTCTCCTCCAACGGCTACGTAGCCGTGCTCCTTGTTCCATGCTATGCAGTTTAGTCGAGTATTGTTCGGGATGGCGATCTGTGGAATATGTAGTCAAAATTTCGTGAATATGTTAATATTATTATATTTTCAACATTCGCTATTATAGATGGATGCCCAAGTCTAAATAGCTCACAGTGCAACAATATTGAACTAATAAGAATAGAACCAATGGTTGTTCTGCCTTTCTCAAATCAACCTCGAACTTACAAGAAATTCATATAGTTAACCGGAAAATGATCAATGATCTCAACCATACAACCAACTTAAAGACAGACGCATCAATTACTCATCACTGCTGTGTTATCTTATGACAAGCGCCATTGACGGCGCCGATGGTTGGGTGGTTAGCGTGACCGCCACCCACCCCAGTTGGTCTGGGTTCAATCCCAGTCGAGGTCGTTCAGATTTTTCAGAGGTGAGAAAAATCTGAGGTCACGCCTTCCTTCGGAAGGGAAGTAAAGCCGTTGGTCCCCGGTCCATGAGTTGATGGTCGATATCCAATCCAGATAGTGGGAGTGTCACCTCTCTGGCGTCGGTGTTTGGCCTCGTAGCGGAAATAGGCCGACGGAAAATAAACAGAATTGGAAGAAGAAGAAGGAAGACAAGCGCCATTTAGCACATTTCGAGAAAAACGATTTTTAAAGTTTGAGATTAATGCAAGGGTTTGTTTTGGGCGGAGGTATGATCATTTCTTGATTTTCTGTGCAATTTCATCTAATCTCGATCAAAAACGGAGTTGCAACCCGGGGTAGTCGGACAAGTTGAAGCTATTGGGTATCCGATAATAGTATTTTTTTTCGATTAACGCTATCAATAGAACTATTCTGACATTAGATCAAATTTCTAGTATGAGCTTCTTCAAATACGCTTTGCCAATAAAAAATTCTTTTAATAAAAATGTGATAAACGCTCGCAAGCAAAGATTCTGTGTAGCTTTTAGTAATTTCAGCTTCATCGTTTGTTAGCAACACTGGGTATTACCGAAAACTTGACAAAACTATTTGTGTCCGCAAAAATTCATTGGGCATATATTTTATTTCATTCTGTTGAAACATCCACCTCCACATTCCGTCTGCTTCAGTTTAGCGCGAAATCAATACCAGCTGGGCACAGGGAACAATATTGTCTTTCCAATATACCGTAGAGCTTCGGAGTAAAACCTGTGGGATTCAAAAATCTAGCTACAAATGATGGTATAGATATATATACAAATATTGATCCACAAAAAAACCGCGCGAACTTGGAAAATCAGCATAAAAAGACGCATAAAAAAGATTTCAGTGTATATATAAACATCGTTTCTGGCAGACATTTTAAAAACCAGCATTGTACTTCAAAGCCCCCCTCCGAAATTTTTTTCTGCTGCGCATTTGATTATCAATGTATCAAAACAAAGATCAAAAAGAAGGTTGTTTGTCACATTCAGAAGAAAATTTAAAACAAATATGGTTCTGTATTAAGATTTTCTTTAACTACTTTTATTTTTATTCAAAAAACATTCTATGAAGGCAAAATATATAACGTAATGTATACGTGCAGCCGTTAGTGCTTCCAAACAATTTTGGTAGAGTTTCTGCAGGTGGTACACGTAGTATGTTACTGCGTGTCCCGGAATATAAAATGCGCATAATTAAAATGCACGCAAATTCAATAAACAACATTCTGTTTAAATTCTACGATGGCATATTTTGATATTTTTAAATAAGTTAAAAAGTGTTGCAAGTAACCCCGTTTGACGATACACAAATTCATTTTTAATGCAATATATTGAAGTAGAATACTTCTAACGTTTCAATGTAGGGGTACCGTTTCAAAATTTTCTGCCGGAATTTTACCCGTGTTTTCGA
Source organism: Topomyia yanbarensis (assembly GCF_030247195.1). Lineage (NCBI taxonomy): Eukaryota > Metazoa > Arthropoda > Insecta > Diptera > Culicidae > Topomyia > Topomyia yanbarensis. Next base: position 155,816,936 of record NC_080672.1, read on the forward strand.
ACGTGAATATCTGCTGTTGTACTGAATGAAAAATAAGAGCTTTGCGCTATCTCATTGGAAATATTCGCAACAGTTTTGTATCCAATTGTAAATTGTAAATTGAGACACACGTATAAAAAGAGAACATAAGAAAATAATCGTTATTTTGCGTTCTGATGTTGTAAGCGTAGCAGCTGCTGCGTTTCATGTCATCTCGCATCCTTCGCTGGTAGGTAGTACATTCCATGACTACCGCCAGGCACTGATAGTATTTCATTCCAAAGATGCTATAGCGTGCTATTTTCGTGTATACACAAAAGATACAGAAGATACAATGATGACACACCACAGAAAAAGCAGAAAGCTTTCTTTCGGAGTTGAATAAATTGATTAGCGACGGGGCGGTTTGGTTCGAGAGAACCACGCCCTCTTGCTGTTTAAATTATGTGTGGCGTCAGGTGCGTGTTCAGATAAATTCATCAGCGCGCGCATTCCAGAGTGCACTGCGGTGTATAGGGGAGACCGGGGCTAGTTGGCGATGTTTTCAGTTTTCATTTTTTACCGCTTTGATTTTGATAGATCTTGCAAAATAGAACACGTTGCATGAAAGGGCAGAGTGTTGGCAACATCTCTGAATTTTATGAAAATGTTTCATACGTTGTCTTTATTTCTAGAGAAAAAATATGTGACACGGAAAAGTCGCCAACTTACCCCAGCCCCGGGGTAAGTTGGCGGTATGTGTTGGGTAAGATGGCGGAATGCTAAAAAATAAACAATCAAATGGAAATTCGATTACATCAGTTGTCCTTATGAAATGTGCCGATTGTCTTTTCAATAAAACTGTATATTGTTCAACACTTTTCATTATATTTCATTTTCAATACCCTGTCATTTTCACTTCGACGCGTACTCCATATTCAAAAGCAAATTTTCGAAATTCTTTAGGCAATTGGTCGAAATAATTGTCCCCTGCATTGACGAGAGACACAAGAAAAAGTTTCTCTTACTTTGGAGTGAATTCGAGAAATGAAAATATTTGTTGACTATTTTTGCACTGTAAATAGTACCGCCAACTTGCCCCGTGTAAGTCACCGCCAACTTACCCCAGCCGCACTTTTTATAAAAAAGCATTTAAAAAATTACTTTTGTGTATGCATAGGTGTAATATCTATACGGATACTGAAAGCTCTTTTCACGCACTATCGAAAAATATAATCATTCGGGAAATATATTGAAAACCACCTTAAATAACACAAAATGTTTAAAATTAAGAAAATTACAAAGTATGCTCAAACAAAATGTTTAACAACAAAAACACATTGGATAATGCCTTTCACATTACTTGAGGTTCACAACGAGAGACAGCGCTTTATGTCTAATAGAAACGGAAAAAAGGGGATACCGCCAACTTACCCCAACCGCCAACTAGCCCCGGGCTCCCCTACATTGAAGGGTGCTCTTTGGTTCATTTTCCTCTGGCAAACGGTAGTGCGGATGCGATTGTCGATTTCATTAGCACTAGTTGTTTCGTTGTGTGTTGGCTTATTGGATGCTGATATTATGGTTTTCTGCTGATGGTTTCAAACGAGTTACTTCGTAAAGCTTACTTACGTTTATAGAGCATTTTTACACTACCCGGGAAAACTTTGCATACTCGGTGCTCGGGGCAAGCTGGGAAAACGTTTTACATGCCATAAAATAACGATCCATATCGACAAATTAATTGTATAACAGGTTGATGTTCGACGGGATTTGTACATTCTCGATTATCATACATGACAATTGCAGGGTTTTTGCAAAAATTCCACTCTAAAAACCTGCTTGATTAGGGCTTGAGCATATTATTATATAGAAAAAGTTAGAGTAAAACGTGCTCCCAAGGCAAATATGATCATAACTTAGTAATAGAATACTAATTGGGAGAATTTAATTAATGATATCATTTAACCAACATTTTTCCCTGTAATCCTAATCATAACGTTTTGCAAAATATTCAAAAACATGAAAAATATGAAATCTTTCAAAATTATTAAAAATTGCATTTTGAAAAGTGGGTGGGTAGGGTGTGTGGGGGTAAACTTAACCATAACAAGGAGGAATAATTCACCACAACAACGGGGCAGAAATCTCGTTGGACAAGCACGTAATTATGTTTTCAGTAAGAATTTCACAAAAGCGTTGCATTAAATCGCCTTAGGTTATGCAATTATTAGGTTTTCAGAACAACTTTTCTGTTTTGTATTAAAAAGATGGGTAGGTAATGTCAGAGACATAATTGAAAGGAAATAGCACACATTTTAGGCTGTTGATACGAATGCTGTAATTTTTACTAATTTCTGAAAGGTTTTATTAAATAAGTTATTTCGGTATTTCTAATGGAAATACCGATAAACGTATATCTGATTTTCTGCTGTTGCCAAATGAATTGTTTCACTCTCATTAAATGCTCTTTACAGGGTTACTATATGAAGATCCGCATGTTTGAATATTTTAGATTTCGATGTGTCCATTAGAAATAACGACATAGCAGCCTAAAGTGTATTCTACTGCACTCCGGCTATGTCTCTGACATTACCCACCCATCTTTTTTTTCGTTTCTTAAGGAGTTTCTCTAATAAAGATTTCATAGGTAAACATAATTCCATTGTAAAAGAATTGACGGACTGCATTGCCCCGTAGGGAGATCTTACATTTTTTACCCTCAAAAGGGCAAGCTAAAATTGTGACTTCGAGAAGCATCGCTCCCACTGAAATCAAAAGCCTCTTTTTGTCGTTTGATCAGTGAGAGAAACGAAAGCCCCAAAACGCTCGATCATTTGTATTTCAAATTACAAGTTCATTGAAACTAGAGAACTGTAACTAGCCGGGCCTCTGAGAGCCCTTGCCTTTTTGAGAGGATATAAAAAAGTAGACTTTTGCAAATCGTCGCCTAGCGCTGCCATAGACAGGTGTAGACGGCGCCGATGGTTGGGTGGTTAGCGTGACCGCCACCCACCCCAGTTGGTCTGGGTTCAATCCCAGTCGAGGTCGTTCAGATTTTTCAGAGGTGAGAAAAATCTGAGGTCACGCCTTCCTTCGGAAGGGAAGTAAAGCCGTTGGTCCCCGGTCCATGACCGATACATTCTTTTACATCTATCCACCTAAAAGGAAAATTTGATTAGCTAGGTCCTAATAGCTCCGCCATATTCTAATATTTTAAAATTAATTTCAAAATAGTAATGCACAATCATGCAAGCTTACCAGAAAATTCTAAATATCCAAAGTTCATCCCACATGTCCTAGGAACACTCTGTAAAAATGCTAAGATGGTATATTTTGATATTTTAAAATTATTTTCTGAAATGTAATGGGAAATCGGGCAAGCTTATTAAAAATTTTTGAATATGCACAGGTAAAGATTCTACGATGGTATATTTTGACATTTTAAAATTAATTTCAAGAACGTAATGCGCAATCATGCAGGCCTACCAGAAATTTCTGAATGCCCAGTTTTTCCCACACGTTTTAGAAACACTCTGTTAAAATTCTACGACGGTATATTTTGATATTTTAAAAATATTTTTTTTTAAATATAATGCGCAATCATGCAGGCCTACCAGAAAATTCTAAATATGCAAAGCTCTTATCATATGTCCAAAAACACTGTATTCTTTTAATTACGCAGCCTACAATCGATGAAAGGCGCATAAATTGGCATCAGTATCCTTGCTTCGTTCCCAAGAACCAAATTATTATCAAAAATGTCAGGAGAATGGGGAAATAATTCTGTTTGAGCGCCACGAAAACTCGAATCGAATGCTCCTATTTTCGCACTATCATTTGAGCCAATGCGTTGAACAAAGATGGCAGACGCCGCTCTAACTAACGGGTTCAAATGGGTAGGGTGACAATAGAAATAAGGCGAAAATAGTCTACACACCCTATATGCTGAGCTTTTCCTTCATGCAACATTCGATCAAAATTTGATATAGGGTAAAGTGCCTATTTTCACCATACTAAGCAAGGTACCTCACTAATTCTTTAATTTCTCGCTCGTCTATCAATGGAATGCGTAAAAATTGGCTTCAACAGCTTTGCTTCGTTGTTAAGAACCAATATAATAACACAAAAGCGCTGAAAACAGTAAAATTCTGTTGTTTGAGCGCAACGAAAACTTGAATCGAGTGCCTCTATTGTTGCGCTACCATTTGACTCAATGCGTTGAACAAAGATGGCAGACACTGCTCTAACCAACGGCTTCAAATGGGTAGAGTGATAAAAGAAACATGGCGCAAATGGGTTCATCACCCTATCAAAATTATTCGGTATATTTTTGCACGTATAACAGCCGGAAGTTGGTACCCCTGAACGACTAGCAGCTGTTGCATAAAGGAGATTTCACAACCAGGTGGTGCATTCATAGCCGTAAGCACAAAGCCGTACTAACTGTTTTTAAACCGGACTAACTTTTAAGCCGGCCTAAAATATTTGGTAAGCTTTAATCAAACGATGCTGTCATTTATATGGCTGCGTTCTGATCTGCGTTACACGTCAATGTTAAAAAACAACAAATTCAAGTTAAAGAAAATGAGTAAATTCATTCCGATATTTTCTTGCAGTAAAATAGCTTTTCTTCGTCAAATATCTCGTTCCATAGGGTTTGAGAACAATTTTGTCAACTTGTTGCCGATATGTTTCTGAACATAGAACTTTAACGTGTTGGATAGTTGAAAGTTGGCCGATGATGTACAGTACTTTGTAGTAACATAATATGCACAAAAGAAAATAAATTGATATACATATGCATGTTTTTATTCAGTTTGAATAGGCGCTCGTCGAGTTAGAGGTGTAATTGGTGCCATGATAGTTATTTCTCGACAAAAATATGATTACTGGTTAAAACCCAACTGTCAAAATTCTTTTTGAAAGGAAATTCCGGACAAACCGTCGCTGGATAAACACAGTTCATAGCAGTTAATGGAAGAGAACATTTTTCTCTTTTGTTTACTGCCAACATCTGTGATTGGCGAGTAACGGTTTGTCCGGAATTTCCTTTCAAAGAGAATTTTGACAGTTGGCTTTAAAGCCGGAATTATATGTTTGTCGAGATTTCAAACTTTGATTAAAATATTGGTTAAAATATTTCAATTTGAATTTAAAATGAACTGTGAGTGTCATTCTAATTGAACATGATACCTGTCGACATGGGGGAGAACATTTATTTTCGTTTCAAGTGAATTTTCACAAGTTTGAAATAAAGATCAATTATCAATGAAGGCCTGCGAATTAAAATTATACACGTTTTTCAGCGAGGTTTACATAAAAAGTAAATAAAGATCAAACAAAAAATTAAACTTTGACAGAATGATCATTTTCTATTCACAAGCGTTATATTTATTTTTTTGGCAGATAGAATATAGATATATTTCTATAATGCATCAATGCAAATTGGAACGATTTTATTTGGTAACAAAATTTCTATGATTTTATGAATAAAATAATAAGTACATTAAAACATAAATGAGAGTTTAAAACATCCTAGCAATATATTTTTACCAACACCCTGCAACTATTTGTGCCATTTATACGCAATTTTGCTTCAAACTAACTTATGATCATTACAACAACTGACAGAATCTTATACCTGTTTGATTATTTCTATAGAGTTAATTAATATTTTAATATGACGTATTCTATATTTATGTCGTATTCTTTCTGATTCGCGGTTCAAGCAATGTTTTGGAATAATGTACCGATTGTTCAGAACTATTGATGCATATGCCAAAAATCGAAATAAATATATTGATCACCGTTGTGTTCACAATAAATCTCAAAATATTTTGTGTTCAGATGTTTTATGTGATTTTATTCTTATTGGAACATTGCACATATTTAAAATCAATTATTTACTCTTAGCTTAGAGTATTTGTGGAGCTAATTTCTAAGTTGTTAACATTCTGATTCAATTTGCTAACCACGAGTGTAGGAAAATTCATAAAATATTTCATTTTACGATCTATATCCAATTGTCATTTGTTTGGATCTATCCCCTAAAACAATAATTTTCTTCCGTTATTTACTTTTTTTGATGTGTGATACAATAGATATATGGGCAATAATTCGTGAAAATATGTTATCGATTTATATTAACGAATTAAATGGTCCCGCTTATTCTCTTAGCGATAAGCAAAAAGAAAAGAATCAAAACAATTCCTATTGTAGTTCTGCTTGTAATTCACAAAAACAACTTTGATCTGAATTGATTGAATTAATCTCAATTTATCCAAACGTGCTCTACTGTAACCCTTTGATGTGCAATTGGAATCAAGCGTGTAGAGAGAAGGAAAGAACGAGGAAATAAAAAAAATGCGGGTAGATAAACACGGTAAAAAAACTTCACCCATATTTTTTGTATTCAAATTGCCCATTTTCGGAAGTTATTCGAGCTGTCAAAAAATGGGTATTTTTTGCTTCTAACAATGGGTGCTTTTTATTCATTTCACAACTACTCGATGAGATAATGTCAATGGATATACTGATCTTAATAATGAGTGAAAAGTCATTAAAAAAATTTTTAAGCGAGTATACCTGCAAACTAAGGTTCGTAGCGGAACCTGCAAATTACCGGCCTGCATCTGAGTACGTGGCGGAAACGGAACATTTCGACAATGCTCGTAAAAACGGTTGTTTAAACTACTGAGGATGTTGCAAATATGCGCAAGTTTGGCATTTTTAGAGCAGCCAAAAGATCCAGCCACCAAAAATATATCCAGTTGGCAGTTTTATTTTGTTAAGTAGTTAAGGAGACAATAATGTGAAATGAATGTTATTTTATGTTTTTTTTAATTCAGAAATAATTCTATTGACAGTATTTTTCATTCTGGCGCGATTTTCATGAATGAATATTTTTCACGCGTTTTGTTGTAACAGTTCTGCGAAAAATAAAGAGTAAAGCATACCCAGGTTGACGTACAAGAGCTGATTCATTTATGGAAACGAACTCTTTACCCACTTAATGGGTTATTCCACTTTTATTGAAAATGCGTAGTTTTCGACGCATTAAGTGGTATTTTATTTTATTAGTGTAGTTCGACAGTGCTTGTCTTTCCTACCCGATAAACTGGCTTATTTATTTCCATCTTTATTGCGAGCAAAGGGAGCCATATTTATCCAGAAGAAAGCCGAAGGGAGGATTGAAAATAACGAAATGTGTGCAGGAGAAGCATGACAAATTTTTGCATATTTTGTCTTCTTCCGGTAACATGATGCTGCCATTTGCATTGCTGCGTTCTGATCAGCAATACACGGCTATGTTAAAAAACTGTACAATAAAGTTAATTTAAAATTCACTGTTAATGCTATTTAATAGTCTGAATATTTCGAGAATTTTTTATTGCTCAATAAAATGGTGAATCGACATCTTGTTGAATATAACATAAGTATTGTATCAAATAAAATATTTTTTTGAGCAATTTCATCACAAGATGGCGGCTCTGCAGCATTTTCACCTCATGAGCGTTTTTTGGAAGGGGTCCATGGTCGGAAATCTATCTCGCGCGATTTTTTACCATACGGAATCAGAAAAACTAAAGTTTTTTTCTGATTCCTTATGTCAATAGCGATGTACGTAGGATTTTTTCGATATTTTGATTTTAAGCGAAATGGCGCAGTTTTGAGTGATAAAACGTAGAAAATGTCATAAAAATCTACACAAAATCAATAAAAAGGTAAGCAATAAAAAATTTAATCCTGCGTACGTGACTGGAGAAATCAATTTTGAATATACTGTGAAAATTTCAAAGCGACCAAAAATCATTTATTCGAGTTACATTTCCGGCCAGTGGTTTCGAGAAAAACGCGGGTAAAAATTGCAGTACACATGGGTTATACATAAGAAGCGTTGCGGCAAAATTGAAAATTTCTCGACAAACGTATGATTACGGCGTAAAAGCCAACTGTCAAAATTCTCTTTGAAAGGAAATTCCGGACAAACCGTTACTGGCTGAATACAGTTCACATCAGTTAATGAAAGAGAAAACTTTTCTCTTGCGTTTACTACCAACGTTTGTGCTTGGTGAGTAACGGTTTGTCCAGAATTTCCTCTCAAAGTGAATTTTGACAGTTGGCTTATACGCCGTAATCATATGTTTGTCGAGATTTGTATATTTTTGAATTGTTTTCGTTCTCCATGTTTTGGGATATCATATTTTACATCCTAAAGCACATTTTAGACTAATAAATAAAAAATCGATTGTTTTAAAATTTTACAGTGGAGTAACCGCTAAAACAATTTATTATTTAAGATCCATAATTGACTAAAACTTTATTTTGCTAATAATGGTGCATACTATCGAGAACGTTATAGAGTTGTAATGTTAGGCGCTAGCCACTCCAAGGGCTTGAAGAGCTTCTCTAACATTACACTTAGTAGTCAGTTCAGCCAAATCTGACTGTTCCAAATTAAATCAAATGCTTATAGAAAAATAGTGGAAGCTTACCTCTTTTGAAAAGTTTGTATCAGTTGCTGTTCTGCAACACATGAAAAATGCCAGAAAAATTATTTATTTGCTTCAGATAATTATGTCGTCCATGGAATGGAAATCTGAAATTTTAGCCTGGTGGGGCTTATTATACCATCCTACCCAACTAGTCTACTAACCATGCATATAGAATTTGGCAGACCTACTTTGTTGAAAATGAAGTAATTCAAATTATCAGCACGACTACCCAATCAAGCCTGAAATACCAAAAGTCCAGTAATTTCAATTAATAAAAATTATAATTGTTACTATGTTTTAATTGCCGCAAGGTTCTACTGTATCGATTTTGTTGGCTATTTTCGGCAAATTTGAGACTAAGAGAAACGAAAGCAATGAAATTGAAAGACGGATAGGTATTCTAGAGCGAATCAGTTATAAACTTAGAACGGAAAACTAGAACTAGGCAGGCTCATATGGGCATGATCGAAAGGAAATGTGAAGAATTTTTTGCCTTCTGCATAGTAGGAGTTGGGCGTTCCACCCAAGTCTACCCGCCTGATGAGTTATGTTCTACCATAGACCATGCGGTAGCTGTGTCATTAATTGCTATCAGCCATCCGTGTGTGCGGAACGAAAAAATAAAAATAAGTAGTTCAATCACAATAGGATCGGTGCGACACCGATAGCTTGGTGTCGATTGAATGCATACGTCACGGCTTGATGCTAGCAGAAAGGGAGAAGAATGATCGCATGGTCGTTCTAGGCGAGGATTTGTGAAGAATTTTTTGCCGGCGTCGGCGGTAAAACATGATGATGAGTTATGTTCTACCATAGACCATGCGGTAGACTTGGGTGGAACGCCCAACTCCTACTATGCAGAAGGCAAAAAATTCTTCACATTTCCTTTCGATCATGCCCATATGAGCCTGCCTAGTTCTAGTTTTCCGTTCTAAGTTTATAACTGATTCGCTCTAGAATACCTATCCGTCTTTCAATTTCATTGCTTTCGTTTCTCTTAGTCTCAAATTTGCCGAAAATAGCCAACAAAATCGATACAGTAAAAATTATAATTAGTTATTTCCTATAGTCTGCCATCTGTCTGATAATGAATTGACAATTATAAATTTACAAATTGAACCTGATACTGGATGCAAACAAAATTTCTTGGACCAATCGTTCTGAATTTTGCACACTTCTTCTTCTTCTTCACATCATTGCCCAGGCAACTACAAGAGCTTTTTGCAAACTGCTAAATATTATTACTTTACAATAACATGTTAATCGTTGTTTTAGCAATAATCGGACTTTGGTTTCAAAGTACTACAAAAAAAATCGAAAATCGGCCAAAAAATAAAAGCTCCCTTGACTACTTGTGAAATGCTGTGAAAAACAACTGTGCAAATGTCTCAACGTTTGGTCCAGTAGATTTTGAGTTATGGTGTACAGCTTTCGATGTGGCGTCAGACTGAAAAGACAATCTTTGCATCGAAAAAATTAAAGTATCCAATTTTTTGCCGATTATACCTTACACAACCCCCCTTATGTTCCGACACGATTTAAGCGATTTTTCCGTATTCAACTTTTTGCGTAATTTTGCCAAGTCATCTGTCTAGTCTCAGCTTTCACAGCTCTTTCATACCCTGTGCATATCTGTTCTATCATAAAGAATTAAACGAAAATTTGTACTACAGCGGAAATGCAAATCGTTCAAGATATGCTAGAAAATTATAAATTACGAAACAATACAAACAAGCTCCGATAACATTTAAATAACGATCAAAATGATAATATTTGTAACAGTTTGTTTGCCGTCATATTTAAAAGTGTTACTTACACAGAAAAAAATATTTTGTAATTTTAAGTTTATTTTCATGCACATATTTGGAGCATGAAAATAAATGTAAAATTAAGTACACGTATATGTCTGTAATATGAATGACATGTAATATTACACGAATGAAAGTGTAAAGTTGTATGCTTTTCGATGCTCCAATTGAGTGCATTGATTTTAACGTAATTTTCAATCAAAGTTTTGATTCAATCTTTGTATGTTTACATTCGTATTGATTTACATGTCGTTTAAATTTCATTATTTTTTTGTGTGTAGGCTATATGGCATGGCTTCATTTACAGTTTTTTATTCAATCTTAGTTTTGAACTCTTTCGAAAGCAGTAAAAATATAAATAAACTTCCACTTGCTTATGGTGTTCTTTGAGAGAAGATAAACCTAGAAAAGGGAACAAACTGTGATTATATATTCTTTTCCTCGTGTTAAAATAACTAAAAAATGTGAGCAAATTAAACTTCACTCATTTTGATAGCCATAGGTAAACTAACGAACGAAAATAATTTTCATCTCTGAATCCAATTATAAAATTTCGTTCGACAGTTTTTTTCAATATGATTCGACTTCTGCTAACCTACAATATAACTCTTCGATGTGGCATTTTGAAATGAGCGTGTAGCACCTTCTAGATATAAGACGATAAAGAATATTTAAAAAAAATGCATTTAAAATTCGATTACACCTGTTTTTCGTACGGGATAAAACTTGCTTACTTGCACTCATATGATTTTTGTGCAACATGGGCCATAATATTGCACATAGAGTTCGAACAATTGAGATGTATGCAAGAGGAACATGGCGGCCTTTTACACTGTTTTCATTTGGCTTCAGGATGCAGCCATTTCTGTAATGACAGGTACTAACGTCTTAGGCCGGACTAAACTCGGGCCTAAAATCAAAGATAGTACCGTGTGGCGGTACCAACTAGATTCAAGCTTACCGCTATCAATGCCCTAACAGTAACGTAGTTACTGAGGGGCTATGATGGTATATTAATATCAATATATCAAAATAAAGATCAAAAAGAAGATTGCACCGTTTGGAATCAAGATCCGTCTTGGTTTGGAATGTGGGAACATCGTTTGGAATAGGGTTGCCAGGAGGCTGGTTATATGTGCTAGCAACTTGCATGCAAGTTGAATTTTCTTGCATGTGCTCGCTAAAAAAATGCTTTGAAAAGTCATCCTTTTTGAAAAATCATTGCTAGCGCTTTTAACCACGATTCAAATGTTTTCGAAATGAAGACATATCTGCACATCTAAGGTTTGTTCCAGTACATGCTTCTTGCTCCTAGCTGCTCCGAAGCAAAACTGCTCTATTTTACTTCGGTTTGACACCAGAAGAAAATACGGGAACGATTTTCTTCCTGTTTGCTCCGGAATACTTCCAGTTTCATCTGGTAATGGAACATACCTATTGACTAATCCATGTGCAGTTGTGTTAGTGCGAGATTGAGGTTAAATCGGGTGGAATTTTCGCCAAATGAAGTTAAATCAGATGGCGAATTGAAAACATCGCGTTATATGTATGTTGTCTATGCACATTACAATTGTGTTGGTGTCCTAGACGTTAAATAAGTCAACACTTTCGCTCTTCCCTTTCTGAAAAACACACACTTACGCTTCTGGAGCATAACGGAATCTGCCAGAAATTGCGCGTTTATCCAAACTTGTATAGCTCTTATAAGTAATTTCTTTGTACGCACCTTTTTACTCAAATAAATAAACATGTTTCGATTGGATTCTACTTCATTACAACAAATTTCACCTAGTATAAAAATATTTCCACTCGCAGTAAAATTACACCTGCCATCGACAATATCTTGTTGCGATTTGTTTACACCAACAGGTTGCCATAGTAATAATGGATGTCGACCAAACACGGAGCTGTTCTTGAGATAGAGAGAGAGAGAGAGAGAGAGAGAGAGAGAGAAAGAGAGCACACAAGCCGGTCGGTAAAGTGAAGACAAAATAAATAGGGTGTTGAGCCTATTTTCATCATATTTCTGTTATCACTCTACTCACTTGAAGCCGTTGGTTAGAGCAGCGTCTGTCATATTTGTTCAACGCATTAGCTCAAATGTTACAGTGATAATTGGGGCACTCGATTCGAGTTTTCGTTGCGCTCAAACACGAGCATTTCATCATTTTAAGTGCTTTTGTGTTATTAGATTGAATCTTAACAACGAAGAAAAACTGTTGATGCCAATTCATACGCATCGATTATAAACCGAGTAAATAATGAATTAGTAAGGTACTCTGCTTAATAGAATGAAAATAGGCGTTTACTCCATGTTTTAAAATTCACCAGCAACTCATCTGTATTTCGATAACTTTTTGTTGTTAGAGAGCGACGCTTCGAAACATCAGCGTACAACATAAACGAAACTTGTTTATGTCCCGCGCTAGTCATCGGAGAGCTCAACAACTCACGATAGTTGCCACATTCAAATCTGTATTTAAAATTTATCCAGAAGCTTCCAAAAAACAATATTTTGACAATAAAAAATTAATTGTGATAACCGATCACAAATAAAACAATCAGATTGATTTTATTTTATATCTGGAGAACAAATGATATCTAAATTTGGCGTTTTTGTTCTATGCCTTAAGGCTAGTTTACAGTTGGGTAAATGGGTCACGGGATTTGTGTCGGGATTTGATCAAGGAAAATTTTCCGTCGATATCTCTCCAAACTGTCAGAACAAAAGTTTTGCTGCTCCTAAAAAACACCAACATTTTTAAATTTTTGCAACAAAATATTGAAAATTGGACATTTTTAGAACAGATCATATTTTTGGCTTCAAAGTACTACAAAAAAAATCAAAAAAACAAGAAAAATGTAAAAGGTCCTATTATAACCGGCGTAATGATGTAAAGAACTGTGCAAAATTTAAAACCGATTAGTACAGTAGATTACATTGCAAAAAAATTTTCTAGCGAGTCGTCTCCGAAGATTCAGTCACCCGCTCAATTTTAATTATTTCGCCATGAAACTTTGAGGAAATATTGTTTATTTATGGCATTATTATATGGAAACTGAATGAATATACTAACACTATGTATCGCCAAAATTTTTGAATAATATGAGTTTAAACCGCGTTAAACTTACCTTATTTTAGGATAAGGGAATTTTGAATCTCTAGTATACTTACATTTCGGTTTCTTCTAAGCTGAATAATTTTTTATAAGAACGACGGTATTGGAGAAATATACTCAAAGTCTAGCTGATCCAAACTCTCAATGGACTGATCTTCGGCTTCAGTTCATCTCATTTCGAAATTCCGCTCTGCTTTCTGAATTCTCAAATAATATACAGTGCAAATGGATACATATAATAAAGAATAAATTGTATTAAAAAACAAATAACTTTTTAATATTTGTATTAAACTGCTGGAAAATCAATCCAGCAGCACGAGTTCTTCCACCAATTTGCCACCACGTCAACTTCGCACACAAAAACTGTTTATGGGAAATCACAGTAAACTTCACCAAAATGAGGAGCGAATGTCACATGTTATGCAAGTCAATGTTACTAAGGGACCATTCATAAATTACATAACGCGAAAATTGCCCAAAATTGACTCCCACTCCTCCCATGTAACAAATTTCTCTATCCCCCTCCTCTATTACGTAACAAATTCCTCGAAAAAAATTTTTTGTTCAGTAAAAATATGTTACGTAACGATCTAGGTTACTCCCCCTCCCCCATATGTCACAACATGTCACAAACTGTCGTATCCGATCCCCCCTAAACGCGTTGCGTAATTTATGAATGGTCCCTAATGTCACGTAACATTTGAGATTTTATAAAATTTAATCAGTTACGTGTTATTTCACATAAATCAGACAAGTGAATTTCTCAGAGTGTGGGAAACAATGCATTACACATTTTATAGATTTTTAGTACTTGACATAGGTTTTTCTACCATTTAATTCCACTATGTTTGTACATTTTCTAAGAAAAGAAATGTCCTTATGCAATCCTGCGATTTTTTTTCCTGAGGCTATTAAATTTGTTATAATCACTTGGCTTGGTTGCCATTTTCACAATATATACGCGAACGGAGGTATTGTAAAGGAAAACGGATTTTAGGACAAAACTCACTCATAAAAAACAAGCATTATTCGTGTCGTCATAGAAACTCGTTCAGTTGTATACTAAATTGAATTGTGCCCTTTAATTTGTTCACGACGACATGCCCCAACCCCAACCCCAAAGCTGATAACATTTCCTATGCTTATAATAGGTTTCTTCCAGTACACGGAAGTTGCTCCGGTGCAAACAGAAACCAAAATACTTGCTCTTTTTTATTCCGGTTTGCTACCAGAAGAAGATAAAAAATATCGAGAGGCACGACTTCCTCCCTGTTTGCTCCGGAGTATCTCCAGTTTCTCCTGGTACTGGAGCAAACCTAATGTGCATCATATCATATTTGTTTCGATTTAGAATTTATTGTTTTAAAGTAATAGAAATGTAAACCAGACAGGCAATAAAATGGTATTGGTGACTACCTTATCTGGCTTTCATCTACAGGGTTTATAAGCTCTAGGGTAGAGCTTCATGTACCCCCATACGGCCTGTTTTAATTTTTGATATTTGTAATTCTTATAAGCAGTTGCAAAGCTTGTTTACAGCTTATACTCATATTCAAAGCTTGCATAGAGCCTATAAGTATCTAAGAGCTACTATAAAATGAATATAATGTTGCTTTAGTGCCTAGTGGTTTCTTGGAAGACAGGGCTATGTTACAAAAATCAATAAGTATCATTTTTAATGAACTAGAAAACGAAGAAATATCTGCACATTTTGCAGACTGCGGGTGAAACGGACATGTGGTGCGAAAATGATGATCCTAATAAAATTAACTGTTTCTAATGGATGTTTTGAATAGATTGTGGTTCTTCATAAAATATATGTTCAATTCGTGGTAAAAATGGTAAAAATAACGTTTTGGAGTTCGATTCAGAGTTGAAGCAAATGATGTTTTCTAATATCGTTTTTGCCGTTGTCGTAAAGACAGCTATACAATCAGTTCCAATGATCAATCACAATCACCTATACAAAACTGGAAAGTTATATATTAATTGGTAA
The DNA here is from genome assembly GCF_030247195.1 of Topomyia yanbarensis. Lineage (NCBI taxonomy): Eukaryota > Metazoa > Arthropoda > Insecta > Diptera > Culicidae > Topomyia > Topomyia yanbarensis. Next base: position 155,832,315 of record NC_080672.1, read on the forward strand.
CATTAGTTCCGCAATTAGTAACATCGGTTTCTCGATTACACTCAGCCAGAGTATGGTACATGCACAAAGTCGTCTACCTTTTCCAGGTTCTAGGAGTTCCGTATTTAGCCTCGGTCATATCAACTTACATGTTGCAGTCTACTGCATGTGAGACTTCAGCTAACCGGATGGTTGTCCTCGTTTGACTGCTAGAATTTCGTTTCTACACGCGATACATTCGTATGCGGATCAATCAATAGAATCTATCAAGACTGTCCGTCTTGCCCCACCAGTACACATATGTTTTAAACATTTGCACTTATTCGCGCATAAATCAACTTAACTGTTATTTTCCACGAAGATGTCACTTAAGAGTTAGTTTATCGAAATAAAGGACAAAAAATCCGCGATCAAATTGATTTTTTCCTTGATAAATCTTTAAATCGGAAACTTGAAAATTACAACCGCACGAAGCTGCACTATTGATTGTCAATATTTGCTTAAATTGTACACGTTTAACAGTATTCAAGGCCTACTAAGTGCTTCATAATTCATGATTACCCATAATGATAGGGTACATATTCAATACAATTGAAGTTTTAATGTTATATCCCTAAAATAACCATGTACCCCACCTGTCCGTCTTACCCACAGTTCTCCTAAGCATGTTAGCACACGCAGATGAATAAAATATATTTGTAACAGTTTGTTTGCCGTCATATTTAAAAGTGTTACTTACACAGAAAAAAATATTTTGTAATTTTAAGTTTATTTTCATGCACATATTTGGAGCATGAAAATAAATGTAAAATTAAGTACACGTATATGTCTGTAATATGAATGACATGTAATATTACACGAATGAAAGTGTAAAGTTGTATGCTTTTCGATGCTCCAATTGAGTGCATTGATTTTAACGTAATTTTCAATCAAAGTTTTGATTCAATCTTTGTATGTTTACATTCGTATTGATTTACATGTCGTTTAAATTTCATTATTTTTTTGTGTGTAGGCTATATGGCATGGCTTCATTTACAGTTTTTTATTCAATCTTAGTTTTGAACTCTTTCGAAAGCAGTAAAAATATAAATAAACTTCCACTTGCTTATGGTGTTCTTTGAGAGAAGATAAACCTAGAAAAGGGAACAAACTGTGATTATATATTCTTTTCCTCGTGTTAAAATAACTAAAAAATGTGAGCAAATTAAACTTCACTCATTTTGATAGCCATAGGTAAACTAACGAACGAAAATAATTTTCATCTCTGAATCCAATTATAAAATTTCGTTCGACAGTTTTTTTCAATATGATTCGACTTCTGCTAACCTACAATATAACTCTTCGATGTGGCATTTTGAAATGAGCGTGTAGCACCTTCTAGATATAAGACGATAAAGAATATTTAAAAAAAATGCATTTAAAATTCGATTACACCTGTTTTTCGTACGGGATAAAACTTGCTTACTTGCACTCATATGATTTTTGTGCAACATGGGCCATAATATTGCACATAGAGTTCGAACAATTGAGATGTATGCAAGAGGAACATGGCGGCCTTTTACACTGTTTTCATTTGGCTTCAGGATGCAGCCATTTCTGTAATGACAGGTACTAACGTCTTAGGCCGGACTAAACTCGGGCCTAAAATCAAAGATAGTACCGTGTGGCGGTACCAACTAGATTCAAGCTTACCGCTATCAATGCCCTAACAGTAACGTAGTTACTGAGGGGCTATGATGGTATATTAATATCAATATATCAAAATAAAAATCAAAAAGAAGATTGCACCGTTTGGAATCAAGATCCGTCTTGGTTTGGAATGTGGGAACATCGTTTGGAATAGGGTTGCCAGGAGGCTGGTTATATGTGCTAGCAACTTGCATGCAAGTTGAATTTTCTTGCATGTGCTCGCTAAAAAAATGCTTTGAAAAGTCATCCTTTTTGAAAAATCATTGCTAGCGCTTTTAACCACGATTCAAATGTTTTCGAAATGAAGACATATCTGCACATCTAAGGTTTGTTCCAGTACATGCTTCTTGCTCCTAGCTGCTCCGAAGCAAAACTGCTCTATTTTACTTCGGTTTGACACCAGAAGAAAATACGGGAACGATTTTCTTCCTGTTTGCTCCGGAATACTTCCAGTTTCATCTGGTAATGGAACATACCTATTGACTAATCCATGTGCAGTTGTGTTAGTGCGAGATTGAGGTTAAATCGGGTGGAATTTTCGCCAAATGAAGTTAAATCAGATGGCGAATTGAAAACATCGCGTTATATGTATGTTGTCTATGCACATTACAATTGTGTTGGTGTCCTAGACGTTAAATAAGTCAACACTTTCGCTCTTCCCTTTCTGAAAAACACACACTTACGCTTCTGGAGCATAACGGAATCTGCCAGAAATTGCGCGTTTATCCAAACTTGTATAGCTCTTATAAGTAATTTCTTTGTACGCACCTTTTTACTCAAATAAATAAACATGTTTCGATTGGATTCTACTTCATTACAACAAATTTCACCTAGTATAAAAATATTTCCACTCGCAGTAAAATTACACCTGCCATCGACAATATCTTGTTGCGATTTGTTTACACCAACAGGTTGCCATAGTAATAATGGATGTCGACCAAACACGGAGCTGTTCTTGAGATAGAGAGAGAGAGAGAGAGAGAGAGAGAGAGAGAAAGAGAGCACACAAGCCGGTCGGTAAAGTGAAGACAAAATAAATAGGGTGTTGAGCCTATTTTCATCATATTTCTGTTATCACTCTACTCACTTGAAGCCGTTGGTTAGAGCAGCGTCTGTCATATTTGTTCAACGCATTAGCTCAAATGTTACAGTGATAATTGGGGCACTCGATTCGAGTTTTCGTTGCGCTCAAACACGAGCATTTCATCATTTTAAGTGCTTTTGTGTTATTAGATTGAATCTTAACAACGAAGAAAAACTGTTGATGCCAATTCATACGCATCGATTATAAACCGAGTAAATAATGAATTAGTAAGGTACTCTGCTTAATAGAATGAAAATAGGCGTTTACTCCATGTTTTAAAATTCACCAGCAACTCATCTGTATTTCGATAACTTTTTGTTGTTAGAGAGCGACGCTTCGAAACATCAGCGTACAACATAAACGAAACTTGTTTATGTCCCGCGCTAGTCATCGGAGAGCTCAACAACTCACGATAGTTGCCACATTCAAATCTGTATTTAAAATTTATCCAGAAGCTTCCAAAAAACAATATTTTGACAATAAAAAATTAATTGTGATAACCGATCACAAATAAAACAATCAGATTGATTTTATTTTATATCTGGAGAACAAATGATATCTAAATTTGGCGTTTTTGTTCTATGCCTTAAGGCTAGTTTACAGTTGGGTAAATGGGTCACGGGATTTGTGTCGGGATTTGATCAAGGAAAATTTTCCGTCGATATCTCTCCAAACTGTCAGAACAAAAGTTTTGCTGCTCCTAAAAAACACCAACATTTTTAAATTTTTGCAACAAAATATTGAAAATTGGACATTTTTAGAACAGATCATATTTTTGGCTTCAAAGTACTACAAAAAAAATCAAAAAAACAAGAAAAATGTAAAAGGTCCTATTATAACCGGCGTAATGATGTAAAGAACTGTGCAAAATTTAAAACCGATTAGTACAGTAGATTACATTGCAAAAAAATTTTCTAGCGAGTCGTCTCCGAAGATTCAGTCACCCGCTCAATTTTAATTATTTCGCCATGAAACTTTGAGGAAATATTGTTTATTTATGGCATTATTATATGGAAACTGAATGAATATACTAACACTATGTATCGCCAAAATTTTTGAATAATATGAGTTTAAACCGCGTTAAACTTACCTTATTTTAGGATAAGGGAATTTTGAATCTCTAGTATACTTACATTTCGGTTTCTTCTAAGCTGAATAATTTTTTATAAGAACGACGGTATTGGAGAAATATACTCAAAGTCTAGCTGATCCAAACTCTCAATGGACTGATCTTCGGCTTCAGTTCATCTCATTTCGAAATTCCGCTCTGCTTTCTGAATTCTCAAATAATATACAGTGCAAATGGATACATATAATAAAGAATAAATTGTATTAAAAAACAAATAACTTTTTAATATTTGTATTAAACTGCTGGAAAATCAATCCAGCAGCACGAGTTCTTCCACCAATTTGCCACCACGTCAACTTCGCACACAAAAACTGTTTATGGGAAATCACAGTAAACTTCACCAAAATGAGGAGCGAATGTCACATGTTATGCAAGTCAATGTTACTAAGGGACCATTCATAAATTACATAACGCGAAAATTGCCCAAAATTGACTCCCACTCCTCCCATGTAACAAATTTCTCTATCCCCCTCCTCTATTACGTAACAAATTCCTCGAAAAAAAATTTTTTGTTCAGTAAAAATATGTTACGTAACGATCTAGGTTACTCCCCCTCCCCCATATGTCACAACATGTCACAAACTGTCGTATCCGATCCCCCCTAAACGCGTTGCGTAATTTATGAATGGTCCCTAATGTCACGTAACATTTGAGATTTTATAAAATTTAATCAGTTACGTGTTATTTCACATAAATCAGACAAGTGAATTTCTCAGAGTGTGGGAAACAATGCATTACACATTTTATAGATTTTTAGTACTTGACATAGGTTTTTCTACCATTTAATTCCACTATGTTTGTACATTTTCTAAGAAAAGAAATGTCCTTATGCAATCCTGCGATTTTTTTTCCTGAGGCTATTAAATTTGTTATAATCACTTGGCTTGGTTGCCATTTTCACAATATATACGCGAACGGAGGTATTGTAAAGGAAAACGGATTTTAGGACAAAACTCACTCATAAAAAACAAGCATTATTCGTGTCGTCATAGAAACTCGTTCAGTTGTATACTAAATTGAATTGTGCCCTTTAATTTGTTCACGACGACATGCCCCAACCCCAACCCCAAAGCTGATAACATTTCCTATGCTTATAATAGGTTTCTTCCAGTACACGGAAGTTGCTCCGGTGCAAACAGAAACCAAAATACTTGCTCTTTTTTATTCCGGTTTGCTACCAGAAGAAGATAAAAAATATCGAGAGGCACGACTTCCTCCCTGTTTGCTCCGGAGTATCTCCAGTTTCTCCTGGTACTGGAGCAAACCTAATGTGCATCATATCATATTTGTTTCGATTTAGAATTTATTGTTTTAAAGTAATAGAAATGTAAACCAGACAGGCAATAAAATGGTATTGGTGACTACCTTATCTGGCTTTCATCTACAGGGTTTATAAGCTCTAGGGTAGAGCTTCATGTACCCCCATACGGCCTGTTTTAATTTTTGATATTTGTAATTCTTATAAGCAGTTGCAAAGCTTGTTTACAGCTTATACTCATATTCAAAGCTTGCATAGAGCCTATAAGTATCTAAGAGCTACTATAAAATGAATATAATGTTGCTTTAGTGCCTAGTGGTTTCTTGGAAGACAGGGCTATGTTACAAAAATCAATAAGTATCATTTTTAATGAACTAGAAAACGAAGAAATATCTGCACATTTTGCAGACTGCGGGTGAAACGGACATGTGGTGCGAAAATGATGATCCTAATAAAATTAACTGTTTCTAATGGATGTTTTGAATAGATTGTGGTTCTTCATAAAATATATGTTCAATTCGTGGTAAAAATGGTAAAAATAACGTTTTGGAGTTCGATTCAGAGTTGAAGCAAATGATGTTTTCTAATATCGTTTTTGCCGTTGTCGTAAAGACAGCTATACAATCAGTTCCAATGATCAATCACAATCACCTATACAAAACTGGAAAGTTATATATTAATTGGTAACATTAGTTCCGCAATTAGTAACATCGGTTTCTCGATTACACTCAGCCAGAGTATGGTACATGCACAAAGTCGTCTACCTTTTCCAGGTTCTAGGAGTTCCGTATTTAGCCTCGGTCATATCAACTTACATGTTGCAGTCTACTGCATGTGAGACTTCAGCTAACCGGATGGTTGTCCTCGTTTGACTGCTAGAATTTCGTTTCTACACGCGATACATTCGTATGCGGATCAATCAATAGAATCTATCAAGACTGTCCGTCTTGCCCCACCAGTACACATATGTTTTAAACATTTGCACTTATTCGCGCATAAATCAACTTAACTGTTATTTTCCACGAAGATGTCACTTAAGAGTTAGTTTATCGAAATAAAGGACAAAAAATCCGCGATCAAATTGATTTTTTCCTTGATAAATCTTTAAATCGGAAACTTGAAAATTACAACCGCACGAAGCTGCACTATTGATTGTCAATATTTGCTTAAATTGTACACGTTTAACAGTATTCAAGGCCTACTAAGTGCTTCATAATTCATGATTACCCATAATGATAGGGTACATATTCAATACAATTGAAGTTTTAATGTTATATCCCTAAAATAACCATGTACCCCACCTGTCCGTCTTACCCACAGTTCTCCTAAGCATGTTAGCACACGCAGATGAATAAAAAGCGAACACGACATTATTGCGACACATTCAACAGGGCATAACTTTTTTACCATTGGGTAAAAATCAACCAAATTTTGCAAACTTTCTCATTGATGTGTATTGTTTACATGCTGTCAAACTCGAAGTCGTGTTTTTCGATTCAACGAAAATGGAGGTGAACCAACGGGAGTCGAGAGAACAAATTCTTTCCAAACACCTGTAATTTCCTGACCTGTCGCACCGACAGTTGGGAAAAATGTTGAACATTCACCATTCAACCGTCTCCAGAGTGTTGCAGCGGTTCCAGAAGCGGTTGACGTTGGACCACGGCAAAGGAGCTGAAAGAAAACCGGGACCGAAGAACAAAAAGACGGAGGGAAAGGTGAAGCGGATGATTAAAGCAAATCCCAACGTCTCAAGCCGTGATTTGGCTAAAAAGATCGGCATGTCGCAGACCTACGTCCAGAATGCAAAGAAGAGAGCTGGACTACATGCATACAAGGTACAGAACTTCCCAAACCGCGATGAGCGGCAACAATCGACGGCTAAAACTCGGTCACGGAAGCTCTACGAGAAGATGCTGAAAAAATATGGCTGCTGTGTGATGGACGACGAAACGTATATAAAAGCTGATTTTAAGCAAATTCCGAGGTTGGAGTTTTTCACCGGCAAGAGCAAGTTCTATGTGGACGACAAATTTAAGAAGAAGAAAATGTCGAAGTTCGCCTCCAAATATCTCATTTGGCAGGCCATCTGCTCTTGCGGACTGAGGAGTGAGCCTTTCGTGACAAAGGGCACAGTAAATGGCAAGATCTACGAATCTGAGTGCCTCGAGAAGCGCCTTTTGCCGTTCTTGCAGTAGCACGACGAAGCTCCGCTATTTTGGCCAGATTTGGCATCATGCCACTATTCTAAAAGTGTCCTGGAGTGGTATGAGGCCAATTCTGTCCATTTTGTTCTAAAGGACATGAATCCGCCAAACTGTCCGGAGCTGCGCCCGGTGGAGCAGTACTGGGCAATGATGAAGCGGGAACTTCGGAAGAACAAGAAGACAGTCAAAGACGAGAAGGACATGTTAAGAAAATGGAAAAAACTGAGAAATTGGTACTGGATGACACTGTAAAGACTTTGATGGAGGGCATCAAGCGAAAATGCGTTCAATTTTACACTCAAGGCTCCATCGATTAACTTTTCTTTTGATTTTTGAAGTAAATATATGTATAAAACTACCCTAAAATTTTGGTTTGATTTTAAACATTATAAGAAAATTGGCATGACATTTTCGGTGTCGCAATAATTTCGTGTTCGCCCTTTAAATTCTCTTTACGGAATTTTAATTCGTATGGAAAATTTGTACCTTTTTATTTTACAAAACAAATGAAACACATGGTATAAAAATCAGACACCTGATTGCTGAACGATACGCTTATGTACGTGCTATCTGCTATCGGTATAGTACGTTCTAGCTGCACACATATGCTGAACGTAACCCAAACATAACCGAACATTTGTTGTGATTTTGGCATCGCTTCACCTTAACACTTAACTCCCAAGCAATCAAGCAAATAAAACCACTTAAGAAGCAATTTTCACAGTTATGAATTTTATTCTATTAGTATTTATACTATTTAGCTTATGTCTTATTCCGCTTGTATAATTGTCTTACTCACTATAGTGTATATAATAACCATTTTAATTTTATAATAGCAATAATAGTACACATTATAATGTCCGATAATATTCACTTACAAAAATACTCTTTGCATAGAAATTGTTGGTTTGTTTTATTTCTTGTATTGCAAACTTATTAGCAAGCACCATACAAGACAAAAAAAATAAACAAATATTACACTACCATTTTCGGGAAAGTGTTAAACGTGAGAGTATTGCATTGATGACTTGCTTAACTATTTACGAGATTTCCGTTACTTTATAACATAATCGTATAATTTCTTTTCTCATCAATTCTTCAAACAATCTTATATCACTAGACCACCACAATTCAGTGTTGCCGAACTCTCATGTTACGTATCACATCTGTTCACATCAATTTGCATTTTAATCAGGTGTTCCTCTTTCACATTGCACTCTACACACTTCGTGTACATACACACATTTTCGATCAACTCTCTTATCTTTTGTTCACATATCCTCCACGTGCCAGTTTGTAATCAATGGAACCAATAAAATTCAACTACAAACTAGGAACTGACAGAAAACGACATCACAACTAAAATGAGTTTCAATTAAAAATTAAGATTTCAACGTTCTGATTCCGTTTTTTTTTAAATTTTATCTCGTGTTGTGTTGCCTGTGTGTGCTTATCTAGGTTCTATGGTTCCAGATGAATATTACCGATTTATCCTCTGGAAGGTGTTGCTATTTGCTGGTCGATAGAAGTTGATCTTATGGCATCAATTGGAAACTATTGATATGTGATATTACTTAAAGGTTCCAGCATAGAGAAAAAAATGAATGACAGAACCGGACGACTTGACCTGTTGTTGGTTGTAGTCTACCTCATGGTACTATGGTACTTTCACGGTATCGCAGTTCACAGCGCTACAATTTTTATTATTATTTCGATTATAGAGGTTTTAACTTTAAGGTCATTCGCCTGCTCGGCTTAGAAAAATCTCTAACCCTATGTGCGGGGTCGGGACTCGAACCCAGGTGCGCTGCGTACAAGGCAATCGATTTACCAACTACGCTACGCCCACCCCCAGCGCTACAAATTTTTAGGCATATTATTTTGACAACACCACGTTTAAAAATGAACCATGTAGGGTAGACGAGCCTTTATTCATCTCATTAGGCAGGATGTCACACTATTTCGTTGTTAACTCGACTTAGACTGACTGGTTTGCGCTTAAATAGGTATCGACATCTTTGCTTCGTTCCTAAAGAAACAGCATAGTATTTTTTTTTGCTTGGGAAATGTAAAATGCTCGCTTTTAAGCGAAGCGAAAAATCGAGTACAACTTGCTCTAACTAATGTGTTCAAATGGGTGGGATGAATAGAGGAGCTTAGATGAATTAGGGCGCATTAACCCTACATGAACAACTCGACTAATGCAGTGTTTCAAAACGCTTTTGTCACGATCAAAATTCAATAACTCCTGAACTTTTGGATTTAAAGATTAGACTTCTTCGAAGAAGTTTCCGGATATAAATAGACGCATCTTTTGATATAATAAGTTAAATGATTAATTCACCTAAAAGTGAGATAGAAATCTTATTTCCTCAAATAATTTAACTAGAAGCTTGCTGTCATTAGCAAGGTTTTAGAAAATATTGTTGTGAAGAACTTTGCTGAAGATACTAACGCTCTATATAGGAAGGGTAGCGACATATGGAGGGTTATTTGCGATAGACCCCTTCAAAACAGTTTTTCTAACATAACTTCTCACGATTATTTTTTACATTAAAAGGGTCTACAAAGTTGTTCAAAGCGATAAAATTCTCACAGTAAAGACCATGAATCTGTAGCTCTTGAACAAAAAAGTGATTGCCGATTTTCGAATATGTTTAGGTCAACTTACACCTTAAGCAACTTCCTTAATCGTAAAAACTCGCAGATGGCTTTGATTACAATTGAAAGTATTAACGTTTTGCTTTCCATGCAATATAAAAACCTTTGTCTAACGGAGTCTGCTAGGTAGGTCATGTATGACACCAATACTAAATATTACCATCTCGCGCTAAGCACGATTTTTTTTTATTATGGCTTATAAATCATTTTTCATATTTTTTTTAACGTTATACAATGTTGTTTCGGGGAGAAATATACACAACTATAACACTAGCCAGTATAAATTACTTTTCGCTTATGATGTATACAAATGACACGAAAAATGTATTGTAATAATCTTGATTTTATTAATCTTTGGACGTAACAAGCTATTGAAAAACAGTGTATGGAGTATTTAATTAAAGTAGCCTATCGACTGGAAATTAAAAAGTGGGCACCTCGTGGAACCGATAGAGCATTAATGCTGAAGCGGAAGAAACAAATTCAGGGGATGTTCAAGTTACAGTTGATAAACCGCGGTCAGGTGAAAGTGGTACGTGGCACGAAATTACGAGAAAGTGGTCGGAATTACCGGGTTAGACCGTAGTATCATCCAGCATTGCGGCACAATATTGCAGGTCATGGCATCTGGACGCAACGTTAATACTGATGCTTTCGATGCATTTTGCGGAGAAACCGCACGGTTCGTGCATAAGATTTTCATTTACGGATCGGTAGTAATGGAACACTTTTTAGTCCCGATTGGACAACTTTCCGAAGAGACACAAGAAGCCAAAAATAAAGAATGGAAGAGGTATATACCGATTCCATTAAGCAACTGACATTTTTGAAACCGTTTTGTATTCTACAGGTAGGTATAGAGAACATCACACGGGCAAGTTTTCTCTACAGATAGTAAATTTAGATCTACTGCACTGGCTGATATTATCATCAGACCCAATGGTGTCTGAAGTCCGTGGATGGTCGAAAAAAGCAATTAATTCGTTTTCAGAAGACGCAAAATTTCTACTAGCTGATATAAATATTGACGATTCATCAGCTAGCGAAACTGAATGGAGATAATTTTATTTGCTGGTTTAATAAAAACTGAAGTATCACAAATATCATTGCAGAGTCGAAGCTCCTTTCACTAGATTAGGAAAATATTTGAAGAGTTGCCCAATACGATTGATTGCGTATCCTTCTTTATGACATTTGTTTGCTATAATTCGAAGGACTACTTATATTCTTCGGATGTTGAGTTATTTTCTTGTTCAGAGCGAGATGGTAATATTGAGTATTGGTTTCATACATAACCTACCTAGCAGACTCCGTCAGACAAAGGTTTTTATATTGTGTGGAAAGCGAAACGTTAGTACTTTCGATTGTAATTTAAGCAATTTGCGAATTTTGACGATTAAGGAAATTGCTTAAGGTGTAAGTTGACCTAAAATCTTCGAAAATTGGCAGTAACTTGTTTTGTTTCAAGAGCTACAGATTCATCGTCTTCTCCAAAAATGTGTAGTTTATCGCTCTGAATAACTTTGTAGAATACCCTTTTAATATAAAAAAATAATAGTAAGAAGTTAAGTTTGAAAAACTGTTTTGAAGGGGTCTATCGCAAATAACCCTCCATATCTCGCTACCCTTGCTATATAGAGCGTTAGTATCTTCAGCAATGTTTTTCACAACAACATTTTCTAGAACTTTGCTAAAGCAAGCTTCTACCTAAATTATTTGGAGAAATAAATTTTCTATCTCAATTGTAGATGAATTAATTACTTAACTCATTCTATCAAAAGATGCGTCTATTTATATCCAGAAACTTCTTCAAAGAAGTCTAATCTCCAAATCCAACGGTTCAAGAGTTATTGAATTGATCGTGAAACGGCAATGGTGTCTTCGACAAAGTTGCAGTATAAAAAGTCGTAAGTTTCATGAAAATATTAACTTTTTGATTTTGAAATTAATTTTCATTTCATTCTAAACGTTAAAATTATAGATTATTGAATTATAGCATTGATCATTCAAATAACGTTCAGCATAATCAAAATACCAAGCATTTCCACACAGAAGGTTACGCCATGGGTAACAAACGTTCATTCTGAGCAAAAAATTAACGGTCTATTCGGAGGAAAGTGAGATATCCAGTGTCTCCAGGTGCGCTATTGAGCTCAACTTAATTGACAGCTAATCACATAGAGATTTCAAAATGTCCCACATAGTTGGCTCTAGTTGACAAAATGCTGGGGTGGCGGCGCTTACATACAAGTGTTGTAAACTTATTTATTCGTTATATGTAAAGTTTGACTGTTAAGGTTCACTGTATTTTTATTTATTTTTGACAGCTTAGTCAGTCTTAGAAGAATTAGTAGAACTTATTTTAATTTGTCTCCGACGTTTCGGTGCTTATTTATTCGATCATGTTGTTATTGTTGAAAATTGTCTGAAATATTTCTTTAAATGATATCATCCTTGACTATATAAGAAATACCACTGCTCGGACTAGCTCCTTCACCAAGCGAAATTCCGTAGGCGAAAAATAGCACGATAAGTATGGGCATAGGAGCAGATCACTTTTGATGCATTTTCAAAATTCAGCGGAATTGTCTTACACACAACACAAAGTACATTGCACGCAACGCAAAATGCATTTTGGATTTCTATTTTGATGGAAAGAAATGCATTTCCATCAAAATAGAAATCCAAAATGCATTTTGCGTTGCGTGCAATGTACTTTGTGTTGTAAGACATCAAAACCCTACAAAAACCAGCCCTATATCCAACAAAACGTCGATCAAAATGGATCAGAGTAGGACATTTGTTGAACAAACTTTTCTACGAGGGATTACAAAGTTGATGCAAAAATGGAAATGAAATGCATTTTTTTCTAATTAGATGCAAATTTGTTTTACATTGCAAGAGTTATCTACCCCTAGGTATGGGCCGTGGCAGTTGCCACGAATACGAAGATATGGGAAGAATGATTGCTAATATTTAATGCAGTCACATTGTTTTGCACGATATTTTGCTTCCATAGAATAATTAAAATATTGCAAAAAAGGCCAAATTCTCACAAGAAAGTTTCTCACTAGAAATTCAGAAAGGTAGCTGCTAATGGATTTGAACTAGGGTTTATGTACCAATAGTCGTATACTTAAGGAAAACTTTTGATAAAAAATCGATGAACATCTATGGGCGATGTTTATACGCTAACTATCTACAGACGAAACGGGCAATACATCAGTGAATGTTTTGGCGGCAAATTGCTTGTTTTCCTAATTTAAGTGGACTTCATATTCTATTTTTGTATTTTTTCGGAATCGTAGAAATGTTTGTTTTAAGAAATAATATTAAGATTAAATATGTTTAAAGAACTCTCATGTGGTCAACGCGCACGCAATCGGCTACAAGTGGCACCAGGTTGCGAATCGATTCAACTTCCTTTGGTTGTACAACTAACTGTCGTAGGACTCGCTGTTGATAGTGCTTGTAATGCTTAGATAATTTGCAAAGCTCTTTATTACCACAGTTAAGTCAACGAATTCCATTGGTTAAGTCGTAGAAACAGTATTGAATGCGAAGCAGATTCAGAAACCACCACCCAATGTGATTACTTAAAAAATAGCGGAGGGATTAACAACACTTACAGCACTTATTTCGCTTAATTCTTAAGCATTTGAATGGTGAGTAGTCTTCGAGGGAAGGCATTTGTTTCACTAACCATCACCATGGGTTATCTTTTTGCCACTTATTTGGAGACTTTAAATTGTTTCCTCGACAGATTCAGAAATTGGTCTCGTGTAGATTTCACTAGGTTAACTATTTTTTTAAATGACTTTAATATTTGTGAGCGCTGACAGCACCAAATGTTAAATGAAAAACGAAGAGTAAAATTTTTCCTGATTTAATCAACATTATTGTTCTTTCATTTAAAATTTTTCGGCTTATTGATAATAAGTGCAACGCTAATAATATTTTATAATTTGAACACAAAATAAGATTAACAATTAAATAAACATAAAGCATGAACTTTTAGTAGGAAAAATGATATTAAGTTTAAGACTATAGAGAAATTGATCAAGATTAGGATTATTTGAAAAATATGCGACACGAGCTATTAAAATGAAGTAATGCGCCAAAAACACCACATGCTGCAAAATTTAAAATATTTCAATCAATCTCATATCTCATGGTTACATATAGCCAGAAATATTTCTAAAACACCAAATTTTTCGAAACAAAATTACTTCTTTTTCTGATACATTATGTCGTCTCGAGTGAGCTTAAGAATATCTAAATTCGAGGGTTATACAAACTGTGCTGGGAAAAAAATAAAAAACGTTTAAGAAATTAATTATAACAGGTTTTGGTAGATCAAGTTTAACATAAGGAATCTTAAAAAATGTGAATACTGTAGGTCTAAGTTAGAGTTCATAACCGTTTTATTTAATAATATTTAAACAACTCATCAAAGCGTAACGAATTTAAGTTCACTTTTGGCATCAATTGGCTTCCATTCCGATTATACACAACTTTCTGCAAGGTGGTTTTAAATCGGTTCTGAAGGAAAAATTGAAAAATATGCTACAGAATTCCTCTTTTGCAAAAAAAGTATGTTTTTATCTTGAAGGAAATTAATTTTCTTCCACATTTCGTTTGCTGGTTTTTTATACGGATATGGTCAGTTTTCTTAAAAAATGCAAAAATTACATAAACTTTTGAAAATTTGACAGTTCATACGAAAAACATCCACCTCAAATATGTAGCACCCCCTATATATATTTTCTGCGTAAATATGCCAATAGAATATACTCTCGACATATTTCATAGAAATTTTAGCTTTAAAACCCATTACATAATTTCCAAATATATTTTCAGACGTTGAGGATAACAGTAACTCATTTGAAACATGTTGGAGCTTTAAAGTGGGCAGAAATTGTAGTTGTAAACAAAATTATTTTTAGTTCCATTCAAGATAAGCACATTCTGGCTTGTAACTTGTAAATTTTATTCTTTTGTGCTGACGAAAACATCGGACCACCATATATGCATATCGGCAATCCTGAAATAAGAGACCAGTTCTACAAAACTTGCCTAAATTTACCAATTTTACACTATATGAGTAGTATTTACTGTGGAAAATCGGAACCCATTTACATTTTGAGACAAACCACAAAAACAAAAACAAAATCACTGCTCACCATACGCCATCGTTTCACAGTTACCCAATGGGTCTATTAATGAAAATTGTGAAATTACGCAAAATCATGACAAGTTACCAAATAACTTTGTTCGTGGCAAATGTTGAGCATACAATTTGCTATAAATAGCAATAGATTTTATTAAACGAACGATAACTCATAAAGATGGAATATTGTTTTTTATTGCAAATTTACTCTGGCTATCACAAACCAAACCAATATGCATTAAAAGAGATAGAGTTATCAGATCTCTTCCAAAACATAGCAACACGTGTAAAAAATTAGAAATCGTGAAATATGAGGGAATGAAAAGATTCTGATCATGCACTATGATTTTAATGCGAATGTTTAATAGTTCCTTCTGATCCACTGTTACCCTCTCTCCTCTATGTATAGAAAAAAAACTGCTATTTTCGTTGTCGACCTTAGACCCATTCTATGTTAAACCTGTAAAGGGGATATTAGGTAGATTCAACAAAACCATTCATTAGCAAAAGTTTCCTTACATTTTAAATATCAACAAGCGGATTAAATCGAATTAATTTTCGACTAATGTACGCATTCGATAGGTTTTCGTAGCCAAAACTAACAAAATAGAACGCATGGAAAACGCTCTATAAAACATGTACATTACACCCTTCCTTCTCGTTATGTGCACTCAGCGCTGTTCTCCGATGCAACTGGAGGACGGCACGATAATTCGAACCTCGAATCACGGAACCTATGTTCACCTTGCTATAAAAAAACGAATGGTGCTCAGCTGTAGCTATCTCTTCAAATGGGAGAGAGAATGAGCAATGGATACTATTTCGCGACACTCATATACCAATCCTATAGAACAATAACGGTTCACTAGCATCGGAAGTAGTAAATCAACATCGTCAACTCAGCAGTTGAATAGTGAATGGTTCAATAGATGGCATATTCGTGAAGAGAAGAACGAATGAAGAGTGTTCGTTCATTCATTTTCCATGCTCTGAGCACGATCTATGCGGTCAATTACGGGGGTTTGCTATAGATCATTATAAGCCAACGTATTTGGTATCTTCTAGTCACACTTCAGAAAACAAATATAGTTCAGAATTTAATCACCCTTACTTAGGGATGATTTCGAAAGACTTTCTCGAGAATAGTTAGCGGACGACTTTCAGCTCGCTATTAGGAATAGCTCCCACAAAAACCAGCTCAGCGACGAGAGTTTTTCCTGTCAGTCACAACCTGTCAGAAGAAATAACAACACACACCAGAAAAAAGCAAATTCTTCTTGATTATCAACGCGTATCCTGTCTGACATTTCGAGGGACCGTCTAGTACTACCTAGTACAGTACGTCTTGAGCCATGGGAAGTCTCTTAAGTCCGTCATCTCAATTAGTCTCTGGTGCTATTAACGCATATCTTCTGCTCGACCTTACAACTCGCGATATTTGTGCTGTCGCAGTCGATATGACTTTTGACAACTTGACTTTCGAATCAATTTCGGAAATAGCACGGGATCATGAAGTACCTTTATATATCACGAACAGGATACATGCAATGTTTTGTAACCGACTCTGTGTTCATCGTTAAGTCAAGAAGAGATAAAGAAATTGAGTGTCTGCGGATGTCCTCAAGGTGATGTGCTGTCACCACTGTCGCCAATAGCTTATTGAGCAAACTTGTTGAGTTTGGGTTTCCGACATATTGTTTCGCCGATGATTATTAAAAATATTCACCGGGAATTGGTCAGCTCACATCGATTTCAGAATCCAGAAAGCTTGTAGACGGGCTTTCGGCAAATCTTGGGGGCTCAAACCCAAGTACATTTATTGGGTTTACGCAACAATTGGTAGATCATTACTGGAAAACGGGTGCCTTGTGTGGTGACAGAAGGGAGAAGTCACGACAACCGAATCAATATTCAGAGGATGGTCTTTCTGGCGATGACTGGTACCTTCACGACAATATCAACTGCTGTTCCGGAGGCACTCTTGAATTGAAAAGCACTGTATGTGTTTCTGAAGCATACCGTCTTAAGGTTACTGGGCTCTGGAACAGCAATCCAATAGATCGTGCAACTAGTCACACAAGACCCAAATGGTTACTTGGGATGAGTATATACTTGCTCACAGTGACCCTACACTCACATGAAGTTTTCCTTTTAAAACTTTTAATATGAGAATTCCTCTTCGTGGAGAATGGCTATCTGGCTCTATGGAGCGACAACTTGAAAGTTACGTAGTTTGTTACACTGATAGTTCTTTGTTGTAGGGCTGATGCGGTGCAGATGACTAATCTCGTGATTCAAAGCAGAAATCTTCGCGATTCTGTGTGGCGTATAATCGGCACTTCACTAGGGAATATGTGGAAAAAGAAATTATTTTTTCTCAAACAGTCTACCATAAAAGCACTTAGTCGGTAGATTCGATATCGAAATTAGTGATCGCATGTCAAACTAAAATTGACGAACTTAGCGTTTCAAATGCTATCTATCATTTATGGGTACTCAGTCATTCCGGTGTTACTGAAAATTATCACATGGCTACTATACAGCGTGCTGAGTATTATTCGTGTGATCTTTGTGAATCCAATTACGGAACCTCATACAAACTAACTGCAATGCAGTAGTGCAATTGCGTATCCGGACTATTGGTTTTTCATACATAGATGTATAGCTATGAGCTAAAACTATATATTATTGTTCCTAACCCGGTTTGGCAAAGAACTATAGCCTTTTTCAGCAAGGTTTATTATTCTGATGACAGCACCGTGCAAAGAGGTTAAAAGCTAGTTGGTGTAAGTGCTAGAGTTGGGCTATATAACTTTGGCTAGTGGATACGTAACCTGACACCAAGCTATCGGAGCCGCGCCGACCCTTTTGTGATTGAACTAATTATTGATTTTTTCGTTTCATACACATGCATGGCCGAGAGCAACTAATGACACAGCTCAGCTAGCTGAAATTGAATATTTTTGGCTGCATTTTTACCAAAGAAAAATATGGGTATTACCAAAAATATGTTTAAATTGCTGCAATGTTCTGCTGTATCAATTTTGTTGGCTATTTTCGGCAAATTTGTTTATTGTTTTATATTGTAATTGAATTATGTTCTAATTTTCCATTTCCTAACCTTTTTTTCATTTTCTTTTCCCTTCCCGAGGAAAGTGATGAAACGAAATGGCAAGGCACAAATCTCCGAATAACATGGAGAACGTACCAATGGAGCCAACTATAAATTGAAAAAAAAAACTCATACACTCACAATATATTTAGGCCATTAGAAAACCAGGGGTCCTTCGATTCACGCAACCAATATCACTTTCTGAACCCTACAACTGGAAAGCATCGGCTTGAAGAAATCCATATGTGAAAAGTGGTTTCAGTCAGAACTCTTCCAAATTTTCGTAAAATTTTTGAAGGCAAGGGCATAACGGGACGCCTAGACCTAAATGAAAATCCACCAAATATTGGCTCCGGTATTATTTTATGAAATCACGACTAACATAGTTTGAGTACATTCGATTTACGTGTTTTTCGGCCTACTCTACCGAGCATGGCATATATCGACTACAAAAAGGCTAATAATTCTGTACTACCTTCGCATCGTCTATCGGTAGTACAGTTGAACAATATAGACGATAATGCCATCACGTTGATGAAGAACGCAATGAGATATGGGGTACTTCACTGCACATTACCAATGGAACAACAGTTTTTGAGAAACAACGTTGTCCTCAAACTAATATTGTTTATACCAACCTATATGTTGCTTTTAATAAAGTCAACCACGTTGTAACAATCGCCAAAATTGAGAAAGTCGGAAGTAACGATAGTATTTGCAGATGTTTCGATCCTACAGATCGAGAAAGAATGGTTGTCATTGGAGATTGTCAGGAATCAACATTTACTTCTACATCAGGAATAGCCCAGGGAAGCTACTAGCAGCCGTCGATGTTTACTTTAATAACCTTTATTTAGTGCTGAAGACTCTGCCGGTCCTTCGCAAACGATCTCAAAATATCGCATCCGCTCAATTGAGGGTTGTAGATTCCTCCAACAGCAGCTAAAAATTTTCGTTGATTGTGGCGTAGCAAGAGTCGCTTGTGTATAAATCCGGAAAAGTGCTCGGTGAACGAAGAGGAGAATTTTGCGAGTAAGATTTAACGGGGTGGAGAGGGTTTCTTCTGACTGTCCTAGGTTTTTACTCGGCTAATATGGTCACCCTCCCGAAACTAGCATTCACTTTTAATCCAGTGCTGTGCAATCTCACGATGGTCTATGAAGTGTGGCGGTAAATATGAAGTGACCGTTATTTAATTTCCATTTTCCTCACATAGTGTTTCAGTTTACTATCTCTCGCAGAAACCGTGCGAGAGAGCGTATTGAAATGATAGACGGAATACCATTTATTTTGTATTGGTATGGTAAACTAAATATTATCAATGTATGGTATTTAGGCACGATACGATGCTTTTTTGGTTTTTCTCTCCTGATTCCATTTGTTTCTTTGATGCAAAGCTATTTGTGTGAAACCGCCTGTTCGTTAATACTAGTTCGTTGGTTGTAATAAGATGATCGTATTAACCGTATTTATATTTTAAATAAAATGATGGTCGATTTCAATTCCTCTCAATAATGATTTCAATGAGTGAGAGATTCAGAAGTGAGCCGTTTTACTGTTGTCAATTCATTGGAGTGAGAACCGTAACGCAATTAGCATCGCTCACTGTTTTGACTGCGAACCGTTTCATTCATTTTCAGATTTACCATCGCTACCGTGATGTAGCTCAGCACTGTTTTCAACGTCTCCCTTATTCATTAGGGGCCCGTCATGAATAACGTTCAATATTTTTGTCAATACTAGCGAGTATTAAAAAAGGTATTGTACGTATAATAGAAAAAGTTGTATTGATGATGTTCAGAAGGGGTTGACGTATTGAACCGTACTGCCGCTACTCACTTCCAAGCGGACCGAAACATTACGAAGAATTGAATGCCTTCACACAGAAAAAAATATTGGTAAAAGTAAGAGTGTTCCGCTCTTGGCAAAAAACAACCAACGCCAACTATTAGGTTGAAAGTAAAACTTTTAAATTAATCCAGAATGATAATCAAAGTAAAAGTTTTCCTTTTAATCAAATGAAAAATAGTACTCAAAACAAAAGTTTTATTTTTAAACTAAGAGTATGCGTTGGTTGTTTTTTGCTAAGAGTGATAAACTCTTATTTTTAGCAACATTTTTTTTCTGTGTGTTCAGATCAGAAGAAATATAAATACATTTGCTAACAAAAGCGTAAATTTTTTATATGTCGACAAATTGGAGGCAGAAGGTGGTATTTTTTACATTTCAGAGCATAAGTGATCTGCGCAATCCCTGTCTGGTGCATTTTTGCTCGATAATCCCACACGGAGCCAGCATTGAAACAAAATTCCATTAACAACTGACTTATACAATTGAATTTGTACCGAAAATAACTGAATGAATCAGTGGCGTAGCCAGAAATTTAGTTTGGAGGGGGTTTTGATGAAAATCGCAATTTTTTTGAAAAAATGCTAAAATTTAATATGAGTTTGATAAATTATTGAAAACTCAAAAACATAAGTAGTCTAACAGATGTCATTCCAGTCTACAAACAAGAAGGATCAACATGGAACAGTTTTCAAACCTCTATAGATTATTTTCTTGTATAATATGTCAATGAAGTCAAAAATTGCGATCTTTTAAAGTGGGATAAATGATCTAAAAAATTTTCAACGTTCGAGATCACCTAATATAATAATCCTTGACTTTGAAGGTTTGACAACTTCGGGAAGTTATCAACATAAAACAGCGCCTGCTTTGATATAGAAATTTTAGTGATTAACTCTCATAGAGGTAATTATGGTGAATTAATTTTTCAAAAATATTAAGAGACATGGTGCCTTCAGCAAAGTTTTTGATAATGTCATTTCAAACAATTTTGTTGAAAATATGAAGGCTACATGAATTCAACATATAGGGATTTAAATGGACTGGGCCTGCTATATTTCTTCTTAGTGAAGAAAAATTTAGGTGAAAACTATTTTTTTCTGCGCTACGGATAAAATTGTTTGAAACAATCATTGCGAGTTGAGAACACAAAACCTATAACTAAATTATGGATGGATGGAACTGAAACTTGCGTTTCGACTTCATCTCATCAGAATCCGACACTAACTTGGTGGGCGGACTAAGCTTGCGCCGAATTGATGCTAGCTCCTGAAAATGGAATCACTCTTCGTGATTTTGAGTCCTTTTAATATCTGGGAATTATTTGTTTTATATCCAGTTCCCTTATTTTTTTTTGTAAACTTCAAAGGCACCTTGAACGCAATGTGAATTTATTATTTAATTACCGCAGAAGAGATTTATCAAATACAGTAATTTCAGAATAGCTTGTCGTAAAGGTTTTCTACTACTATATTTCGATACTCTGAATATGTGGGATATTTATGTCTTTGTCAAAGTTGTTTGAAATAGCACTTTCGAAAACTTTGCTGGGGACAGCAAGTCTCGACCCAAATTTGGTTGAAGACGAGGATTAACCGTCAAAATTATTCTATCAGCAGATGAACAGTTTTACGTTTTGAAATTCTTCAATGTTACTTAACATCGAAATTTGGCAGTTTCGAATGAATGTGATCGTGACCGTTAAAAATTTATCGAGCATTAATTTTCTCTTTCTTGATTAGTCAACCTCACAACTTGCAGTACTAGTACGTAGCACACAAAATTTTAGTACGCCATTCATTGCATCCTGCTAAGAGGCTATTCATATAGTTGACAATACAACAAAAATCCAATGCTGCTAGACCTGCTAGAGACAAAATTACATCAGCTTTCAACTAGTTTCTGAAATGTTATTCTTGTTGTTAACCATATTGAATTGTTGTTTAAACTCTACACAATCTAAAAAAATACATTTTCAGCAAATGTTGAAATGTATGTAAGTTTTCGGTAAACAAGCTTATGTTTTATATGCATTCAACCTATTCAAATTTAGATTCCCATTCGAAAAACTGTCTCTAATCCATATTTTGAAGCATCTTTCTAAAAATGAGCTCGTAATAATTCAGACAGTTATTTTATTTTACATTGAAGTAATTTGACAACTATGGGATTTTGGCTAAGAGATAAGTTACAAGATCCCTTTCCCATAATTTTCCAAAAGTTCTCATGACGCTTTAAACACAGTTCTCAATGTAGTGATCAGAGAATATTTTTCCAAAAATATTTTGTGGAATATTAAATTAAATTCGTCAGCATCAATTTTTTTTCAATCCAATTAATTTTGGTTTGGGGGGGGGGGGGGTTTAACCCCCAAAACCCCCCCTGGCTACGCCACTGGAATGAATGCGTTGCGCCATTCAGCTCGGACCGAGGATGTCGACATTTCTGCGATCTGACCATTATAATCCTAATAAGATGCCAGCAAATGGATTGAGTTAGCGGACAGCTTACTGTGGTCATAAATCACACCAAAACAAAACCAAACACATATTTGTTTAATCTTCCCAACTGAAGCACTGAAGCGTTCAAGAGTTAATTCTTTTTTCAACTGGGTGAGTATTATGAAAACATTCATACACTACTCATCACATCGCTCGCGTATATTGCAGAGTTTTCTTCTTAGCTTCATTAAACAATTCGTTTTATTTTTCAAATCCTCCGAAAGACATGCCAAAACACCAAATAAAACCATATTAATTGCTCCTTTTAAAATACACGTCCATATGAATATCAAAGTTTTAGAAACTGAAGCAAAACATAGGTACCGTGAAAGCACCATATTTCACGTACTTACTACGGTGGGGTATTGTTATATGGAAAAACGTAATCATAACCACATCAACCGAGCACAGCACTTGTTTGGTTCTATATGGGGTCCCAAATAACTGTGCAAAATTTGGGGTCGATTGGTTTTGACCCGGCTTAGCGCAATGCGTTTGAAATTTGTATGGAAATTAATATGGGGAAACCTAACCTTTTTGTATTTTAAATTCCAGAGACTACAATTCTTCCTACAGTATGCCAACAATTAGATAGATATTTAGTGTAGGGTATACAGAACAATTTATATCTGTTTAAAGTTCGATACATCGAATTAAATGCCAAAATCATTGTTTGCCAACACTTCTGGTGTACCAATGATAATTCATACAGAATACCAAAATAACACCATATATTTTAGATTTACCGCATAGTAACAATGAAACGAAACATACCGTATCCCTATGCATTGACTTGTATCCACAGACTAACAGACATAACACTCGAAAACAATACTTCGCCTGTCATTTTAAATATATTTGTAGTTGGGACTGTGGCCACATTTGCAATTATGGCGCCACTGACATATGAGTAAGCTTATGGAAGATAGACCACTAGTGAAAAATTGTTCCCAAAACCTGAGCCACCAGCAAATGAGTGGGACCGTGAATAAAAGGTGGAGCTAGTGTGCTGGGAAAATTGCCGGATCGAAGTTTTTTGAGGGAATTCCATCATAGTGTTATGTCTGTTAGTCTATGTTGTATCTTTGGAAGTAACGATACAGACTGTATCAACAATATGTCAGAAGATTGCATTGATTATATTTCGGCTTAATACGCATTATGATTTGATAGCATGCTCATTTCGATGCTGTTTGGTCACGAGGAGTGAAGCTAATTTCAACAGCAAGTTTTGCTTCGGGTGATCGAATAGCATTGAAAAGAGCATCTTATCAAATCAGAGTGCGTACTAAACTGAAATATAATCAACGCAATCTTCTGACGTATCAACTCGACATCAGTTGATTTGGTCTGTAACGATACTTATGTTGTCAAAAGTCAAGGCAGAGGGATACAGCCAGTTTCGTTTCATTGTTACTATTATGCATAGGGCATTGTGCAAATGTTTTGAAATAATTCATCTGAATACTTCAACTCGACAATATGTATTTCAGTTCGAATTTCTATATATTATATAAGCCTATGAGCTAAGGTTATTGAAATATACCAATGCGGTAAAACTAAAATATATGATGTTATTCTAGTATGCTATATGAAATATCATTGGTACTCCACCAGTGATGGCAAAAAAAATGATTTTTGGCATTTAATTCGATGTATCGAAATTTGATCAGCTACAACTTATTTTAGAGATATTCTAACATCAGACATCATTCGGCAAAGTTGTTCAACATATCATGGACTACACTTCTATCTAATTGTTGGCATGCTGCTGGAAAAGTAGGTTCCCCCATACTAATTTCCATACAAATTTCAAACGCAATGCACTACGCCGGGTCAAAACTAATCGACCCCAAATTTTGCACAGTTATTCGGAACTCCAAATGGAACCAAAAAAGTGCTGTGCTGAAAAAACGTTCATTTTGCCCCACCCTAGTACCTACGGAATTAAGTTAGCTATTCCGTGCACTTTTTTCATTTCTCATTAGATGTGAAATGTAAATCTGGGATACTTGATGGTATTCTAGCGCTTAAAATAAAATAGCGAACTCTAGCCTGAATATCAAAGTGAAATGTTTGAAAATGTGCGGTGTATGGTACTGCGCGACATTGTGCGATCACAGTATAATGCCGTCTAATAGTTACAAGATAAATACTATATATAATAGATTCCACCAACTTTCGCTACCTGTATTTAAAATGTAACATCATTTCGTTGAGCTGGAACCCATTTTTAAGCTATTTATTCTTGAAAAAAACTAAATGTTGCGAACAATTTGCGTTAAAGCATTACGATGTTGGTTTTCTTAAAAAATAGTCATGATCAACGCATCACGGAGTAATCGTGTATAGACCAAAAAAGACTGTAGTCGCGTCCAGAGGTGGTCCCTGGTAACAATTGAGGTTTTATGGTAGTTTTATAACCACTTATAAAACTTAGATTGCATTTGTAGCATGCTATAAAACTTCAATTGTTACTTGGGGTGTATTGAATATGATGATTCGCGAGCCAAATGTCCATTTTATATATAACTTATGATAGTGTACTGCAGCAATGCCCCATTCTATACCATCAAACAACATCATTTTCGATTACCAGAAATAGTTATATTAAGGTCCGCATTTATCTGAAATTATCGCACATAGAGTTGGTGCTCTCGAATTGTATTAGGCTCACAATTTACAACACGGATGAATTGATAGTAAATTTGCTATATATACGTTAATCATCTTTCATTAATTATTTTGACTAAGTGGTTGTTTTGATCGTTTTTTTGTTATTTAGTAACTATCACTATTTAGTATCGTCGCTTGACTAACTCGCAGTTTCTCCACGATCTTTCGCGATACGGAACGCGTTATATCGGTCGTCGAGATCGACATAAAATGTTTTCGAATCGATAAAACGATTATTTGATCTGTGTGTTTTACTACTATTGTTCTTAAGAAAGTGGATTTCGAGGTTTAAGTTCTATTACTGTCGTTTTGTTCTTCATTTATATCGTTGGCAGTAAAATGCATTTTATGTTATTTTATTTGCTCATTTTGTGTTCTCGGGAGGAATCACTGAGATAGCCTTCTTTTCTTGGTGTGTTCTTCGTTGAACTGATTCTAAACGGCATTATTTGCAGTACTCTTGCAGCGGGCTTTTTTTAACCAAGCGGTTCAAAAATAAACACAGATAAGTATATTAAAAATAGTTTGTTTATTAAAAAATACATTATAACTTTAATATTATATTGATCACATTCGCTATAAAAAACTGAAATTACAAGTACTGCTCAGGCTGTGTTCATTTCATTCGTTACCCTCGCAATTATCTAACTTCTGATTTATAAAACCATAAGTGTGTGTCTTCCTTCATTCAGTTTTGTTTTTGTTTCTCTCGCAAAACTAAATCTAGATTCTTAGACGTGTATATATTTCGACTAAAATACGATTCTTTATAAATGTTACCTCACTTGAAACATTCGTAAAACTAATATCACTCTCGCATTTTCTCTCTCACGTACCTTTTCTATTCTTTTCTTGAACATCCTTTGCTGCTTTCGAATTTCACCACAGCGAGTTGGGTGACAACAGCGAGTGGGAGAAAAACGTTCCACCCTTGCCCACCCCAGTCCCGCAATTCTTTCGCGCTTATCGATCGTACAGTTTTTCTCACTAATCAATAAGGTAGTGTTAATCTTCTTGCTCTCTTAAGGGAGAAAGCAAAAATATCCTTCTACTAGTAAAGGGATTCAAAGGAATAAGATCATCGTTATAAACTAATTATTATTTTAAAATTGTGTACGTGGTTGTCGCAGGTAAAATATAAGAATGGACTCCAGAATGTTTGATACAAAAGTTTGAACCAAAGAATAACAACTCTAGTAATGACGACGCCGTTCGATGATGGATCACACACGATGAAATGAACACGTTAAAATAGGATTAACGTGGAAAGGAAATGACAACACGGCTACACAAATAGTTGACAGGATAATTCGCTGGTGAACAGTAGAAACTGGCGGCTGAACATGTTAGGATACTCCGACTGTGACTGGAAAGTAGATGCACGTTGGTTTGCGGTCCGTCTAGGAAGCCACCAATGCCTACGATGGGGTACCACTTCGACTTCCGCATGTTATGTGTTTTGCTTGTGTGTGTTTGTGTGTCGTTGCTATTACAGTGTATATTCACTAATCTAATTTACGCGTTTTCCTAAAGGACTCAACGATCAATCCCAGCCGTTTTCCTTGATCATGTGAGCCAGTTCGATGATGTACTTTCCTTCCTTATATTTTTGGCTAGACTCGAAAGCGTGTTCCTACAAAATGGTGATACAAGAGTATTATTAAAGGTACAGTAAGTATACATGCGGATATTTTACGTATTTCCATCCTAGAGGTGTCTTGCAGCATTCGCAATATATGTCAGCTACGGCATGTAAGCCTGTTAGTAGAACGCGTTCTTCGGCCTGACCACAAGCTACGTTGACCCTATGTAGAAAGCAATAATTCAATGCATCAGTATGTATCGCAAGAAGGGTAATTTATAACATCATGTTACATGTCATTTTTTTACATATCATTCGACTTTGAGAAAATAAGGACTTTTTC
Source organism: Topomyia yanbarensis (assembly GCF_030247195.1). Taxonomy (NCBI): domain Eukaryota; kingdom Metazoa; phylum Arthropoda; class Insecta; order Diptera; family Culicidae; genus Topomyia; species Topomyia yanbarensis. The sequence goes on from NC_080672.1 coordinate 155,859,554, forward strand.
AAATGCGATGGTTTTTCTTATTTCCTATTTGAATGATTTTGATGAACATATTTCGATCTCTAAAAAAGTTTGCTAAAAATATCGATAATTTTATTTTTGATAACTAAATTGATCACAATCATTCGTTTTCGAGCTCTCCATCGAGACAGAGGTTGTTTTTTTCTAGTCCGTAGTGCTGTGTGAGGCGATAAAGAATAGTTTTAATCCGCATTCAAGGTTATTTTGCCAGTTCGGTTCGGTCCTCAGTCTTTTGTTCGCGTGTGAGGATTAAACAATAGCCAGCTGTATAAGCTGGATCGGTTCGTCGTTGGACACCAGTTTAAAGCTAAGTGGTTTTTGTCTTTTGTAACACATTTATTGCTTTCTTCCGTCTGCGCGGGCGCTGACCCCGTGCGTTGACGTTTTCTATGGTTCCCTCTCCGGATGGTCAAATGGAAGTTGAATCGGGTTCAACTTCTAAGGCTCCCCCCCGGCCCAAATGCTATCCAGAACTCTCAACTGGTCCATTTGTGGTCTTCTTTCGGCCCAAGACTAAATCACTGAATCTTCTTCAGATTTCTAGAGACCTGACGGAACGGTTCTCGGCTGTGACCGAAATTTCAAAGGTCCGCTCGGACAAGATAAGGGTGTTGCTAGCCAACTCAAAGCAGGCAAACGATATTGCTTGCTGTGAGCACTTTACGCGGGATTATAACGTGTATATTCCGGCTGTAAGAGTACAATCCGAAGGCGTCGTAACCGATGAGAGTTTGACGTGCGAGGATCTGCTGAAGTACGGGGTTGGCCGATTCAGAGACCGCTTACTTCAGCCAGTTAAAATACTTGAGTGCAAACGTTTGCACTCAGTAGTAGTTGCGGGGGATGGTTCAAAAACGTACCCCCAATCAAACTCTTATCGGGTGACCTTCGCTGGTACCGCTTTGCCAAATTTCGTCCTCTTGCACAAGGTTCGTCTGCCTGTGCGTCTGTTTGTGCCGCGGGTCATGAATTGCACAAAGTGTAAACAACTGGGTCACACAGCCACCCATTGTAGCAACAAGGCCCGCTGTGGAAAATGCGGGGAGAATCATCTAGATGATTCGTGCAGTAGGCAAGCCGAAAAGTGTCCTTACTGTGCGGAGAGTCTGCATGATATCTCGGTATGTCCCGCGTACAAACTACGCGGGGATAAACTGAAACGTTCCCTTGCGGGACGATCCAAACATTCTTTCGCAGAAATGTTAAAGAATGCTACGCCACCATCCTCAGCAAACATCTATACTCACTTGCCTCCTGACGAGGGCGAGGCTGGTAACCCACAAGAGGGAACATCTACTAGGGTGCCTAGAATTTATAGGAAGAGGAGGAACACTTCCTCTCGTAAAGTTCCTTGTAAAGGCCAGAAGGTGTCCCTTGAGGGGGCTCCGAAAGTCACATCTATTGGAAGTGTTGCAATCAAACCGAAGCAATTAGCTCCTGGTCTCGGAGGATTAAGCTCAGAGAAGGAGTTCCCAGCACTTCCAGGAACATCAAAAACCCCAAGTGTTCCTTTGTTTCAGTTCGAGAGTAATCACAGCACTGGAATTATAAAACTCTCGGACATAGTGGACTGGATAATAAAAACTTTCAATATTACTGATCCTATTAAAAGTCTTATGTTAGCTTTTCTCCCTACAGTGAGAACATTTTTGAAGCAGTTGACTGCTAAATGGCCCCTCCTCTCAGCGATTGTATCCTTCGATGGCTAACTCATCGAACGAGGTCACGGATTTGATCACTGTTCTACAGTGGAATTGCAGAAGTATCATCCCGAAAATCGATTCCTTCAAAATTTTAATAAATAATTTGAGTTGCGATGCATTTGCATTATGTGAAACTTGGTTAACTTCCGACATAGAACTCAACTTCCACGACTTTAATATTATTCGCCTGGATCGAGACACCCCCTATGGAGGAGTGCTTTTGGGGATCAAAAAGTGCTATTCCTTCTACAAAATTAACCTTCCCTCGATAACAGGTATTGAAGTTGTCGCTTGTCAAGTAACAACCAAAGGCAAAAGCCTTTGCATAGCTTCCATATATATTCCCCCCAACACCGCGGTTGGGCACCGACGCCTACAAGACATCTTAGAATCCCTGCCAGCACCGCGACTAGTTTTAGGAGACTTTAACTCTCACGGTACAGCATGGGGTTGCCTCTATGATGATAACCGGTCTTCCTTAATTCAGGATCTTTGCGATAACTTCAATTTGACAATTTTAAACACGGGTGAAATGACACGAATTCCTGCTCCTCCAGCGCGCCCGAGCGCCTTAGACTTGTCCCTTTGCTCAACATCGCTGCGGTTAAATTGCACGTGGAAGGTAATTCCTGATCCCCACGGCAGCGACCATCTGCCGATTGTAGTCTCAATCAATAACGGTTCAAGGCCATTGAAATCAATCAATATTTCGTATGACCTCACACGAAATATCGATTGGAAGAGCTATGCTGCCGCGATATCCGACAACATCGAATCTACCCAAGAACTTCCTCCGGAGGAAGAGTACAGCTTTTTGGCTGGCTTGATTCTCGACAGCGCGAATCAAGCTCAGACTAGGCCAGTACCCGGCGCGAGCATACAAAAACGTTCTCCCAATCCCTGGTGGGATAAAGAGTGCTCAGACGTGTACGCGGAGAAGGCCGCCGCGTTTAAGACCTTCCGGAACGACGGGTTACCCGCCAGTTTTCGACAGTACGCGACGTTAGACAAGCGAATGAAGAGTTTGATGAAAGCCAAAAAACGCGATTATTGGCGCCGGTTCGTTGACGGATTAACGAGAGAAACATCGATGAGCACTCTTTGGGGAACAGCCCGACGTATGCGAAATCGAAACAGTACTAATGAGAGCGTGGAATATTCAAACCGTTGGATATTCGATTTCGCCAAGAAGGTTTGTCCGGATTCCGCCCCGGCACAGAAGATTTACCGCGCCGCGTCTCCTCACGATAGCGCGAACGAAACACCTTTTTCGATGGTGGAGTTCTCACTTGCTCTCTTGTCGTGTAACAATAAAGCTCCGGGGCCAGACAGAATCAAATTCAACTTGTTGAAGAATCTGCCTGACTCTGCCAAGAGACGCTTGTTGAACTTATTTAATAAGTTTCTCGAGGCTAACATTGTCCCACTCGATTGGAGACAAGTGAAGGTCATCGCCATCCAAAAACCAGGAAAACCAGCCTCCGACCACAATTCGTACCGTCCGATCGCAATGCTATCCTGTATCCGGAAGTTGTTCGAGAAAATGATCCTATCCCGCCTCGACAATTGGGTCGAAGCAAATGGCTTACTGTCAGATACACAATTTGGCTTTCGCAAAGGCAAAGGGACGAACGATTGTCTTGCGTTGCTCTCAACTGAAATTCAAATGGCCTATGCTAGCAAAGAGCAGATGGCATCAGTGTTCCTAGATATTAAGGGGGCTTTTGATTCAGTTTCGATCAACATTCTTTCAGAGAAGCTGCACCAGCATGGTCTTTCAGCGACTTTAAACAACTTTTTACTAAACTTGTTGTCGGAAAAGCACATGCATTTTTCGCATGGTGACTTATCGACATCACGATTTAGTTACATGGGCCTTCCCCAGGGCTCATGTCTAAGCCCCCTTTTATACAATTTCTATGTCAACGACATTGATGAATGTCTTGACAATTCCTGCACGTTAAGGCAACTTGCAGACGATGGCGTGGTGTCTGTTACGGGACCCAAAGCTGTCGATCTACAAGGACCATTACAGAATACCCTGGACAATTTGTCTGCTTGGGCTATTAAGCTGGGTATCGAATTCTCCACGGAGAAAACTGAGCTAGTTGTATTTTCAAGGAAGCGTGAACCAGCACAACTACAGCTTGTATTAATGGGTCAAACTATCGCTCAGGTCTTCACAGTAAAATATCTAGGGATCTGGTTCGACTCGAAAGGTACTTGGGGATGCCATATTCGGTATCTGAAACAGAAATGCCAACAAAGGATCAACTTTCTTCGTACAATAACCGGAACATGGTGGGGTGCCCACCCAGGAGACCTAATTAAGTTGTATCAAACAACGATACTGTCGGTAATGGAATACGGATGCTTCTGCTTTCGCTCCGCCGCGAACATACATTTCATCAAACTCGAAAGAATTCAGTATCGTTGTTTGCGTATCGCCTTAGGGTGCATGCAGTCGACCCATACGATGAGTCTCGAAGTGCTGTCGGGCGTTCTCCCGTTGAAAAATCGATTTTGGGAACTCTCATATCGATTGCTCATTCGATGCGATATCTTGAACCCGGTCGTGATTGAAAATTTCGAAAGGCTTGTTGAGCTCAATTCTCAGACCCGTTTCATGTCCCTGTACTTTGACTACATGGCGCAGAATATTAACCCTTCTTCTTACAATCCCAACCGTGTGCATTTCATAAATACTTCTGAATCTACTGTTTTCTTCGACACATCCATGAAAGACGAGATTAGTGGAATTCCGGACCACATACGCCCACAAGTGGTTCCAAACATTTTTTATAATAAATTCCGAGAAGTCGACTGTTCTAAGATGTTTTATACTGACGGATCAAACCTCGAAGGATCCACTGGCTTCGGTATTTTCAATCAAAAGTTCACCGCCTCCTACAAACTCAGTGACCCTGCTTCAGTTTACGCCGCAGAACTAGCTGCCATTCAGTATACCCTTGGAGTCATTGAAACATTACCCGCAGACCATTACTTCATCGTTTCGGATAGCCTCAGTTCCATTGACGCTATTCGCTCGATGAAACAAGGCAAGCACTCCTCGTATTTTTTGGGGAAAATACGGGAGCTACTGAGTGCTTTATCTGACAACTCTTTCCAGATTACCTTGGTATGGGTCCCTTCTCATTGCTCCATTCCGGGCAATGAGAAGGCAGACTCCTTAGCTAAGGTGGGTGCCTTAGAAGGAGACGTTTACGAAAGACCAATTTGCTTCAGCGAATTTTTCAGTATTACTCATCAGAGAACCCTCGAAAGTTGGCAAACTTCGTGGAGCAGTGGAGAGCTGGGAAGGTGGCTACATTCGATAATCCCTAAGGTATCGACGAAACCTTGGTTCAAGGGGATGGATGTGGGTCGTGACTTCATTCGTGTGATGTCCCGACTCATGGCAAACCATTACACGCTGGATGCACATCTCCGGCGTATTGGGCTCGTGGATAGTGGTATCTGCGCTTGTGGCGACGGCTATCACGACATCGAGCACATTGTCTGGGCGTGCACCGAGTACAGTTCCGCTAGGTCTCGGCTAATGGATACCCTGCGGGCCCGAGGAAGACCAACCAACGTCCCGGTTCGAGATGTGCTGGCAAGCCGCGATGTTCTCTATATGTCCCTTATATACACCTTTGTGAAAACCATCAATATACAAGTCTAACTGCCCCTTGTTATCTCCTTATCATTCTCAGAACGCTCTTCCACCTGTATCAAACCATCTGTATCGAATGAGCCAACAAACACGGGACCTACGGCACGAACATAACACGCTTAACTCGAAATGTAGCCGATCCACATCTGAGCCGTACTACGAAATCGTCTGGAAAAACCCCTGCCATCTTGAGGAGGACCACCCGGCGTCCCAGTACATGATTCCCCTGATGAAGGCCACTCGAGTTTGTAATCCATCCGTTGATCTCACGATGCCTGAAACTGAAATAATTTTCTCTCCCTGCCATCTTTGTCTACCCCCCCTCCCCTGACTCTTATACCCAGAAGTAACACCCCTACCCCCCCAATATCATCACGAAGCATTTAGCTCTTCTTGTCTCTTCTAGTTTTAACTATTATATTATATAATCTCGTTGAAATTGCCCAACTCTACTACCCACAAAAATAACTATAATTACGAATCTTTACAAAATTCAATCATGCCCTCTAGTTATGCCTAGTTTTAAGTTAGTCGTAAAAAATTGTCCCCCTTAATTAAACATTATTGCTCCAATAATCTCACTGATAAAAATGTCAAACCATATTGCCACAAAAACTAAATGACCCCCCTAATCTTACGAAAACAATATTATCCCCTTGTGTAGATATATAAGATAGCTATAAAATCGCATTAGTTTCATTTTAAAAAAATCAATATGTAATCCCCTAGTTTGAGCAATTTAAAATGTAAAACAAAACAAAATTGGCACCTTTAAGCTAACGCAACGTGCCTTATCAAATAAACGATTTGAATAAAAAAAAAAATAAATTGATCACTAGATCAGATTTCCTCAAATTTGCTCTTATTTGAAATTCATTATCTGCCGTTGTATTGTTCGAATTTTTAGGTAATCTTTAGAAGTGTATTGAAAACATGTTTAATGATCATTATTTTTATTAATGACGATTAAATAATTTAATAACGCGAATCTTACCAAAATTGGGTCTTTTTGGGTTAAGCAATATTCAACATTTCGAGCACTTTTCGCGCAGTTTTCTAAGGCAGCGAAACGCGCATTGCGCGATAAATAAGGAATTCCACGAACAGCCGTCCGAAATTCATTAAAATCGTGATCGATCATTTTTGATTCCGATGAAACTTTACACGTTTCACCGGCATAGAAGACTAAATATTTTCCACAGTCTACGGGATCATTTTGACAAAAGATCAATTTTCCAAATGTTTGATTACCGTACTTTATACAGCAAAACTATCTGAGAATTAAATCTAGCGAGTAAAAATTTCCTGCATGAAAAAATATACACTGAAAAAAATGTTGTAACATATTTCACAAAAACAAAATTGATGAGAATCATTATTGATGATTCGGTAATTGATGATTAGCGCCATTTCGAAATCCAGGATGGCGACTTCCGATGACCACAAGATAGAGAGAACCATCATCAATATGAGTGTCATTAGAAAGGCAGTGGATAGTAGAGGTAGGAATTTTTTTTTTTATTCAAATGGGTTATTTGATAAGGCACGTTGCGTTAGCTTAAAGGTGCCAATTTTGTTTTGTTTTACATTTTAATTTGCTTCAAACTAGGGGATCACATATTGATTTTTTTAAAATGAAACTAATGCGATTTTATAGCTATCTTATATATCTACACAAGGGGATAATATTATTTTCGTAAGATTAGGGGGTCATTTAGTTTTTGTGGCAATATGGTTTGACATTTTTATCAGTGAGATTATTGGAGCAAATAATGTTTAACTAAGGGGGACAATTTTTTACGACTATCTTAAAAGTAGGAATAACTAGAGGGCATGATTGAATTTTGTAAAGATTCGTATTTATAGTTATTTTTGTGGGTAGTAGAGTTGGGAATTTTCAACGAGATTATATAATATAATAGTTAAAACTAGAAGAGACAAGAAGAGCAAAATGCTTCGTGATGATATTGGGGGGGGGGGGGTTAGGGGTGTTACTTCTGGGTATAAGAGTCAGGGGAGGGAGGGTAGACAAAGATGGCAGGGAGAGAAAATTATTTCAGTTTCAGGCATCGTGAGATCAACGGATGGATCACAAACTCGGGTGGCCTTCATCAGGGGAATCATGTACTGGGACGCCGGGTGGTCCTCCTCAAGATGGCAGGGGTTTTTCCAGACGATTTCGTAGTACGGCTCAGATGTGGATCGGCTACATTTCGAGTTAAGCGTGTTATTTTCGTGCCGTAGGTGCCGTGTTTGTTGGCTCATTCGATACAGATGCTTTGATACAGGTGGAAGAGCGTTCTGAGAATGATAAGGAAAATAAGAAGGGGCAGTTAGACTTGTATATTGATGGTTTTCACAAAGGTGTATAAGGGACATATAGAGGACATCGCGGCTTGCCAGCACATCTCGAACCGGGACGTTGGTTGGTCCTCCTCGGGCCCGCAGGGTATCCATTAGCCGAGACCTGGCGGAACTGTACTCGGTGCACGCCCAGACAATGTGCTCGATGTCGTGATAGCCGTCGCCACAAGCGCAGATATCACTATCCACGAGCCCAATACGCCGGAGATGTGCATCCAGCGTGTAATGGTTTGCAATTAGTCGGGACATCACACGAATGAAGTCACGACCCACATCCATCCCCTTGAACCAAGGTTTCGTCGATACCTTAGGGATTATCGAATGTAGCCACCTTCCCAGCTCCCCACTGCTCCACGAAGTTTGCCAACTTTCGAGGGTTCTCTGATGAGTAATACTGAAAAATTCGCTGAAGCAAATTGGTCTTTCGTAAACGTCTCCTTCTAAGGCACCCACCTTAGCTAAGGAGTCTGCCTTCTCATTGCCCGGAATGGAGCAATGAGAAGGGACCCATACCAAGGTAATCTGGAAAGAGTTGTCAGATAAAGCACTCAGTAGCTCCCGTATTTTCCCCAAAAAATACGAGGAGTGCTTTCCATGTTTCATCGAGCGAATAGCGTCAATGGAACTGAGGCTATCCGAAACGATGAAGTAATGGCCTGCGGGTAATGTTTCAATGACTCCAAGGGTATACTGAATGGCAGCTAGTTCTGCGGCGTAAACTGAAGTAGGATCACTGAGTTTGTAGGAGGCGGTGAACTTTTGATTGAAAATACCGAAGCCAGTGGGCTCTTCGAGGTTTGATCCGTCAGTATAAAACAGCTTAGAACAGTCGACTTCTCGGAATTTATTATAAAAAATGTTTGGAACCACTTGTGGGCGTATGTGGTCCGGAATTCCACTAATCTCGTCTTTCATGGATGTGTCGAAGAAAACAGAAGATTCAGAAGTATTTATGAAATGCACACGGTTGGGATTGTAAGAAGAAAGGTTAATATTCTGCGCCATGTAGTCAAAGTACAGGGACATGAAACGGGTCTGAGAATTGAGCTCAACAAGCCTTTCGAAATTTTCAATCACGACCGGGTACAAGATATCGCATCGAATGAGCAATCGATATGAGAGTTCCCAAAATCGATTTTTCAACGGGAGAACGCCCGACAGCACTTCGTGACTCATCGTATGGGTCGACTGCATGCACCCTAAGGCGATACGCAAACAACGATACTGAATTCTTTCGACTTTGATGAAATGTATGTTCGCGGCGGAGCGAAAGCAGAAGCATCCGTATTCCATTACCGACAGTATCGTTGTTTGCTACAACCTAATTAGGTCTCCTGGGTGGGCACCCCACCATGTTCCGGTTATTGTACGAAGAAAGTTGATCCTTTGCTGGCATTTCTGTTTCAGATACCGAATATGGCATCCCCAAGTACCTTTCGAGTCGAACCAGACCCCTAGATATTTTACTGTGAAGAACTGAGCTATAGTTTGACCCATTAATACAAGCTGTAGTTGTGCTGGTTCACGCTTCCTAGAAAATACAACTAGCTCAGTTTTCTCCGTGGAGAATTCGATACCCAGCTTAATAGCCCATGCAGACAAATTGTCCAAGGTATTCTGTAATGGTCCTTGTAGATCGACAGCTTTGGGTCCCGTAACAGAGACCACGCCATCGTCTGCAAGTTGCCTTAACGTGCAGGAATTGTCAAGACATTCATCAATGTCGTTGATGTAGAAATTGTATAACAGGGGGCTTAGACATGAGCCCTGGGGAAGGCCCATGTAGCTAAATCGTGATGTCGATAAGTCACCATGCGAAAAATGCATGTGCTTTTCCGACAACAAGTTTAGTAAAAAGTTGTTTAAAGTCGCTGAAAGACCATGCTGGTGCAGCTTCTCTGAAAGAATGTTGATCGAAACTGAATCAAAAGCCTCCTTAATATCTAGGAACACTGATGCCATCTGCTCTTTGCTAGCATAGGCCATTTGAATTTCAGTGGAGAGCAACGCAAGACAATCGTTCGTCCCTTTGCCTTTGCGAAAGCCAAATTGTGTATCTGACAGTAAGCCATTTGCTTCGACCCAATTGTCGAGGCGGGATAGGATCATTTTCTCGAACAACTTCCGGATACAGGATAGCATTGCGATCGGACGGTACGAATTGTGGTCGGAGGCTGGTTTTCCTGGTTTTTGGATGGCGATGACCTTCACTTGTCTCCAATTGAGTGGGACAATGTTAGCCTCGAGAAACTTATTAAATAAGTTCAACAAGCGTCTCTTGGCAGAGTCAGGCAGATTCTTCAACAAGTTGAATTTGATTCTGTCTGGCCCCGGAGCTTTATTGTTACACGACAAGAGAGCAAGTGAGAACTCCACCATCGAAAAAGGTGTTTCGTTCGCGCTATCGTGAGGAGACGCGGCGCGGTAAATCTTCTGTGCCGGGGCGGAATCCGGACAAACCTTCTTGGCGAAATCGAATATCCAACGGTTGGAATATTCTGCACTCTCGTTAGTACTGTTTCGGTTTCGCAAACGCCGGGCCGTGCCCCAAAGAGTGCTAATCGATGTTTCTCTCGTTAGTCCGTCAACGAACCGGCGCCAGTAACTACGTTTCTTGGCTTTCATAAAACTCTTCATTCGCGTTTCTAACGTCGCATATTGTCGATAGCTAGCGGGTAACTCGTCGTCCCGGAAGGTCTTAAACGCGGCGGCCTTCTCCGCGTACACGTCTGAGCACTCTTTGTCCCACCACGGATTAGGAGAGCGTTTTGTATGTTCGCGCCGGGTACTGGCTTAGTCTGAGCTTGATTCGCGCTGTCGAGAATCAAGCCAGCCAAAAAGCTGTACTCTTCCTCCGGAGGAAGTTCTTGGGTAGATTCGATGTTGTCGGATATCGCGGCAGCATAGCTCTTCCAATCGATATTTCGTGTGAGGTCATACGAAATATTGATTGATTTCAATGGCCTTGAACCGTTATTGATTGAGACTACAATCGGCAGATGGTCGCTGCCGTGGGGATCAGGAATTACCTTCCACGTGCAATTTAACCGCAGCGATGTTGAGCAAAGGGACAAGTCTAAGGCGCTCGGGCGCGCTGGAGGAGCAGGAATCCGTGTCATTTCACCCGTGTTTAAAATTGTCAAATTGAAGTTATCGCAAAGATCCTGAATTAAGGAAGACCGGTTATCATCAAAGAGGCAACCCCATGCTGTACCGTGAGAGTTAAAGTCTCCTAAAACTAGTCGCGGTGCAGGCAGGGATTCTAAGATGTCTTGTAGGCGTCGGTGCCCAACCGCGGTGTTGGGGGGAATATATATGGAAGCTATGCAAAGGCTTTTGCCTTTGGTTGTTACTTGACAAGCGACAACTTCAATACCTGTTATCGAGGGAAGGTTAATTCTGTAGAAGGAATAGCACTTTTTGATCCCCAAAAGCACTCCTCCATAGGGGGTGTCTCGATCCAGGCGAATAATATTAAAGTCGTGGAAGTTGAGATCTATGTCGGAAGATAACCAAGTTTCACATAATGCAAATGCATCGCAACTCAAATTATTTATTAAAATTTTGAAGGAATCGATTTTCGGGATGATACTTCTGCAATTCTACTGTAGAACAGTGATCAAATCCGTGACCTCGTTCGATGAGTTAACCATCGAAGGATACAATCGCTGAGAGGAGGGGCCATTTAGCAGTCAACTGCTTCAAAAATGTTCTCACTGTAGGGAGAAAAGCTAACATAAGACTTTTAATAGGATCAGTAATATTGAAAGTTTTTATTATCCAGTCCACTATGTCCGAAAGTTTTATAATTCCAGTGCTGTGATTACTCTCGAACTGAAACAAAGGAACACTTGGGGTTTTTGATGTTCCTGGAAGTGCTGGGAACTCCTTCTCTGAGCTTAATCCTCCGAGACCAGGAGCTAATTGCTTCGGTTTGGTTGCAACACTTCCAATAGATGTCACTTTCGGAGCCCCGTCAAGGGACACCTTTTGGCCTTTACAAGGAACTTTACGAGAGGAAATGTTCCTCCTCTTCCTATAAATTCTAGGCACCCTAGTAGATGTTCCCTCTTGTGGGTTACCAGCCTCGCCCTCGTCAGGAGGCAAGTGAGTATAGATGTTTGCTGAAGATGGTGGCGTAGCATTCTTTAACATTTCTGCGAAAGAATGTTTGGATCGTCCCGCAAGGGAACGTTTCAGTTTATCCCCGCGTAGTTTGTACGCGGGACATGCCGAGATATTATGCAGACTCTCCGCACAGTAAGGACACTTTTCGGCCTGCTTACTGCACGAATCATCTAGATGATTCTCCCCGCATTTTCCACAGCGGGCCTTATTGCTACAATGGGTGGCTGTGTGACCCAGTTGTTTACACTTTGTGCAATTCATGACCCGCGGCACAAACAGACGCACAGGCAGACGAACCTTGTGCAAGAGGACGAAATTTGGCAAAGCGGTACCAGCGAAGGTCACCCGATAAGAGTTTGATTGGGGGTACGTTTTTGAACCATCCCCCGCAACTACTACTGAGTGCAAACGTTTGCACTCAAGTATTTTCACTGGCTGAAGTAAGCGGTCTCTGAAACGGCAAACCCCGTACTTCAGCAGATCCTCGCACGTCAAACTCTCATCGGTTACGACGCCTTCGGATTGTGCTTTTATAGCTGGAATATACACGTTATAATCCCGCGTAAAGTGCTCACAGCAAGCAATATCGTTTGCCTGCTTTGAGTTGGCTAGCAACACCCTTATCTTGTCTGAGCGGACCTTTGAAATTTCGGTCACAGCCGAGAACCGTTCCGTCAGGTCTCTAGAAATCTGAAGAAGATTCAGTGATTTAGTCTTGGGCCGAAAGAAGACCACAAATGGACCAGTTGAAAGTTCTGGATAGCATTTGGGCCGGGGGGAGCCTCAGAAGTTGAACCCGATTCAACTTCCATTTGACCGCCCGGAGAGGGAACCATAGAAAACGTCAACGCACGGGGTCCGTGCCCGCGCAGACGGAAGAAAGCAATAAATGTGTTACAAAAGACAAAAACCACTTAGCTTTAAACTGGTGTCCAACGACGAACCGATCCAGCTTATACAGCTGGCTATTGTTTAATCCTCACACGCGAACAAAAGACTGAGGACCGAACCGAACTGGCAAAATAACCTTGAATGCGGATTAACACTATTCTTTATCGACTCACACAGCACTACGGACTAGAAAAAACAACCTCTGTCTCGATGGAGAGCTCGAAAACGAATGAGGTAGGAAATTGTTGATTAGTGCCATTTTGAAATCCAAGAAGGCGGCTTCCGGTTATCAAAAAATAGTAAAAATCATCATCAAAATATATGTCATTTGTAGAAATCGGAATTTCATGATTACTGCCATTTTGAAATCAAAGATGGTGACTTCCGGTTTTCATAAAATAGTGGAAGGAGCTGGTCAGTAGACATCGAAAATTGATGATTAGCGGCATTTTGTAATTCAATATAGCGACTTTCGGTGACCACGAAATAGTGAGAACCATCATCGATATTGGTGTCATTTGAAAATACTTAATTAGTAGATATCGAAAATTGATGATTAGCGCCGTTTTGAAATTTAAGATGGCTACTTCCGGTTACCACAAAATAGTGAGAACCACCATCAATATGGAAGCACTGACATCATTTGAAAGAGAGTGATCAGTAAACATCAGAAATGGATGATTACTTCCATTTTGAAATCCAAGGTGGCGACTTCCGGTTAACACGAAATAGTGAGAATATGCGAATGACACATTCTTTCGTGACGTTACAACGATTTGACGAATCTTCATTTGACAAATATGTTATAACTTTGTCAAAGGAATGCCTACATCAAAACTTATTACAGATTCGGAAAGTAGACAAAATTAAAAAAGATTCAAAGCACAGTTCTAAACGTATTTCAAAAGAGGCAGCAAAAAGAACGACAGCGTATACCAGCTTTAAATTTCGTAAAAACTGTTCGAAGTAATGACATTAAAAGTAGAAACTCCTGTATACAATAGTAGAAAATCCTATATGAAATACTACGCTACTGAATGTCCTAAGGAATTTGGTTGATATAAAATATTTATACTTGCAAACCTGTGATAAAAATTCATACTAATCAGTACTCTCTTTTGGTCAAATGGCATTACCATTTGTTTGATTATTAACGAACGCTTCAGATTATCTTTGCAACTTTTTGAAAACAAATCAAAACTGCAACTGCTAGTTATGTTAGACTCAATCTTCTCACACATCATTATCTCCAACTATAGGTGCAAACCCAGTTGAGTCTACACGTTCTTTTAAAATACCTAGGGTCCCTCCATAAATGACGTAGCATTAAATGAAGGAGGGGGAGTTTTTTTTATTTTGTGATGGTGTGTGACGACAGGGAGTAGGGGATCACGATTTAATATGCTACGTAACTTTTTAAAGGGGTATAGGAGTTGACCTGATGTCACGACAATCTTACCCGTTTCATCTAAATAACATCGTTTTTGTTCAAATTCTTTACGGTGACAAGGAGGGGGGAAGGTAACCGTCAAACTACGTAATTACCAGGGGATGAACAAGTTTGTAACGAAATGCTACGATGTGGGAGAGGGATGATACAAATCACTCAAAAAATGCTATGTTATTTATGGATGTAGCCCTACAGTAGCATGTTGTCAGATGTCTTAATGATAAAAACGCATCACGTATATCCGAAATATGAAACGTGTGTGCCAATATCAGGAATCAGAATATATTGGCACAAATGGCACGTTCCCCGTACATAGTCGGGGATTTGTTCCTTGCCGTGTGTTTTCATCATTTCCTGAGTGGAAGGAAAGGACAAGGAGGTGTGGGGAAGTAGAATTGGAAGGGTGGAAAAAATAACAGCACAAAACAAAAATAAACAACAGGAAAGTTAAACTCACAAGTAGTTCAACATGCCTGCGAATAAGCCTAAAGCTTTTTATCACATTGGATAAGAAACTTTAGTATGTCTCTGAGTTTCAGTCGTCCAAACATGGTTTCGTCTATATAAGGACGGCCGAAGACTCGAAATCGCAATTGCGCTACCGCTGGACAGTTGCATATCAGATGATATGAGGTTCCGTAGTCGGATTCACAAAGATCACATGAAAAAGACTCAGCGCGCTGGATATTTGCCATGTGATAATTGATTTTGCAGTGGCCGGTTAAAGCCCTTGTCAGCATGCCGCAGTGGAGCTTCGAAAAATGTAAGAGATTTTTCGAAACCACTGGGCATGTTTGTTCTAGAAACGCCTTTGTTTGGCGACACGTTGGTAGATTTTTTCCCTTATCCAACTTGTCGAAATTGGCAGCGCGGGCTCAGGACCAACGAAGTCAATCGCTGAACCTGCCCTGGCCAATTCGTCAGCCCATTCATTTCCAGTAATACCGCAATGTCCGGGCACCCAGACAAGGTAGATAGTGTTGACAATGCTTAGTTCTTCGATTTGGGTTCGGCACGCGATCACTAGCTTAGACCGGGATTTGTCTGAACTAAGGACCTTGATTGCAGCCTGACTATCGGAGCAGAAGTTTATAACTCTGCCGGACAAACTCAGTTGAAGGGCCGATTACACCCCGCACATAATCGCAAAGATTTCTGCTTGGAATACAGTACAGTATCTACCTAATGAGTGAGATTGTTCCAATCTCATTTCACGACAGTAGACACCAGCACCAGCACGTCCCTCCATCAGAGAACCGTCAGTGTAATAGACCACTTGCGTTTGTTGTTGTCTTTCCATAAAGCCAGACAACCACTCCTCTCGAGAGGGAATCTTCACATGGAATGTCCTGTAAAGAAAACTACAAGTGAGTGTAATATCGCTGGGAGCTAGAATATCTTCACCCCATGTAACCATTTATGACCACAATCGTGTATGACTGGTAGCAAGATCAACATGATTACTGTTCCAAAGCCCAGTAACCTGCAGTCTGTATGCACATGATAGTGCTTCTTGTTTGAGGTGTATGTGTAATGGTTTGATATTTAGAAGCGCCTCAAGAGCAGCAGTCGGAGTCGTGGTGAAAGCACCAGTCAACGCCATGAGCGCCATTCTTTGCAGATGGTTTAGCTTTGACTGGACTGTCACCACCTCTCCCCACTGCCACCACACAAGGCATCCGTATGACAGTATTGGACGTACAATTGTCGTGTAAATCCAATAGATGTATTTAGGTTTGAGACCCCAGGTCTTTCCAAAAGTTCGTCTGCACTGCCCGAAGGCCATGCACGCTTTCTTGACTCTGAACTCAATGTGAGCAGACCAATTCAGTTTGGAATCCAATATGACTCCAACGTATTTGACTTGATCTGCACACAGTAGCTCAGAATCAAAGAACTGCAAGGGACGAACCCTGGTTGTTATTCGCTTCTTCGTGAAAAGAACCATTGAAGTTTTGCTTGGGTTAACTGATAGTTTAACTTGTCGACACCACTGCTCGACAGCTCTTAATGCCTGTTGCATTAAGTCAAAGATTGTTCCGATGCAAAATCCAGTAATTAGTATTTGGTAATCCGTAGGTTGGAAATCCAAGCTCATTGAGTTTCTTCAATAAGCCGTCAGCTACTAAGTTCCATAACAAGGGTGACAGAACGCCGCCCTGAGGACAACCGCAAATACTCAACTTCCGTATCTCACCTGTCCCAGTGACGAGCAAAGTATGCGGTTACTAAGCATTGCGTTTATCCAACCCGAGATACAGGCTGATATCCCATGACCGCGCGTCCCTTCCATAATAGACTGGAAGGACACATTGTCAAAAGCACCCTCAATATATAGAAATACACCCAAGCCAGATTGCCGTGATGCTTTATTGTTGAAAAAGCCTCTGATATCAGTATAAATTAATGATATTTTAATAAAAGTTAATAAAACTAGTTAATTTTTATTTTATATCGAATTCAAGAAGTGTGCAAAGTAGCCCCCAGCTAGTCCACAAAAAATATTTTTGAACGCTATACGAACAACTTTATTATGTGTGAACCAAATCTGCTCATATTGGGCATAAATAATACATACATGATGACGATAAATCTGTGCTGATATGATACAAATCCATCGATTATTAAAGGAGTCATAATTCGTCAAAATTGAAAAATTGATAAAAAAGTGCGCAAAGATACCCCGCATGACGGTACGTAAACAATATTTTGACTGTGGCTTCTGTGGCCTTTTTTTAATATTTTTAATAACTTTAATAAATAGGTAACAAAAAACCAATATAATGTCAGGTATCTAAAATCAATCACAAGAAGAGAAAAAACTACAATGTTTATTTATTTATTTATTTATCTTATTTTCCATCTGACCTACATGGTCTACATGAAATATAGACCATGTAGGTCAGATGAAAAATAAAATAAATAAATAAACATTGTAGTTTTTTCTCTTCTTGTGCTTGATTTTAGATACCTTACATTGGATTTTTGTTACCTGTTTATTAAAGTTATTAAGTTTTTGTTCATAGTATTACGTAATTATTCAAATAACCTTTAGATATAAAAATACATAAACTCTGTCTTCAAAACAGATTGTACGTGTGTAATAAATAGCTTTTTTAAGTTTGCCACTGACACTGCAAGTTTAGTCTATTTAGGCATTGAATTGAAAAAACTTATTCCTTTTACAATTAAGAATTCTGAGATGATTCTAGTGCTGCACATCACTCCTTCTTTCAACTCGATCACATAAATAGGGAGGCAGCTTTCGAGTCATAATTCTAAAATGAGCAACAAATAAGAACGACTAATAATAAATAACGGTATCAAATTATTTGTTTCAGAGTGAGCCATTGTAATACATCCAGCATGAAATTAGAGGAAGTGCATCTGTTAATTTTTAAGTTATTTGCATTCGATTCATTATGATGGTTTCCACTGTTTTCCACTGTTTTGTGATAAACGGAAGTTGCCATCTTGGATTTCAAAATGGCAATAATTATCACTTTTTGTTATCTTCTGAACACTCTCTTTTAAATGATAGTCATACTTCTCTCTATTTACTGGAAACCGAAAGTTGCCTACTTGGATTTCATAATGGCGTTGTTCATCAATGTTCGTTTTCTGCTGACCACCCCCTTCAAATACCACCCATATTGATGGTGGTTCTCACTATTCTGTGGTAACCGGAAGTTACCAACATGGATTCATCAATCATTCCCAATAAACCTTTTTCTTTTTTCCTATAGTCTATGCAATCATTCTGATAATCGGCTTTTTAATTGAGACCGGGAAGGCCGAAACTCATTCGACTCACTTCGTCGTGTATGTTTGTTTGTATGTGATCAATCACCCATCGGTTACTCTGAGATGACTGAGCCGATTTTTTCAATCTTAGTCTTAAATGAAAGGTATAGGTTGCTATTGAATTTAATTCTATTACTCCCCAGTCCCCACATATCGCAATTATGGAAAGGAGCAGTAGGTTTGAAAAAGTAAACAAGGGATAAATATAAACATTTTGTCAGTCTTACCAGAACACTTTAGTTGTAGTACATACAACAATTTGTATTTAAAAAGATCAATGTGTACATGACAGCAAATATCCAGTGTAGCAAAGATACTTACACTGAATTAAACAAATACGCCCGTCCCTGGCTTCCTTGGAACGATTTCGATATAAGCTCATCGTGACTAGCTAAGTGTGCCCGACAGTGGACACAGGAATACGTTCGGTTGGCTGGCGGTAGGTATGCTTGGAACGTTTTCACCATATTGCCACTTCCTGACGATGAGGACGAAGATGACGATTGCCCGTTTGCGTGCCCTCCGTTGGCCGCTTCCTGTTGGTACAATAGTAGGTGAGAAAACAAAATATATTAGGAAATTTCAAATTTTAAAAATAACTAATACTTTTTATTTATATAAACCATCTATTCTACCTGGGTTGGATCGTGTTCTCGATTCGAGTCCAGGCCGAATGTGGTGTTTAAAACTAGATGAGTAGTGAAATGCGTGGCTCTGGGCCAGAACCGCTGAGTAGACGGTGGTGTTGGTTAGTAATGAGAAAAAACAACCGCGGAATCTGTTTCCGGGGATTGTTACTAATCTCTTGTGTTGTTTTACCCGATAACTTGGCTAGGATTTTCTACGTTAGCTTAGTGATTAGTGTTTGTTACCCTAGACCTTACAGTAAAAATAAGAATGTTTGGTTCTTTACTTCGAACAGTAGGTTAAACAAGGATACGTGCATCCGTCTTAGAGGCCCAGCTGCTGTACGCTGCTGCTTCCAATGGATCTTTCTTTTTTTGCTTCCGATATCCCTCCGCGTGGAACAAACTGCACATCTGCTACACCAACATTGGATTCATTTGTGACTGCGATTCCGACGACTAACGATCTCCACAATCGAATACTTGCACTGAAACTGTCGGGATGGCAACTTAAAACTCCACAATCCACAAATCGTGACTCTCAGCTATCTGTTGCCAGCGACGATTCTAAGCTGAACTTATTGTTCTACTCTGCCCCTATAACAACAACACCCTTGGTGGATAAGCACTTTTTCCGATTTCTGAATATTGTTGTATGGCTGCTGATAATGATGTTTACGTTGTTCCTGCTAGTGTCGGTACTGCTTTTGAAAATCTGAAACGAAACAAAGCGAAAGAATTCGTCAGACAACTTGACTCACGATTTTGCCACCTTTTCGTTCTCATGGTAAATTTGTTAATTTGATAGCTGTTATTGCGCATTAAGCCAGTGTAAAAGCGAAGATAAGACCGGACTAATGTGTAAATGTTGCGTTCTTGTTATACATGATTTGTGAATCAAAATGCTCTGCTGTTACTGCTACGGTGCAGGATAATTTCACATCCAGAGTAACACTGAATGCAGCAAAAAATGTGTAGGATAAAGTGAGGCAATATCGCCATGTAGGGCAAGTTGAGCACCCCTGTTTAGGGTTCGTCTCGGTTGCGGTAATTCCCGCAACCGCGCGGTATTCACCGCACCCGCACCGCAAAATCTGCGGTGTTGTGAGACACTTTTTCCCGCAGATGCGGTGCGGGAAAGAGCTTTTGCCGCGCGGTTTTACCGCAACCGCACCGCAAAAAAAATGATAGTGATAATTTTGATTTAACCTAAATTGATAAACAGACTGCTATTACGAAAGAAAAACTAGCTGTGTCCGAAATAATTTGACGCTATTATTTTTACGACATATTTTGGACATTAGTTATTTTATACTTCTAAGTAAAACTTCACAAACTAACCATTTCAAATACATAAAATGCAAAATCCAAATAGAGACAAAATTATTAGATCATTTAAAAACAATAAATTTGTACTCTTAAATCCAATTTAAAAATGCATCACTTCTCCCGATTTCTGTTGGAAATCGTGGATTTATGAATCGTTTTCGATATCAATTTTTCAACTGTGAATTTCGACTAATTTAAAGGAATTAGAGATGAACTAATTATGCTGGGACTTAAACAAACCCAAAGAATATAATTATCTTCATCAAACCAAACGAATTTGGAGTAATTGGCAGTAAAGGATATAAATGCATGAAAGCGTCCAAAATAAGGCGGGATCCAAATTAGGATGATTATTCTTTCATTCGTTCATCAACATCGTATTTCTATCTTCATTGATTGCTGTGTAAATTCAATGTGAATTTTTCTGCAGTCAATTTTATTGGACTCTTTCTCAAAAAGTATGCTACATAGCTTTTTTTTGCGTACTTCTATTCAAATTCACTATAATTTTTTTACCAAATTAAGTCCTAATATTTTTCAGTTACGACTATTTTGTAGCTTTTTTTTCCCAAATACCACATAACTTGACTCCAGTTCACCTCAATTGAAGTTTTTGCCATTGGCTCTTTGGGAAAATATTAGAGGAAAATACATTAAATGCTAAAACTTTTGAACTAGCCTTTAGAAAATTACACTTCACACATTTTTAAAGGGAGCAATCTTAGTTTTTGAATGAGAATACATCTGTTTCATGAAGAATGCGGAAGTTGGAGTTTTGGGATATTTTGTCCGTAAAACCCCCTATTTTTAAAAATCATTTCTGCTGTATGCTATAAATCCTAGTTTTTGCAGTTTTTCTAATGTTCAATAATTCTGTACCGATTGAGACCGGACTCCTGATTAGATGTAATCTATAGAGCAATATTTTTCATCAAATATGGCGTCGTTCTTATTGATGAAATACAATATGTTATTATTTCACTGTATTGGAATATATGCGCTACTATATAGAAGTACTGGTATTTCGACTTTATTTTTTTTGTGAAATTCCTTTAGAAATGAAAGGTGGTTTTTACTACGTAAATGTGAAAATCATGTCAAAAACATTGAACATTGAAAATATGAAAATTTAAAGAAAAAATATGCAACTTCATTTCTTATTACATTTTCATTTTACTTTTTTCAATTAACTGAAGGGTTGCTAAAATAAAAGTTTTCCTATTACTGCAGTAGAACGTTTTTGAATGTATAATGTTTGCCTTAAAATGAACGGAATTTTATTATTAGAAAATGCAAAAGTTGATTTTTTTTCATAAACATTACATTCTGAGGAATCTCCTAAAGTTAAATTTCGTGTGAATCGCCTCGTCCTTTGAAGATTTACTTCGCTCCATTCCTATTTGTTCAGCGTACACACTCAGCTATTGCGTACGCGTACCACTTCTGATACAAGCCTACGATTAAACACTCCATGAATTGGGAGTTTTTTTGAAATTCATTGCCGCAATCAAGAAAAAATACCTCCTTCGTCAAAGGTTGCTGTGATCTGTCCTCGCCGTATTTAAAAAAATCTCTTCTACCAATCTGAAACTTTTCACTGAATCTCAATAACAATCAATAAGAAAAGTTGCCACACTCTTGTATGCATCTTAACACCAAGTCTGGGCCTAGCTCAGGCTCGGATGATAAGGGAAAAGGGGATGGGTTACATCCGGAAACTGGTCCGGATCCAGACTAAACTAGTTTGGATCCTTGGACTGGTCCGAATCCGTGATCTGTTCGGACTCGGGGTCTGGGCCTAAATCAAAACCAGGTATCGGGAAACCAAAGAGGAAGTCCGGTGCAACGATTCCCATCGATTTTATCAATTGTTATTTTGCAATCCAATCAACCCAGACAAAAACGACTGATTTCAGCCTGTTTCGGCAAAATTCCAGCAGAAAGCGGCCAGAGTTCTAGGTGGTTCGGCTCGGTACTCATATAATCACAGGAATCGACCGAATTACGAACAGAGCCGAGGTTAACACATAGGGTAAGAGAGTTTACTACGGCCCACCAAGGCAAAACACATCACTTCTATTCCTAGGACCCCAGAATTATTTGTAACGTAAAAATGTCTGATAGCAGCATAATTTCATGAAATCAACGTACTAAGTTAGTTTGACATTTTTAAAATTCAACGAAACAACAATATGCGTAAAAGTTTCAAAAGAGCCATTTCGATGTAAGTTCCCACTACTTTTCTATAAGCATTTCAACTAATTGGGATGGGTAGGATTTGGTAGAACTATTTCGAGCAACTTATTTGAATGGCTAAGTTCCTATCAATGTTTTTGAAATTGTTTGAAACTATGTGTGCGTGAAGAATGATTTCACAACAGCCCATCACCGGACAAAACGCCCCACTAAATTCTGGATGGAACGTCCCATTATTAGCACAAAGGGGATGTAACTATTGCGCCATTTATGAGCTTCAAATAAGAGTAATACTGATTTTCTTTAGGTAAATCAAGGTTCCGTACAATGTATGATCTTTTTTAGCATTATAAAAATTTCAATTTTTCGATTAGCGCGTATAACCATATTGTTGTAGGGCATACTCATCGATTGCTGTTGGGCATATTATCCTTTTGTTGTGGGGCATATTACACTGAAATCGGGGGCATTCTGACCTGGGTGAGCGAAAAATTTGAGCATTTTTGAGAAACATGTAATATTTTTTTGCATCTTTCAACAAAAAAAGTGGGAACTATTTTCTTATTAATATAGCAATAAATATGACTAGTTGCTGCGGAGATCATAGTGCCCAACGTTGAAATATAACTATTTCTACTTAAGAGGGTGTATTAGACTAAAAAACTATTTGGTCGTGTGATGCACATACATTTACAGCTATCGAAACTACTACTAGGAACCATTCATAAATTACGTAACGCGTTTGGGGGGAGGGGGTTCGACAAGTTGTGACAAGTGGGGAAAGGGGAGTAAGATAGAACGTCACGTAACATGTTTTTACCACGGAGAATTTTTTTTTTAAGAATTTGTTACGTAACAGGGAAGGGGGGATTGTCACAATTTGTTACACGGGAGGAGGGGGAGTCAATTTTGTGTAATTTTTGCGTTACGTAATTTATGAATGGTCCCATATACCGGTAGAATGGGTTTAATACCGCAATGCGCAACCCGCATAAATTTGTACCATATGCCAACCATTGTATCAAACGTCGAAACACCATTTTCAATATGGTTCGTTCAACAATAGAATAACCATTGCCTGGTATAATATCGAACATAACCAGTGTCGTTTTTCCATGCTCGACCATACAAACAACGGGTCGTTAAGAACAGTCACCATACCAAAATATGCGATTTTCCATATACATTTTGACAACATACCATTCAAGAACTATACAGATTATGGTGGCATGCATATTTTAGATTTAGCGATGTATAAAATATTGGCGCAGAAAAAAAAGTCTTCCCTTTCACATTTCAATTCTAACGATTGATGAAATTTCATTTTGTTACACGCAATCTTCTGATGAGAGCTTGGTTGAGACTAACTGGACTGTCCCTTTATCCAACTGAGCTATCGCCGTAATATTGTAAGACGAGGATTTTTGATCATTTTAAGCTACAGGTTTTTGGAACAGCGTGAACAGATATGCGAATGACAAAGCCTACCAGAGCAATATTAATTTCAAGTGCAAAAGTACAATGTAGTATACAAATCACCAATATAGGAAACACGGAAGGTATTGGAAATGGTAACTAAAATGTATGGTAGTATAATAATTGAATTATAATGGTGGAATGTATCAGTAGTATTCCCAATATGGTGAGTATTATATGAATAGTTAGGAAATGGTTCCGAAGATTTCTGGAATGGTATTCATTTATATGGGAATTGCATGGTCTATTTCCAAAATGAAATTAGAATCATACCCAAAAGTAATAGAAACGTACCCATCGAATTTTGGGTGCATTTTAGAAGAAAGACATTTTTGTTCTAAAAATCGCCTGTAACTGTCCAGAAAAAGTTAGAAACAGGCAAAAAATGAGCACTTGCAAAAATTCTAAAAATTTCTAGAACAAAGTATTCATGAGAAATTAACACATAAAATGATAATATAAGAAAAACGATTTTTGAAGAACCACACACTAAGCCAGCCAAAAGTTGTTCAGTAATTTCTTTTGACGATTTGCACAGTAAAGTGAAATTTTTACTGAGCTGTCAGCAAATTGTTTAAAAAATTACAGTAAAGTTTTCATTTTTTAGCGATTTTCAGTAATTTTTCGAATAATTTGCTGAAACCCGCAATATTTTTAACTGAATTTATCAGCCCTTCTGATCTTTTCGGTACATGAACAATATCCAGTAAAATACTGTCTGATTGCTCGGCAAAATTGTACCAACATTACCGAACCTCGTCAAAACCTTACAAAACAGGTACATCAAAGCATCTGTCAAGTCGCCATTTTCAGAGGAAACTGCTGACTGACCAGTATTTTTTGACGTTTGGATAGAACAGATTGCGGAAAGTTCGGTAACCGAATTGTTTACTGAATTGATTACCGAACGGTTTGCTGTTCAAACCCCCAGAAAAATTTTACTGTACCCACTAATTCAATTAAATATTGAATTAAATATTGAAAAAATTAATTACATTAAATATTGAAAAAATCGCAACAAATGAACCGTTAGAGATATCCATATAGTTTATTCAGCAAAGTTGCTTCAATTTGATTGTTTTACAACTTTGTAGAACAATGCTTAGCTAAGTTTATGTGCTAAAGGTTAATACTTTGAGAACCCTATCTACAAAAACCACCCTAATTTTACTAAATATATCTAAACTTAATAGTTGGAATGCAAACAGTTTTGTCTTCGTAAGTACGGCTTTGGGACCACAGTGCAGTATTATTGTGCTACCAAATGTGAGGTTGTTGGTGAAGTTAATGTAATGGGGCTTGGCCGCATATCCGCCGGACGAGGTGGATGCCTCCACGCTGTCGGAAACGAGAGCTAACCGGTGATCCGTTTGCCCGGTATACTCAAACATAGGGTCCATGGCTAGTTTAAGTCCGACTTTAATTAAGTTACAGGAAGACAAGAATCTACACACTAAAATAATATGATCATAAAAGAAAAAATATTTCGCGCTTACAGGGGAAGAATACCCAACGTAAACAATTAAACCAATTGTTTAGGAAAAGGAATTCAATTTTTGAACAACATGATTATTCCGAATGATGAATCTAAATACGTACTGAACAAGGATCGGTATGGTTAGTATGCAGAATATTATCGAGTTCTCTATATCAAAAGATAGATTTCAATATAATTTAACAGAACCCTGAAAGTCAAGAGAAGTATAAATAGCTACACTTATTTTCATTATACACAATCATTGCGAAGTAGCAGTGAATCGCAAAATGTTCTATTTATCTCCTTACGGTAAACATTTACGACTCTCCATGTTTAGTCGCAAACGAGTACTTCATCTCCGAAACGTTAATCATTGCAAACGCAAAAGGCACCAACTGCGTATTTAGAGACTTAGCATGACATCGAGAAATAAAACAACAGTAACCCACCTCCGAACACCTACTTCGCATCACAGGAAATTAAAACCCATCAGCCGCAAAATCCAAATCTCATTATCTTAAACTTTCTCCGCAGAAAGCAACCGATGTTGGTGGTGATGGCCGCGATGAGGTACAAAGCAAAACAAAAACACGACACTTGGCACGGGCAGTGACTTAACGGTTCATTACTTCACTTATTGTATTTCACCTTACCCCTGGACAGCGGTTTACCACGTTTGAGTTCCACTGAACTTGGTTCTGTTTTTTTTCTCAGGAAACAACAGTTAGCAAGAAGCACCGAAATCGATTGCAAAAGCACAAACTACGCACCAACTCTGCTTTGAGAACGAATCACGGCGCACTAGATTGTGACGTTTTGTTCCACATTCAATTACTGATTCAATCGATCTACTAAACCTGCAGATAAATGAAAACGCATCGTCGCCTGTTCACGGTAGACAACAAAACGTGTAATACTTTCAAATATGTAGACTGGGAAAATCCTGCTCAATAAGCGCAAACTGCAATCTCTAGTCGTTTTTTGCTTAGCTTCGCCTGTAAGAACAAACGCTACCTCGCGTAACTTCTGGCGCATACTATTGTCGGATCGTCCAAGAGCACACCGCGGAACCCTCACTTTATTCAATTCCCGTAGTCGCACTCACAACAACATCAGCAACGACGACCAAACCAATCCATTGCTATTGAGGGGAGCTGCCACAAAATGTAAACAAAAATAGAACAGTGTTGTGTTTGATGCTGACTTCGTGAGAAGCAACAAAAATACGTGGTCTGTTTACGGCAACAGCTGTCGTTGATATGAAAGCTGTTGGTTGGCAAGTCTCTGGTCTGGTTTGGTTTGGTCCAATCAACGCCAACGGTCTGCGGGTGGCGGCTGAGGTGGTATTGTTTTTCCCGTTGCGTCTTTGCTCGTTTCTCTGACGGTCTTTCCGCACTAGGTTCACGTACAATTTTGCGAACCAAACACAACACCACTGTTGATTATTTGCTAGCCGCACAGGCTGAAGCGAAAAGTATACGGAAGCGTTATAGGTTGTAGGTGTTGTGCCACTACATCATATAATATAGGTCTACAGCAGATGTTGTTGTGCGAGCCAGAAAGCATAGAAGAAAAAAGACCCAAGTCTGTGTACTGTCGCTAGTTATGCGTGTGAGGAGGCGGTTTAGGGTGGTTGACTAAATTTTGCTGCTTGTTTACATGACATAACACTGTCTTGTCGTTCAGTTCAATCGTCGTATCTACTAACACAGCTACTAGCATTTATATCGAGTTTTAAGCACGGAAAATGAACAACGACGATGAAACACTGTCGCGCTCACGCAACGTTAACAAGAGTATTGTTTCAGGTTGAGAACTGTTCTGGAAAATGTTCAAGTGTAAGAATCTGTAATTCTTGAAACACAGAAAACGGTCAAGATTTGTTATGACAAATGAAATTGTTGCGAACGACAAGATAATAAGTATTTACTGATTAAGAATAACATAATCACTCCAAACACTATACCTTGGAAACCCCAGTAAGGAAAATATATACTGCCCATAAAAGCATAAGAGTCCCATATTGAAAAACAGCAAGCCGAGAAAAACGCTGTTCAATATTTACAATTCCATTGAACCTTATGGATGGGATAACCATGTTTGGATATTTTTTCGATATTTTCTTAACAAACCTGGTAATCTTATTTGTGCATAGTGATTCAGTGGTGATACACAATACATTCCAACAGTTAACTCATTTTCGACAAAAACCCATGTGGGACTCTTATGCTTTAATGGGCAGTATAGTTCGCAATTGTGATGACGATATGTTATAGCATTTTCGCTACGCTGGTGTAGTGCAAAAAAGAGGCTGATTACACCCAAGCTTGAATGAGCACCGACTACACCGGTGTAGTGCACAGTCAAAAACGAATATACCATTAGATTTTCTGTTCGTTGTGCTTATTTGAAACATTTTAAAAAATTACACGGTGCTACCGTGATTTTGTACTTTTCAAATGACCTAGATTTTATCAAGCACAAAATAAAGTATGAAAAAGGTTGTCTACCCTCAAAATCTTCATTTATTGCAAAAAAAAACTATTTTTCGGGACTTACTTCACTAAAAAAATTTCTACGCGGTCATTTTTGACCCGATTTTCAATTTTTTTAGTGCTCTAGAAAGAAGATATGTACTTCACAGCGGTATGCTATTTTATGTTCTTTTGTCAAAAGTACTACGGTTTTGGGACAACAATATGAAAACAACCATAATTTTTCAATGTTTTCATGAAAATTTTGAAAATTGTTTTAATGAAAATTATGAGAGCACATTTCAATCTGAATCGAATGATTTGCTTATAATTCTAATCAACTGAAAAATAGCAGAGTTATCATATTTTTTCAAATTAGAAAATCGCTAGATGAACTTTATCTGCCCCTTCGACGCCTTCTTGTTGTATCTTCGTCGCTGCATATTGCTGTATTATTACTGTTTGTAGTGGCGTTTGATGTTAAAGAAAGCATCGGAATAAATACACTTTAAACACTTTTTTTGAAAAATTTACTGCTTGTTCAAACAGCAATTTAAAAATCTTCACAATGCCGTTCAGATGATCAAAATCGGTTAGAAACGACCGAAGTTATAGCATACTATTTGTTTTATTTACTCTTGTATTGTAATGTTCCACAAATGTGAGCTTGGCATCTAGAATACGCCTAGATCTCGAACAATTTTGCATTTTTCAACAAGTTGGTTTTCTAAGTGTATGCCTATCGTCGGTTCTATTTTTTAAATCCAATTAACTTCCCCTCGACACCAGTCATTGAAGGAGTCTCTTGCCAAACCAGAATTGAAGGCAAAGAGTATTGCATTGCTTCCTCCTACGTTCTCCCTAATGACACGGATTCAGGCTCAACCAACGCCCCGAGTTCCTTAGACTTGTCTCTCTATTCTCGACATTGGTGCTGTTAGATTGCATGTGGAAGATAATCTCTGGTCCTAGCAGCGAACATCTGCCAATCGTAAAAACTATTACTAACGGTTGAGGGTCACAGAATACAATCAATGTTTCATATGATCCCACATGAAAAGTCAATTGTAAGAGCAACGACGACAGCGAGTCAAGTTCAAATCAAACGCGTACCAGTCGCGAACTTTCGCGGACGGTCTCCCAACCCATGGTTGGACAAAGAACTCAGACGTGTACGCGGAGAAGGCCGCTGCGTATAAGACCATCCGAGACGACGGGTTACCTGCTAGTTATCAACAGTAAGCGAAGTCAAAAACGCGAATGAAGAACGAAGTCAGAAAGAGCGAAAGAACATAAGAAAAGTAGTTACTGGCGCCGGTTCGTTGACGGATTAACTAGACAACCCAGCACTCTTTGGGGCATACTCCGACGTATGCGAAACCGAAATAGTACTAACGAGAGCGTGGAATATTCATACCGTTGGATATTCGAATTCGCCAAGAAGGTTTTTTCGGATTCCGACCGGAACAGAAAATCTACTACGTCGTGTCCCCTCACTATATCACTAACGAATTATGTGTTTCGATGGTGGAGTTCTCACTTGCTCTCTTATTATGTAACAATAAAGTTCAAGGGCCAGACAGAGTAAAATTCAAGTTGTTGAAGAATCTGCCAGACATCACGAATTAGATTTACGGGTCTTCCCTATATGTCTTGCCCCCCCTAGGCATCGAATTCTCCACGGAGAAAAATAAACTGCCCATGATAGTATATTTGTCCCTTTTTCTATGGGATTTCTAATCTTTATGGGACTGACATGCGATCATGGGCAGTGAACTAGTCGTATTTTCAAGGAAGCGTGAACCAGCGCAACTACAGTTCCAATTAATGGGTTAAACTATTGATCAGGTTTTAACATTCAAATATCTCGGGGATGCTCTTTTTCCGTACAATAACCGGAACATGATGGTGTTCCTGTTTCCACTCTGCTGTGAACATACATTTCATCAAACTGCGAATCTAGTATTCTTGATCGCGTATTGTTTTTATTGCATGTTTTCGACCCATACGATGAGTCTAGAAGTCCTGGCGATATCTTTATCCCGTTAGTAATTGCAAATTTGTAGAGGCTTATCGAGCTTAATTCCCATACCCGGTTTATGTCTTTGTACTTCGATTACATGACACAAAACACCAATTCTTCTTCGTATTATCTCAACCATGTCAATCTCTCTCATGCGTCTGATTCAATTGTATTCTTCGACACATTCATAAAAGGTGAGATTGGTGGAATCTCGGATCACATACGTCTGCAAGTTAATAGACGGACAAAAACAGGCAGTTCACGCAGTATGCATTAGAAAGTGGAATAAAAATTCTACAAGATATTGTATGAATCATTTGTATCCGGTTGTGTCCATGGCTCTGGTCGCTAGGTTCAAAGAATATGATTAAATAGTCTAAAATCATGATGCGAAGCATATTCGGCGAAGCTGAGAGATAAATTGGTGGTATCTTTGGCAAAGTTTTGGGAAATGCTCTCACATGAAACATTGCCGAAGAAACTGGGTTTCAATCTCTACTAGTTGTTTAGACACAGTGACTTGTTCGATGATGCAGTAACTAATGCCCTGGTTTTATAAGCCAGTCGTCGTATGGTTGAACTCTATCCAGGAAGGATTTTTGTATACATAAGCATTGCATTAGCCCTAAAATCGGCTTGGGAGTCTGTTGACACAGAAGGTAAAGTTCGACAGTGAAATATAGTACTACACCTTCGATAATCAATATAGGTTTCCTTTGTCGTGTTTACTATGAACAACTTGACGATTTAATTTGCCTTGGACATGAAAAAAATATCTTATAATAATTGGTTTATTATTCACCATCGCTAGTACTGCAAATACGTTTCTTGGCAATATTTTAGAACAATAAATAATATTCTTTGAATCCAGCTATCAAGGCCATGGATACAACCGGATACAGATATTTCCCCCAGGATTTTGTAGCATTTTTCTTCTACTTTCTAATGCATACTGATCTCCCCATTTTACCCGTTCACGAGTTATTCGAGTGCAAAGTAGGCCGTTTTTCGCAAAAAAAGTAAATATTTCAAAAGCGTTGAACATATTAAGTTGACTTTTCATCACAATTATGTATGTCATTAATTGTCATAGAACATTGCATGAAAATGTATAACCTTACTTTTCTGACAGTTCAGAGAGCTTGTTTACAAGGACTTAGAAAAACTTTGATTCCACCCAGTACAAGAAACTTGGTTCGAATTCTAACACCATGTAAACAAGCTCGCTGAACTGTCATTTTCTCGAGCATTTTGACTCATATGACATGATCTTGCAATGTCCCATAGAGGAGCGTTTTTTTAGTTCTAGTCTGTACGGGTTGAGAAAGGAGATTGACGATATAACACATAGTGTAAGCAATTTTTAAGGGGAGAATATCATATAAACGGTCAAAATCATACTGAATCATTGCCCTGTTTCTGTGTTAAAGGTTAAAACTAAAAAAATATTTCGTTGAAATATCTAGAGAAAATTTTCAATAGGACGTAAGTAACATTGAGAGCCTCTCTAGAGGCAGATCACTTGTGATGCATTTTTAAAAATCAGCGAAATTAAATGCATTTATTTCCATCAAAATAGAAATTCATAATGTATTTTGCGTTGCATGCAATGTTGTTTGCGTTGCGTGTAAGACGTCAAAACCCTACAGAAAAACTAGCCCTACATTTAACAAAACGTCGAACAAAGTGGATCAGCGTAGGACGTTTGTTAAACAAACTTTTCTACGAGGGAGTGCAAAGCTGATGCAAAAATGGAAATTAAATGCATTTTTTCTTATTTGATGCAAATTTGTTATACATTCTTAGAGTGATCTGCCCCTAGGAGCCTCTCTTTGTTTACTTTCTCTTTCGTTTATTACGACGTCATTACAACACTTTGCACTAATGTTCCAGTACATATCGAAAGCCGACGGTTTTTACTATAATATTATGCAAAGAGTAGAGTAGTAAATGTGGAAATGGCCGAGTAATGAACAGAAGAGAAAGAGCCCAAAGAGAATCTCTCATTGTTACTTACATCCTTTTGAAAATTTTCTCTAGAATATATTCGTGCTGACCTAAGACGAGACATGCGGATCAATGTTTTCTTGTTCATTTTTTTATTTTTTGTTTGTTCTACTCACATACGCTCTCATTCTGGTTCACGTATTACTCACATGCTTTCTCATTTGGCTCACACTGGTTCAAAGTGACTGGATCAATTTGACACTTGTTTTTCCTATCCGCAGATCCCGTCCTAGGTACTGACATTATGATGCGAGATGCGATAAACCAGCTCAGCTTCTCGCCGCCACTCTGTAAGCACCCTAACAAGCCCAACAAGCTGAAACTATTTTAAGGTTCAACTGAAAAAGGTTGGAAAAGCTGCCATCTTGGAAAACGATAAAAGCAGGTTTTTCTCATACCGATGGAAAAAGTTTTATGAAAATCAATCAGTAATACTCTACCAACACCCCGAATACATTAATTCATTTTCATGAAGATTTTTCTAACGATATTAGAAAAACCGCTTTTTTCATTTGCCAAGATGGTCGATCACTGAGGCGTGTTCGACTTAATGAGTTTTAATGAAACTTATGTTTAAGAAACAACTTAATGTTCCAGCTCAAGGTTCAACTGCGAACGCCTCCATAAGCGGACATCTTGGAAAATGAAAATATCCATTTTTTTCTCACACCGCTGGAAAAATCTTCATGAAAGTAGAGTATTAAAGATTGATTTTCATGAAGATTTTTCCAACGGTGTCAGAAAAACTGCTTTTATCGTTTTCCAGGATGGCCGGTTTTAAAAGCTTCCTCAGTAGAACCTTAAGCCTTAAAGAGAACGAAAGGTCAAAATCTAGTTGATTGCATTTTAATCACGTCACAACAATAAAAAAAACTCTTTTGCACACCCAAAAAGCTACAATAAACCGGTTAATCTTTCGAACCACCCCAAGAAGCAAAGGAGAGGCTGATTTTGTAAACAGTCTGAAAAAATTCGCTAGTATGCGTCTGTTGTCCCGTCGTGTAGGTGCATGGGTAATCTAATCTTCACACAAGCTTTGTACGCTCGCTCGCATTTGCGCGTTGCCGACGGCTGTTATACAGTTATGAAAAATCGAGTGTGAAATAATAACAACAAAGAACAGGCTGATTTCTTTGCGTCGTAGCTCTTGTTATTTACGAGATTATTATTATTGCCTTTCTCATACTGTTATTGTTATCATTACTCAACACATATTTGCACCGATAAGGGGTGTATATAAACAAATTGTGAAATTCAGACCCTCGGCGTGAGTCGAGTCCTATTAATTACGCATCAGCTCTTAAAGAATCGTCTCTGCTGGAAGGAGACTATGATTGTCAATTCAGTCAGTTTTTCCCCCATTCGCAGACAGTCATTGATTACAGGTCAGTAAGCAGAAAAATATAGCCACCATGATAATTCATAGGAGTATAACTCAGGACATGGATAGGGGAAAAATCAATACGTGAATCAACAAAAGATACAAGCGCACAACGTCCGTTTAGATTACTAATCTGAAAAATCATTTTCTCGCCAACCTTCGTTTTCGATAAATACTTAGTTCACGATAATTCGAATTAAGGCTCAAGAAACTTTCGTTGAGCATATAATATATATTATATTACAGTGGAGATCCGATTTTATCAGTACCCGATTTTATAAGCCTCCGATTTTATCTACCCCCGATTTTATCAGCTTTTGACCCGATTTTATCAGCTTCATATGAAAATTGAATGGGTAGTTTTATGAGCTCTAGCAGACGAAACAAGTTGAATTCGAGTAAATCCTTTCTTGGGCATATATTTCTTATCTTAGAGATCCGAAAAATGCAAAAATAAAAATATTTTTTTTTAATTTTGTGCTGTCAGACCCCCTTAAGAGGAACTTAAAGTAAATAATCCAAAAAGGTTGCGAGGCTATATCTAAGAACCAAAGAAGAATATTTTAAGAGCTTCGGTTTATTAAAAAGACAGAAAAATATATGTCACAATTTTATCAATGTCCCTATTTTATCAGTTTAAAATTCGCCAAGGGACTAATAAAAACGGATCTTCACTGTATAAGAATTAAACACTTAATGGTATGCGTGAGAAAAATTGTGTACAGCTTTGCCCCCGGTGTATTCATATTAAACATTTATTAAACTCCAAGCTAAGAATATCAGTCGGTTTATTAGATTATTAAGTGTCAAATTAGGAAACAAAATTGTTGGTAAAGCGATTGACCAAGTGAAATGGTGCTTTTTAAAACGTGCCTATTTTTGACCCATTAAAGAAGGTAGTTTTTCGTTAATAACTCGGACTTCAATCTACAAAATACCTATGAATTGGTATCAATGCATTTGCTTAGCTCATAAGAGCAAGCATAATAACAAAAACTCAAGTCGAGTGCTCCAATTATTGCAATTCACTCTTTTATTTCCGGCAATGCGATGCAGAACTATGGCGGATTCTACTCTAATCAACGAGTTCAAATGGGTAGAGTAATAATATGAGTAGGATAAAAACTTGTTCATAACCATACATCAATTTAACTCTGTACAATACATTGAAAATTGTTTTTTCCGGATTTGACACTTGATTTTCATTTGCATCAAGTTAGTTTTCATGATTTAAATTAACCTCTGATCCATAGAGAAAGAATTGTGATTTTTAGATTTACATTTGCTGTTTAGGCCCTATGGTCAATGCATGCTCTAAATAGTACTGATTTTTGTAGGGGAATTACAGCTAAAATTGACACTGGGTAAAACCGACACCCCACAACTTTCCCTAGAAATCAAAGTTTTAATAATTTCACAATGATAGTTTATTATTAGTACGATTATGTAGAGCCTTTAAAGACAAATTAAATTTACATTACTATGTCAATTGTTCATACTCGTCTGGATGTTATATTTTGTTGGTAGATTTTAAGGTTTTAAGGGATTATACACAAATTTATGGCGAAAAAGTAAGCTATGTTCGTAATTTTCGTAAGTGTTTTGGACAAACAGTAAAAAACAGCTCGTTGGTAGCACTATCGAAGTTAAAAAAAACAAGTTGGGTTTAAAATAATATTCAAGGTTGTCGGAGTTATGGCCCATCCCCCGACGGCGTTGAACGGACGTGTACTTGAATGGATCGGTTTCCCAATAAAAAAAAAATTCTTACAAAAATCATGTTGACAAAAAATTGAGTTTCATAGTGTTCAAATTTTAAACAAAAATTCATTGCAAAGAATCAAAAACTCCATTTCCAACAAATTCGAAAAGAAATCGAATTTGTTGGAAATGAAACCGTTCAAGTACACGAGAATGTAAACACAAACAATTCAAAAAAGAAATTCCATATCAACTTTTGAATAGGGCTAATAAGATTTGTAAGCAAACTTTTGTATTGCTGATTTCTCTCAATTTGTTATGATTTCAGCACAGAAAACATTTAAAATGGAATCTACGAAGGGTAAAGATGTTGATTCATGTGTATCTTTCATGACATTCATCTCGGCAGCGGAATAATGAGCGAAATAAGTTTGTTTACAAAAATCTTATTAGACCTTTTGAATAGTTAATATTGAATTATAAAAATCGGATGAACAGTTTTTGAGATATCACGTTAACCGCAACGGTACTTCTCACAATATTTCATTCCGGGATAATTGCGTTTAAAGTTTTGTGTTAACTTCAATTGTGGAAGAACCAGTGCGCTACAAATGGCTGAAATCTAAAATCTAGTGCTCCGATTTGAATGAGATTTCACACAGATATAAGTCTTGGTTTTTCGATATTGTTGTTTATGAAAAATACGAACCTCAACAAATCAATTTTTTATCAATCATTTGATTGGATGGTTTGCTGTGGAATCTCATTGAGTTTCCCAAATTCTAAAATGAATTCTGCTTCTTTAACGTTTGCTTTTTCGATTTTACTAATTGTTACTATTCGTCATTTTAATGCTTTTGATTCTACAGTGAAGACCCGTTTTTCTCAGCCCCTTGGTGAATTTTGAGGCTGATAAAACCGGCAAGGATGATCCTCCAGTATAAAATCCGGTTAAAAATAAATAAATCGTTCGCAGGAGCATCCATATATCGTGATGTTCAAGAATAAAAGTCGGCAAAAAAACTACTTTGTTAAAATCGGATATATATATTTTTCTGGATTTTATACTGAAGCTTTTTTATCCAACTCTTACCAAGGAAAGTCCCAGTTCGATTTTTATACTTGAAGTTTATATCCGGTTTTTATATTCTAATACATTAGAAGTGGGTTTTACGAAGCATGTTCTGTCCTTGCGACTTTTATTATCGGTCGCTCAATTGAACAGCCGACAATAAAAGTCGCAAGGACAGAACATGCTTCAAGTAGTTACATATCAAATGATATGAATTTCCGTAATCGGATTCACAAAGATAATACGAATAATACTCCACACGTTGTATAGTAGCCATGTGATAATTGAGTTTGCAATGTCCGGTCAGTGCCCTGACTAGAATACTACAATTGTGTTTGGAAAAATACAGCACATACTTTCAGATTTTGAACGCAAGTTTGCAAAACTACGCCAAGGGTTGTCCTGTTCGATGCAGCCCTGCAGTAATGCAATTGCGTATCCGGATTGTCGGTTCTCTATACAGTTACAATAAAGTGTTTTATATGACAATATCTCTTTGGAGCTGTTATCATTCTGTTATCTCAATATCCCCTCGGGGGTGTTGATATGTATATCCGCTCATTGAGAAGTGCCTTTATTCCCTTGGGAGTAAAGAATACTTCCGTATTTTCTTTGTTCTCTGTGTCGTTATTTTCCTTATCTCTAACCTTACCGTTTGCCCAATCATTCCCATGAGAAAATTATGAAATGATGAAAAGACAAATCACGACAAGGAACACACATCCAATCAACATGGGGAACGTTCCATTTGAGCCAGTCGTTACTGATTCTGATTCAACGCTACTGGCGGTTAGTGGCGGCTTCAGGCTACACACAGTATTCACGATGCTAGCGGTAGTATACCTATATAGTGTACATACTAGTTATGTAATTTTGTATATTTTTGATGAGGTTCGGTATTTTTGTATCATTGTCGCCCTATAACCAGTTTATATTGAATTATTTTCGCATAGGGAAAAATATACAAATTGTCAGTGACGGATCGTTGTGTCAAACTATGTTTCGTTTACTATTAGAAGCAAGCGATATCGCGCACATTAAAATAACAAAGCCAAGTTAAAATACCACACGGCAACTTTTTCCAAACAAAAAACTTTCCCTATAACCTATTCAATCTGAATATAAAATACGACCAATCTCAACTTTTCATATACAGGTACTTATTTATTATGCAACACAAACACATCAAACGATGCACTTGTAAATATCACATCCGCTGCCACCTTATTAGATGTTTATTCTGAGGTCAAACCGATGGGATATATTAATAAACGATTTGTTTACAAAACAAACGACGGCATTTGGCTTTCGTTGTGTCTATTTTCAGATTCGGTTAATTCATTTCACTTTCTCGTGCTGACTTGGCGACTTACTTGCGTCCTTTAAAGCAGTGGCTCATTTATTGGCCTTGATATTTATACAATATAACGCTACTATACGCTGTTATTGAATATGAGTCAAAAGAGCTTGCTTTGCTTTGATTTTATAATTTTCAAATGATTGTAGGTAAGTAAACTAACCACTACGGGACCATTTGTAACACAAAAATTGGTAAAAATATAGTCTATAGACTAGTTCAGCTATATAAATGAAAATTTAGCCAATATTAAGAAAAGTTATAAAATTAATAGAATAAATTAAGGTGAGTCAGATTAAAATATTGGATGAAATGAATGACTGAACAATAATTAGTAAGATATTTTTAAAATGAAGAAACTGAATGAAATGTACGAATTGAAAAGCATTAATAAAATACATTTAATGAAATCAGTTAAATGAAATAAGTTAAGGGGGATAAGGGATTCAGCGTGGAAAAAGCATTTTTGCGATTTTTTAGAACTCTGCGTGAAGCGGATTGATCAAAACTTTTGTACATCATAATTTATTATTTTAATATCATTCTGAAATTTTTCTATGCAAAAATAACGACAAACGACTCGGTGACGAAGGAAGCTTTTGTAGAACGTCTCTGGAAAAAACATGATTTGCGGTGTTACCTCCCATTCAAAAAGTACTTAACAGATTTGTTTCAAACTTTGCAAACACATTCTATGTAAAAAATGCTAAACCCCTACGTTGAGGTTTTGAGATAATTTTTAAATTAAGGGAGTTTTTGCTTATAAAAATCCGGATATTTTTCTGAAAAATACGAAAGAAATTTTTATTTGACGATAATTTTGCATAGAAAAATTACGGAATGTTATTGAAATGATGCACAATAATATACAAAATGTTTTGATCAATTCGCTTCACGCAAAGTTTTAAAAAATTCGCAAAAAAGTGTTTTTTACACTGAAACTCTTACCCCTCCCCCTTTAAACAAATGATATGAATAAAATGTACAAAAGAATAAACTTATCAGAATAAATCCAAAGAATGAAACGAATCAAATAAACAAAAAAAGATAGTTAAATAATTAAAATGAATAAAAAGAATACGAAGCGAAATAAATGATTAAAATGATGATGATTTAAATTAACTTAACGAATAAAATGAATTAGAGAAATTTAAGAACCACTGTTTTAGAAATTTCCGAAGTATCATGAAAATTCCGTTATTTGAAGAATGGTTAATTAATATAAACTGAACTTTCTAGTGTTGAATTCTTGTTTGTTTTCACCCTTTCGTTTTCGTTCGGCGTCGTTTAAGAGTAAATGGTGTCTCCACTTTAGTGATAGACCTTAATTAGTTATGAGGAAACTAGAACGTTCAACGTTGTTTTAGAATTCACAGCTATACGAAAACAATAATTTTGCGTCAAGTGGTCAACGAACTATGGGAAGGATTAATACAAACGAGTGACTAAAAATATTTTGTTTTATATTCTTGCGTAAAAATAAACGTAGCTAAGGTTACATCTGCCTTCAAGCCCCTTAAACAGAGAAAGAATGCGATTCGGGAATGAGACAGGTGGATATTTTAATGATTTATTCACATTGAAGTGTCCGAATAGGTTGTTGATTATATTTTTGTCGATAGCATAAAACCGCGTTCAGTCGATTACAATGAAATCTTTTCCCCGTCATCCTTGAAGCTTGCAAATTGATTCATCTGAAATGCTCGTTCCAGAGATATGATTAATGAGTCCTATACAAACCAGTATCATGAAAAGGAAAAGGCTCAAACTATCAGACTAAGTATTTAAATTCCTGGAAAAGCCAGTGGCCACTGAAACTTTCCCAAAACATATAAGCTGCTCTTGCGATACGAATATTCTTGAAATTACAAGTCTTATTTTTTTGCAAATAAATATGTTTTAGCCAAATTGATCATGGAGGCTGACCAACTCTGATGAAAAAATCCGGCAACCTTTTGGTAACGAAGCGTAATCGTTCACCACGCTCAGGAAGAAGGTTCGCATAGTGTTCGGATTTTTTCGACAGCGTTGGTCAGCTAAATCATGGAAAAGATACCTTGGGGTTTCCAGTACAAAGCAGTACCATTTGTTGCTACACAGTAATGTTTCATAGCAAAATAAGTAGTCAGATCAACTATCTGTCCAATGAATAAACTCTGATTGTAATCCTCGCTAATTGACTTGTAGAATATGGAACACTCAAAGGAAACGTGTACTCCACAGCCAGACTTTTTCTCGGATCTAATTTGTGGACATTTTTGGACTGTGATCCGTTGGTTTTGATAAAAGTCCATACCAATGAAATGAATATGCATTTTCAATAAAATAAGGGGAGCCCGAGGCTAGTTGGTGGTTGGGGTAAGTTGGCGGGATCCCTTTTTCTCCGTTACTTTTATACAGCTTTAGCTGCCTCTCGTTGTGTAACCCATTATCGAATGTGTTTTTATTGAAAAACATTTTGTTGGTGATATTGTGTTTTCGAGCATAACAAGTAAATTTTCTAAATTTTAAACGCTTTCTGTTATTTAGGGTGATTTTCAATCTATTTCCCGAATGATTATATTTTTCGATAGTGTGCGAAAAGAGCTTTCAGTATCCGTATAGATATTACATCTATCTAGGAATTGAAATTATTTTTTAAATAGTTTTTTTATAAAATACACGGTTGAGAAAGTTGGCGGTGACGCACGCGGGCAAGTTGGTGGTACTATTTGCAGTGCAAAAATAGTCATCAAATATTTTTATTTTTGGAATTCGCTACAAAGCAACCCAAGTAGCACACTTTGTTGGTATGAAGTATTCTTATCTGGATGTGGAACAAAGAATTTTATTTTGAATACCTAAATCACTACCTACTGTACGACCCAAAAAGCGCACGTTGAGGTGCGATATAGAACAAGTTTTGTTTTCAATATATTCTCATGCAGTAACAATATACTCGATTAAACACTTGCCCAGGATGTTTGACAAGCAGTATTATTTACAATCCAAAAGTTGCGGAATAGAACATGTTAACACGGCAATGGCAGAAAGTTTACTACAAAAACAAATTGAACACGATTTCATAGAAACATGTTCTAGTTAAGTTTATTTTCAAATGATAGTCGAATTAAAAAAAAAAGATTTATCCCGCAATCGAATCCATATTGAAAATGTAAACTCAAGAAAATATATTTCATGTTATGCAATCAACATGGTTTCTGTAGAGGGAAAGTACTAAACGAAGTGTATATTTACTGTGAAATATGGAAATTTACTTCCAATATTTATACGCGCCTCTGAAAATAGCAGTTTTTGTAGAATTATAAAATTTATTCCAATAATTCTATTTAAACTACGCACCCGTGAATGCACCAAAATGTAAAAAACGTAATTAAATTTCTATTCCTAGCAATATCTAGCAGAAATTCATGCTAAAAATTCAATGTAGTGAATTGAAAACAATTATAAATGTTTTGATAACTTTTTTCCAATATTTTGAACATGGCCGGGGAGGCATCGGTACAAATGGCACTTGTTATGTATCACTGTAGAACATCGTAGGGACTTGACGCACTATTTTGTTTATTACTCATTATACATATAATTATCACTGCATCAATTGATTTCAATAGTTTTGCTAAGTCCTCGTGATACAAATTCATAATAAAAATCGGCTGAAAACGAACAAATATGCGCGGTTGAGCGAAACGAAATATCGTATCGAGCGATATGGTTTTCATACACAAGTTTTAGATTACTTTTGTGGAACATGAGTAGTTCTTATGTTGATTATTATGTTCTTATTAGGCATTCCATGGAACGTTTCTGATTAGCTGATATTTTTGTTTATCTCTTCTGACGTTTATCAGTGGGACTTGATCAGGTCGGCATCCGATCAAATTGAAGTTTCGAGCTAACATTAAATGAATAGGATCAACCACATTCGGTGGATATATTTTTATGTTTGCGTAATCTTGCAAAACACGGGAAAACCAGTAGAGTGAAACAAATAGGTTGTCAAACCCCTCTGTGAAATGTCCAACACCCGGTTCGGGAAAACACTGATTGTGATATCACTGTAGACCGTCATACAGACTTGCAAGAGCGATGAACTATATTATTTTGTTTATTACTTACCATACAATTGGTTACCAGTGTGGCAAATGGTATTAAAAGTTTTGCTCTATCCATGTGAGCAATGCTATGAAAAAAAACTAGGGCGACAAACGAAAAATACTCGCATTTAAGCGAAGCAAAGTTTTGAATAGAGTACTACTGTTTTAATAACAAGGTTTTGATTTCTTATGTAGAACATGTGGCTGTTCTAATGATGTTCAATATGTTCCTAGGCAGAAGTAAAATTTTCTGAGATCGCAGTAAAACATCGTTGGAACCTGAAAGAACGACACACTATTTTGTTTATTACTCGACCTTCAGCAGGGATGCCAGTTAATATTTTGTGAAATCTGGCACCGCCTATGTAAAATTCTGTGCAAATCTGTATTAAGAAAAGCGTACAAGCTAGTGGCGGCTTGTTTTAGTTTTTGCGAGAGATAAAAGTTGAGAAATGCCTATGCATTATAACAGAAAACTGGAAATTTGTGTATTAAACAGAAAACTGTGGAAGTTTCTGCAGTTTTAGAAATCAGTGCAGAATATTGAAAATCTGTACACCTGGCATCCCTAGCCTCCAGTCAATTACCAGCGATAAATGACAAATATAATAAATAAAATTGAATTGAGAAATGTAAAATATTCGCATATGAAACGAAATCTCGAATCAAGCGCAACAGTTTTCAATCACAAGTTACAGATTACTTGGTTGTAATATGTGTTCAATATATTCTTATGTAGTATCATTGAACGAAATCACTTGATCCGTAAGTTTTACAAGCAGTAAAATAAACTCATAAAAAATTTATGAATCAAATGAAAAAAATGGTACCAGCGTAACTTGTTTTTTGAAGATTATTGTGGTATCACTGTGGAACATAACATTGACATGTTTCAGATTCCTTGACAAATAGCGCAGTAGGACAAATACATGTTGTATCTTATTTGTCTGAAACAATTTGAACTTGTTAAACATAAAAACCGCATATAAGCCTTCTACAAAACATCTTTGGCTAATTTTTATTTCTACACATGTTTTAACTGCTACTTGGGAAGAAAATCTTTTTCTTGTAGGGTGAAGTGCCTATTTTCACCATACTAAGGAGGGCGCCGCACTGATTCATTAATTACTCGGCCTACAAACAATGGAATGCGTACAAATTGGCATCAACAGCTTTGCTTCGTTGTTAAGTACCAAGATAATAACATACATGCGCTGAAAACAGTGAAATTCTCGTGTTTGAGCGCACCGAAAACACGAATCGAGTGCCCCTATTGTTGTGCTACCATTTGACTCAATGCGTTAAAAAAAGATGACAGACACTGCTCTAACCAACGGCTTCAAATGGGTAGCGTGATAATAGAAACACAACAATAATGGGCTCATGACCCTATATATCGTCAAAGCAGGGGATATTTACTATTTAGTTATAGTTTCCTCATAATAAAAATATTTTGCAAAATTTCTCAGGACTACAAATATGTAAAGATTATGCTTTACATATTTGTAGTCCTGAGAAATTTTGGAAAATATTTTTATTATGAGGAAACTATATGAATTATTATGAATTGTTTTTGCGAGGTGCTCTGCACTACATTCGAATACAAAAACTATTTGTAGGGAAACAACAGACAAAATAGTTTTGTGTTCTCGATCCTGGCACATTAGCTATAACGAAGACAGAGAGAGAGAAAGAAAGCGAAAGAGAGAGAGAGAGAGAGAGAGAGAGAGAGAGAGAGAGAGCGAAAGAGAGAAAGAGAGGGTGAGAGAAGCGAGTGTTAGAGAGATAAAGATAGTGATAGAGTCGGAGAGATTGAAATTGGTAGTTCCAATTTGCACGGTTACAGTTATTTAGCGCTCGGCCCGGCATTCGGCTTCCAAACTCCAAATTTCCTCTCCCGGAAACAACCAGGTTGATGAGTATAATGCGACTTTTTTTTAGTGAAACGTCGACTCCCACTTTGACATCATAGACGCTTCCTTCGATTAAGTCACAAATTTTCCACAATCACTGCGGCAGGCCCGAGTGAATCAGTAACCATGTTGGAAATGTCTTTCTCGGTCACAGAATTTTTTACTCTTGTCAAAAACAACCAACATTGCGAGGAACTCGAAGAAAAGAAACGAGTGTAGTTTAGGGTTGGAAGTACCGGTTTTGCCGTTACCGAAATCCGGTTAAACCGTCCAAATATCCTATGCCGGAATTTCTCGAAAAATACGGTAAAATGGGATACTGGGTCTTTTTTCCCCAAAATCTCTTATAATATATCTGCTCCGTACTGAAAATCATAGGGTAAAGTGCCTATTTTCACCATACTAAGCAGGGTGCCTCACTAATTCATTAATTTCTCGGCCTACAATCAATGAAATGCTTGAAAATTGACATCAACAGCTGTGCTTCTTTGTTAAGAACGAATATAATAACACAAATACGCTGAAAACAGTGAAATTCTCGTGTTTGGGCGCAACAAAAACTCGAATCAAGTGCCCCTATTGTTGCGCTACCATTTGACTCAATGCGTTGAACAAAGATGGCAGACACTGCTCTAACCAACGGCTTCAAATGGGTATGGTGACAATAGAAACATGGCAAAAATGGGCTCGTCACCCTACATATTTTGCTGATTTTTCTAATGTGAAAAAATCTTAGAAATCGAATGGAGCCTTTGCGACCTTTGTCCGAATACGAGAAGTATAAAAATAAATTATTGTTTAATTTACTACTTATAGTGTAAAATCGTCGCTGTTGTGCTATTTTATGACAAAAGCCATTTTGGGGTAAACTGAGTTAAATATGCCACATTACTCGACTAAAAAATCTTTACCAAGTGGCGTT
Organism: Topomyia yanbarensis; assembly: GCF_030247195.1. Taxonomy (NCBI): domain Eukaryota; kingdom Metazoa; phylum Arthropoda; class Insecta; order Diptera; family Culicidae; genus Topomyia; species Topomyia yanbarensis. The sequence goes on from NC_080672.1 coordinate 155,903,639, forward strand.
TTCAGAATTTTGACATTTTGCTTGGTTACTGAGATGTAGCGAGAAACGCACTGATTTTTTTTAATTTTTTGCTTCAAATAACTGAGTCCGGCGATTGGTTCAAGTTATCTTGATGTATAAGATGGTTTTATGTGTAAAACTATCTGAGGAACACAATAGCATAATCATTTTCAAAATGAAAATACACGAATTGAGAGAAAAAGCAGTTTTAGTTTTAAATTGGAAATATAGCATATTTGGCCACACTGCAATCAAAAATAAATACTTTTTCTGGATTCCCTGGCTCATTTCCTTCAAAATTCATTTTACTGATTGTTTTTAGACCAAATGTTAACCAAAAGTTAATAATTGACGCTTTTTCTATGGAAAAGTTTCCATGCACGATTATGACACGCCATACAAATTTTGTCATGACCTATGACACGTATGAGTGCGACTTTTGTTTACATTTTTAGTAAAAACTCGTAATATAGTCAACCGATCTTCGCAATGTTTAGGAGATTATTACAGAATAGATAGAAGCATCAATTGTCTTCTTTGAATTGTTTACACCATTTGTAAGTTTCAAGATATTCAATCTCAAACTTTACAAATCGTTTTTCTCGAAGTGTGCTAAATGGCGCTTGTCATAGGATAGCACAACAGCGACGAAATACGCTTAGGGAACACATGAGAAAAGTTAAATTAGTGAAAAATGCGGATAGTTGGTTTGCAGAATTAATGTCAAAAAATTGATGCTTCTGAATTTTACCGGTAACGAATCTATTGTTATTTTGTTTCTAAGAATTTTCCCCGTTCAACAAGGTACATTTTATGAAAATTTATTGAAGAATAATGCTGATAGGGGAACATGGGGCGACTTGACCAAGCGCGAGGTACAACAATTATAAATAACGTGTTCTATTTGGTTCTTAAAAAATTGTTGAATATATTTCTATACTTGTTTCGATCCCAGCATGTAATTTTGGTAAGTTTGGAGTAAAAAATCCTTTCCTCATAGGAAACTTTTCGTAATTCACGAATTTGCGTTACATGATGTAATTTATCAATGTAATGTAATGGATGTAGTTTAGCAAACTTTGTATGGACATATCTCCTAGAGCAACAATTTTTTTTGTATTGAACTTATATACTGTGTTATTCCTTATATCGTAATGAAATTAATCTACATTAATCGGAATATTGGAATAGTTATTTATAAAATTAACCCGAAATATTTAATGCAAGAACTAATGTTGGGGAGACTTGACCAAGATTTATGGGGAAACTCACACGTGTCATCGGTTGATGATAAAATTTGTATGGCGTGTCATAATCGTGCATGGAAAATTTTTCATAGAAAAAAATTATCAATAATTTACTTTTATTCATATCTTTGGCTTCATTTAGTCCATAAACAATCGGTGAGATGCATTTTGAAGGAAATAAGGGAATCTAGAAAAAGTGATTATTTTTGGTTACAGCGTTGTCAAATATGCTATATTTCCAGGTTAAACTACATTTGCTCGCAATTCGTGTATTTTTGTTTTGAAAATGATTATGCCGTTGTGTTTTCAGATACCTTACACATCAAGATAATTTGAGCCAATCCCTAGACACAGTCATTTGAAGCAAAAAATTAAAAATTTCTCAGCACGTTTCTCGCTACATCTCAGTAACTAAGCAGAATGACAAAATTCTGCAAACGCCACTTTGTAGAGATTTTTTAGACAAGTGATGTGGCATGTCTCACTCAGTTTACCCCAAAATGGCGTTTGTCATAAGATAGCACAACAGCGACGATAATTCTCTTGGTTAAGCCTCTCCACACCTTGGTCAAGTCTCCCCGCGATGGGGAGACTTGACCAGAAAAAACAATCGCAGAAAAACTATTATTACTTTTGAAAAAGTCTCTTCTTGTTCCCCTACGAGAAAACCATAAAATGTAATATGAATGACAAAAGTCCCTATAACATCTCGCATTCGGACAAACGTCGTAAAGGTACCGTTCGATTTCTAAGATATTTTACATGAAACAAACTGCAAAATGTGCATGATTTACATCACGGAGCTGAAAAATTATTAAAACTAGGGGTTTTGGGGACAAAATGACCCAGTATCCCATTTTCCCGTATTTTTCGAGAAACGAAAATATTTTAATTTTTATACAAAGGATATTTCCTTTAAAAGGAGGTATGAACTGCAATTTTCAGAGTGCTACTTAAAAAGTTATAGCAATTAATATATTTTTCCTCCATATTTTCCCATAGTACCAATTTCGAACATTTCAAGCGAAGTGGGCGGGGATCTAAAATTGTCCAAATGATGTGAAATTTGTCGTCTGACCTTACTATGACATTTGTCGCAATATGAGAATTCAAAAATGAATGATTTTTTTGCAATGCCCTCTAATGTACATAGTATTATCAATATTAATTACATTCGTACCTTCATTTGATTCAAATTTCATTGAAACATTTTATTAAATTCGTCGTTATAAGCCACGTCTACATTATTATTATTTCATGATATAATTTGGTTCACCATTTCGATTGATCATACCAAAGTATATACCCAAAGTGTTGTAACATTACAGGTGCAACAAACTAATCATGAAGTCTGATCTAGAATGTTAATTTCGTATTATCACTTCCACAACAATGCTTGAAAAATTGGATACAATAACCATCGACGACGAAATTTAATGATCGATTCAATTGAAGAACTGGGGTAATTCGACACCGGTGGCACACTTTGCTCGACTATCTTAGGTCGCCAGAAGAACGTTGGACTGTAAATTAAAAAAAAAAACTAGCCCTCGAGTGTGGGCTGCCCAAACGTCCAACATTCATAGTATTCTTTTCGACTCAGAGTAAAACAAACGGCTCACGCCACCACCATAATAACACCTCAATATAATACGAAACATTGCGGATATAAATTTGCTTTGATCAACGTTTTCGAAGACAGACGAAGAAAGAAAACTGAATTGCCACAGAAGAAGGAAACAACCATAAATAATATAGTTTAATGTAGATTATAAAATTAAAAATTCAAATTTCTTTAGAAACTTATTTTAACAACTTGTGAAATCTGAAGAAGGTACCGTTAATTAAAGCATTTCTTTGCAACCTCATCTGTTCTTCGTTGTAGTCGCTCAAAAGAAATTATCCGATTCCAAGGTTTGTTCCTTCTATCTTTCAGTATGTACATGGTGGCGCAGCATATAGATACAGCCGGAACAGTAAGATATTTTTTTGCATTTTTGTGGGAATGTCTCCAAACACAGTTAAATCACCGGTCATAAAGAATTTCGACCGATTTCTTGTTTTTGTACGTTTTCTTTAAGAACATAGTTTGCTAACCAGTGCATTTAAAAAGCAAATACGCTACAGCAATAAAAACGATACTAAGATCGGTTTCAACTTCAATACCCTTGGTGTCAAAAGAGGGTAATATACAATGTTATGTATGTACCCTCAAAACATGGAAAAATCGCCTTCGCACGAGTTTAATGAACGGTCAAGCAAATCGAAAAAAAAAAGATTGTTTACAATCATAATTAAACATAAAAGACATGACAATTTTCTTTGCAAATTCTTACGCAGTTTGAAAAATTTCAAAGGGGTTGAATTTTGTGTTGCAAATCATGAATTGAAATATTGATGGGAGCAAAAACATATTTTTTCTTCTTTTTTCGCTTCCGACAGCATAAAGTATCAGCACAGATAGAAATTAGCTGTCTTCTACAAAGTTGTAGAACAGGCATTTTGCAGTAATTCTTCCGAATATCTCAATGCTCTATCTCTCTTCTATGAAAAGTTAGTGTTGGCGCCCACTACGCAGTAACAGGTGGAACTAAAATTTTTTAACCAAAACATAACTCGCATAATTTACTATAATTCTTCGGAACATACTATAGAGCTAAACCTAACCGTTATTTCAGAAAAATGTATAATTCGTAGGAATCGAGTACTGATACATAACCATGCACTGCTAGGCCCCATGCAAAACTGTCTTAGACTTCACTTCGTTAAAAGTTTAATAACTTTTTAGCAAAGCCGGATTGACTAGCAGTCATTAACAAAGTTGTAGACAATTGAATTATCTTTCTTATTTTCACTTACAGTGATAATACGATGCATACAGTGCCACCTAGTGGTTAAAAAGCGCGCTAGTAGGTTTACTCCGTGTAAATTCTCGAAAAATCCCATACATACTTCAAGCACGTTGCACAGAGGAGTAACTAGAACAAATTCTTGGCCAATAACCAAAAATTTTTTTTTTCGTTTTTTTATTTAGTTAATTTTTTTTAAGATACCTAAAAGCGTACTTCATATTGTGGAAAAATAAAGAGTATGCCAAAAAATGCTAAAGAATTTTTGCATGGATGCAAAATGGTGATATTTTAAGGGTTTTTAATCATTTTTTTATTATATATCCAGCAAAATCGCTTTCAAATGATGATGACTGTATTAAATAAGACAATATTATAACAAACGTAATTGAACACAACTATTTGTACAACCTCAGCTTAAAAATAACCGAAAATAGTAGTGTTGCTACGTATTGGACCAGCTTTAAAAAGACCTTTTTTAAACAATTTATTCCAAATTTGAATGATAAAAAAGTTACATTATACGGCAAGATCCGGCAAAGTTGCTGAAACAATATTACAAAACAAGATTCCGGCTATCCAAAAAACATGCAATCTCTTCCGATCTTTTACGATCCACAAATTCCAAACGATTTCAAAATATTGATATTTTTACTAATTTGTGGTTCGCCAAAATGCTGCGGGGTCACATACTATATTTGGCTAAATTAATCTTTATGAATATGTGCACAGATATCCCTTTTCTTCTTTCTTTTCCACTGACCAACTGTTCATGCAGAGGAAAAACAAATGTATTCACAAATATCATCTCGACAATACTAGTATTCGGAAGGATCAAGAAAACTGACCCCTGCACTGGTAGGTGAATAGATGCCAAATAGGCCCAAAAACCAGTTATTTTCTATTTTTAGTTCATATTAAGGCATAATAACAGCAATAGCCGCAATAAATAGTTTTGGCCAGGATTCGACCCCAGTTACTCCTCTGTGCGTTGGTCCGGTAGCTAGACTTGTTCGATTTGCTTCAAATTTGGTGTAAGTACTCCTGGTAGGACTAGAAATCAAGTCAGCGGTGGGCCGATTGAGTTTTCAAAAATTCATTATTTTTCTGGGCAGTCTAACATTCACACTACGAATTAAAACATGTTTAAGGCTATCTCGATGACATTGTTCTTGTTGCTAATTATTATAACGTGTTTTAACTCTGTAGTGTTAACGTTACATATTGAATAAGGATGAAAGATGGGCAAGTTATGATTTGATCCACGTTAAAATGAGAACTAATATCTGTGGAACTAACTTAAACTGAGAAGTGACAGTACATACAGAGCAGTTAGCATAAACGGCTGATTGTATCTTAGGATAAATTAATACAAGATGTATAAATATGATAGAAATCATTTGCAAATTGCTAAGAATATTGACTGTGCTGTTGTTCACTTACGGTTTTTACAATATTACCTGCAAAAGAAAAAAAAGAGTGTTAGATTCATCACTACAATGAAAAGTATATATTTCTCAGAAAATAGTAAGACATTCTGACTGTCTACACATATTCGTGGATGCGCCATTCTGAAACATTAATTTTGACAGATGAATCTCATTCTGCCGTTTTTCTTGCCTTCCTCAAAACAATAAACATTATAATGGAAAACGTGATTAAAGAAACAAATTAAATAAAAGAAACAGGCAAGTGTTTTGGAAAGCTTGAGGCTCCTAATTTTATGGAATGATTTTTGTTTGGATGAAAACACAGATATTTTCAAGACAATCACCTCTTTTATGCTAAATGAGCGTACGTGGTTATTGGGACCGCCAATTTTATCAACTCGCTCTGGAATACGCCCAAAAAAAGGTACTTCCGGAATTATCGACATTTGTTTTTTGTTGGAGAAGAACCACAGCGACCAGTATTTAGAATTATTGTGCTAAACAAAAATATTAACATACAGGTATACCTCGATAGTACGTACCCTCGTTAGTACGTACCCTCGATAATACGTACTCTCGATAGTACGTACATTTTGCCTCGATAGTACGTACACCTACCAACAATTTCTTTTTTCGTTTGATTTTGTAAATTTCAACAAAATGCGACACATTTTATTGAAGTTTCACGGGTTTCATGTTACTTCTGCATACTTTTGAGAGGTTATGTCAAGGGTTCTGTGTTACTCAGAGTAGCTCTGCAAACTCCAGCAAAGTATTCCAAAGTTGAAGTAAACCATAAATGCATCATGAAATTCTACCTAGTATGAAAATCCTACAAGCTTTAAAGACGTTCTAAAAGTATCTTGAAAGTCTTATAATTTTTTGGGAGCTTGCTAACTTACAAGAAAATCCTTAGAACTTCAGACAATTTGTACGAAATTCCTATCATTCATGGTTTTTTGTCAAACATTAGAGAATCTCAATGAGCTTTAAGGATGACAATTGGCCGGTTGTATAAAATTAGGAAATTACTTCAAACTTCAGAGAATTTTCATGCACTCAAACATTTTATATAAACAGCAGAGTGTTCACGATATTCACTCATCTTTTCCAAACTCGGGGTAATTCCGCGAACTTCAAAAAATTCTACAATATTTATCGAAATCATTAGAACTTCTGAAAAATTTATAAAATTTTAAGAATATTTAGAGTATCTCAAAAAAAATTCAAACATCAAGGGGTGTCTTCAAGTTTTACAATATTATTTCAAACAAATAAATTACTGCGAACCACAAGTAAATTCCTGAAACTCACAGTTAAATTCACAAAATTAGGAAAATTTCACCAAAAACTTTTGCATGCTTTATGTACGGTATGTCTCACAAGTATCAGAGAAGTATTACTAACTTCGAAGTAAACGGTAAAATTTAGAGAATTTTTCTGAAGACCAAAACTGATTTTAGTAATTTTAAAGGTATACTATCTAGAGCAATGATAAAACGATTTTTGTTAATTGATATTCAAATATTATGCACATAAAGTGTGAGTGCTGAATTCATTACATTATAGGAGATACAATGTTTTGAATGGAATGGGTGAGATTCGGATCAAGTACGCCTAGCGGATTTGACGGAGACTCATATGACTCACAGATCTGGACATACGCAGCTAAACGAGCCTTTTTTCCTCCATACTTCTTCAACATATTGGCGTGGCTCAAGGATCAAGGTATGACAGGGAACTATGCTTCATATATCTTTAAGCTCATATGTTGTCATAAAATATATTTAAATATCCGTTTTGCGACCAAAAAATTAAGGAACGCAATATGTAATCCTGTTCGGAGAAGAACTGTTAATGACATCGCGCTCAAGAAAATGCTACCAAATTCAAAGAATGTATCAGTAACTCTCGGATATCCTACAATATTCAGAGGCATTTTATTGCTTTCGGTTCTTTATTACAAATTCAGAATATTTTACGCCAACTGTATGAGTTCGAGGAAATGCTTTTACATGCCATTTTCAACCATTCTGGTTGTAGCAGACCATTCTTCTAAAATCAAGTACACAGTGATAGAACAATTTATCACTAATATGGGGATAAATTTAGTGATAAATCTTATTTTTGTAAGTTTTCATTCAATATTAATCATAAAAAGTAACATTTCTAAAATTATTTTTGTGATTCGATAGTACGTACACTAAACAAAGCTAAGGTGTACGTACTATCGAGGTATACCTGTAATAACATATTATATTAACAATCGACATTGCACTATGGTCCCAAAGCTGTATTTAGGAAGACAAAACTGTTTGCGCCAAAACCGTTGGTTTTAGATATATAGTATCTTCGGCAAACTTTGTTAGTATTTTCTTGCCGATATTTTTATATTAGTTGAATTAGGGTGGTCCTTGTGGTCAGGGTGTTCAAAGTATCAACTTCTTAGATATGTAAAATTCAGCTAAATAATATTCTACAAAGTTATAAATCAGTCAAATTGAAGCAACTTTTCTAAAGAAACTATGTGGCTATCACTAATGGTTCATATGCTATGTTTTTTGCAATATTTAAGGTGGGGTGGCTCTTTAAAAATTGGTTTTCTATTAATATCTTTTTATGTGTTAATTTCTCGCTAATATTTTGTTCTAGAAGTTTTTAGAACTTTAGTAAATCCACATTTTTGCCGAAGCAATGAAGTTTCTATCTCTTTTGTTTGCATAGTTACAGGCGATTTTCAAGACAAAAATGGTTTTTTTCAAAGCTATATATCTTCCAACATTGCAAATGGATTTTCAATCTTTTAATTTCATTTGAAAGATCGGAACTTTTGTAGTTTTTAGTGAAAAAACTGCGGGAGCGTTATTTCTGTAAAATAAAAAATTGATTTTTGAAAATGGTGTATTTTTCAACAAAAATCGTTCATAACTTTTCAAATAGACGAGATAATAACTTTGTTACTTCAGCAAAAATCTTCGCCATGAAAAGTTCTAAAAGTGCTGCAAACAAAGTATTTACGATAAATAAATGTATGAAGTGACAAATGAAAAATAGTTATTTTAAGAGGTCACGTTTTCATCGCTCAATCTCTTATGGTAAGATCAACTGAGAAATAGTCAATGTGTGTTATAATGAAAATCTATTGAATATATGACACTGTTTGAAAACACAACATTTTACCGTACAACTACATGTTAGCATGAATTCACAATAGTGTTAATAGCGTACTATAGTAAACTCTAAATAAAAGTTATCTATTACGAGGCCAATAAAGCAAGTACCGTCATCATGCATTATATAGATGCTAGGGAATTATGCTTTATGAGTTATTTTACCAGTTCGCGGTTAGCGATTTTCAGACCTCTTACTTTTATTGCTTTTGAAGTAACAAAAATTGAGAATCTTTCCTTGACTTAACCACAGCCGTCATTATAGTAGATAATTAATTTATACTTTCAAACATTGCATAAATGTTGGAAAAGCATACAATAATTTCCGCTGCTATGAATAACAAACTAGTTTAAAGATTTTATTTTAAGATAACAAGATGTGAACTAAAACATTTTCTTTCTAGCACTCGTTTTGAGCACTAGTCCAAACCAAAAAGGATTTATTTATGTGAGCATAGATAACTTTTATTGGCCGATTTAGAATTAACGATAGTTTGCAGCTAACACTACTGTAAATCCACTGTACTACTTAGATGTACGGTAGATTGTTCTTTCAAAAACGTTTACAAACCCAATAGAATTGCCATGACATTCGGTATTATCACACTCAATGACTATTTCTCAGTTGATTTTTCTATAAGAGATTGAACGTTGAAAACGTGACCCCTTAATATCATTATTTCTCATTTGACACCTCATAGATTGATTTATCGTAAATAGTTTGTTTGCAGCACTTTTAGAACTTTGTATGGCGAATATTTTTGCTGAAGAAACAAAGTTATTATATCGTCTATTTCAAAAGTAATAAACGATTTTTGTTAAAAAATACGCCATTTCAAAAATTAATTATTTATTTTATAGAAATAACGCTCCCGCAGTTTTTTCACCAAAACCTACAAAAGTTCCGATCTTTCAAATGAAATTAAAAGGTTATATATCTAAAACCAACGGTTTAGGCGCAAACAGTTTTGTCTTCCTAAATACAGCTTTGGGACCATAGTGCATTGGTTAATATATTCTAAGAATCTTTGATTTGCCATCAGTGATCTGGGCCTGCGAATCTAAGTAATTTAATGTTCATTTCAATAGAATTTTATCCTTTGAGATATTACGATCGTACCGGTTTATATGAGAAATTCCTATGTGACCTCAATAACATTCCTGTAACTGCGGAACCAGAAGTCAGAGCTGTATTGCTGTATCTTTCATTTGAAATTGTAAAAAGTTTGTTAAAATCGGTTAAAAATACGCTGGAGAATAGATGTGGTACTAACTTAGGAATTGGCGAGTTCTCCAGGGACATAAAGAGACGTTGTAGTTATCAATGTGGTCAAAGGTACTTTAGTTGGTCATATGTGAACTAGGCCTGCTATTCCAAGTAGTGTTGAACCCATTTGCATATGAAGTCGGTGTTAGGTCAGACCGGACTAAGTGACAGTGCATTGATTTCGAAAAAACGCGTTTAAAGTTTGAATCGCAGCATCCTTTACATTATAATTGGAAAATAATTTTTACCATGATTCTTGTTTATTGTTTCATATTTCAAATCTGGTAAAAGTGGAATGTAGATGAAGAAATTCCCGACCATGTATTACATCATTCAGACATCATAGTTACCAGTTCAAATAGGAAGTCGAATCAAATAAAAATTTAACAGCAACCTAGGGTTCATTTGAAACTAAGTTTGTGTAAATTGGTCCAGCCATCTCTGAAAACATAAATTGACATTATTTGAAACACACATACATACACACACATACAATTTGCGATCTCATCGAACTGAATCAGTATATGACACTACGGCGCGCCGCGGCGCCTCGGCTGAAAAATCGTTTTTCGGATTTCTATCCAAAATATTTATTTAAATAACATCAAATCTCGACGTTTCATGCATTTTAAAAACATTTGGCATAAAAAATATGAAATCGATTTCTCTTATTTCATGTAGTCCCCCCTTTGAAATAAGATTGTGTTCCGGCTTATATGGGAATTTCATATATGACCGGGCGATTCAGTCTATATTTCTAAAAACATATAAACGATCCTTTTCATTTGAGACTGATTTTGTGATAATCGGCCCCAACATATCCGCGAAACTGATGTGTTTGATAATATTTAAGGAAAGCTGTTTTTGCCTGGGACTGCCGGAGCCTCCAATGTGGCTAACGAGGATTCGAAAGGGGAAGGGGTGTAGAAGAAGGTTGATCGGAGGTACTACCAACCGCATGTTCCACTTTCCATTTGATACTTCCATTTGATTTGATTTTTGTGAAAATCGATTCAGTCATCACCAAATAACCGATATGACTTTAAACCTGAAATATGCTCGAGGCCCGGGACTTCCGGAATTGTCGATACAGCACCAATAACTTCAATGAATTGGAATTCTTTAATTGGTCAAGTAATTTAATGTCCCTTTCAGTAGATGTTGAACCTGTGAGGTATTACGATTGTAACGGTTTATATGGGAAATTCCTGAGTGACCTTACTAACCATCCAATAACTCCGGAACCAAAAGTCAAATCTGAATAAAATTCAATAGCAGAAGCGTTATATCTGTCATTTGAAATCAAGTTTGTAAAAAATCGGTCAAGAATTCGCTGAAAAACAGATGGGACATTAACTTAACTCCTCGAGGGCATCAAGAACCGTCATAGTGGTCAAAGCTCTGGTGATACAGTCTCGTAAATCTATGTAATATTGCATACATTTTAGTATGTATTGCATCATTTGATCATCACGGTGTTACCCGTTTATATGGGAATTTGCTGTGTACCGCACTCTTCAACCTGTAGTTCTGGAACCGAAATTCCGATGAACAAAAAATTCAATAGCAGTCGATAGGAAAGTTGTACCTTTCATTTAAGACTGAGTCCGTGCAAATCGTGGCTGATGGCTGTAATCAGTGAGAAACAGAAGTGACATTATTTGCCACATTTTTTGTTGGAAACGAACCACTGCGACTAGTATTTAGATTTATTGTGGTACACACACATACACACATACATACACACACTGGTGCAAGAGCACAATTCCCTCCGAAGTAATACCTAACGGTAGTCCCGGAGGAAGAGGATACGGAGACACAGGGATTGAGGTTTGTCAGTAGGCTTGCTGGAGAAAGAACTGCAATAAGTATCCAACAGTGCCACGGCCAAGTCGGTAGTGGTCTCTTGTACCGATTGCCTAACCTTTCTATATGAAAAAGACAAAAATATCGACCGATACAAAGATGACAAAACACAAATTTCGAAAAAACTCACATAGGGTGATGAGCCCATTTTCGCCATGTTTCTATTATCGCCCTACCCATTTGAAGCCGCTGGTTAGAGCAGTGTCTGCCATCTTTGTTCAACGCATTGAGTCAAATGGTAGCACAACAATAGGGGCTTTCGATTCGAGTTTTCGTTGAGCTCAAACACGAGAATTTCACTGGTTTCAGTACTTTTGTGTTATTATATTGGTTCTTAACAACGACCTAAAGCTGTTGATGTCAATTTTCACGCATTCGATTGATTGTAGGCCGAGAAATTAATAAATTAGTGAGGCACCCTGCTTAGTATAGTGAAAATAGGCACTTTACCCTACATGTTTATTTCTTCGTTTGAACGGGATATTATGCAATTTAAGACATTTTCTGACTTAAAATCTATGCACTTTGAAACTAAGCGCTGCATTTCTAATCAGAATTTGATTGAGTGTTATTTAAAATATTTTTTTAACATTTCATAAAACCCATTTTCAGCAGAAATCGTGCGGTGCATACATTTTGTATTAGTTTTGCAGGATCTTTAATCATAATTTGACGGTATATTTAAAAAACATGTCTCGCGTTATGCTATATTTCACCCTAAGGAGGAAAATTTGGTAGAAACCAAAATTTCTCACTAGAATGAAAATTTTGTTGGTAAAAACCAGTCTTTGTACAGGAGGGCACAAATCCTTATTTCATACTATGTTGCGTTTCGGCTTCGCCTCATCAGAAACCGACACTAACTTATTGTCGGAATAGATTAGCGCCGGCTTGACGCAAACCCCTAAAACTAAAACACACTATGTGTTTCAATCGAACGACTGATCAAACGTGATGTCCCGCTCGAGCAGAAGTTCTGTTTATGCCGATGAGACACAGTGAAGCCGAAACTTGTCTTGGCTTAGCAGGCCTATGCGAAAGCACTATGCTATATTTCACCCTAAGGAGGAAAATTTGGTAAAAACCAAAATTTCTCACTCGAGTGAAAAAAGTTAGTGTCGGTTTCTGATGAGGCGAAGCCGAAACGCAACATAGTATGAAATAAGGATTTGTGCCCTCCTGTACAAAGACTGGTTTTTATTAACAAAATTTTCACCCTAGTGAGAAATATATTGATAAAAATATATTGATAATTGTCGGAATTATAGCTTTTTCCCCGAAACCCTTTTTTATTTAAGAGGTTTGCGGTGATCACGATTGAAGAGCAATAGATAAACTAAAATCCCAAAACTTCCTCATACCTTAACTACTAGTTGAGTAAATAATATTTTTTCCTGCATTCCTAAAAATCGCTGTTCTAGGCTCTAAAAATTTTATTAAAAAATTCGCATCCTCAAAACAAAAATTTATGCATAAAAAAGAATCATTAAGGTACGAGATTTCGATTAATTGAAAAAAAATATTAAGAAAATCGGTTAAGTGGTTTTTCGACAATCGTGATCACGGAAAAACAATTTTTGAAAAAGAACATTTCGAGAAAATCGATTTTAATTTCAAGTTACCACTGTTCTTGGTTGACGAAGCGCGCTTGGAAGCGCTGTAACAATCGATCTATTTCTCGGATCTTTATATAAATTTGGGAAAATATTCTCAGGGAGTTGTACTTTCAGTTAAAGCAACACAAAAAAAATTTTTTTTTGAAAAATAAAAGGGTATGCAACCCCCCAAGATATTAACAGTTAAGTTCACTGCACGATAAAATTATAAAATGTATTCCTCAAACTATTTTAGAGAATATAATGAAATTTTTATACACTTATAGAATTAGGGCACCATAAGGCCCCATGCAAAACTGACTCAGACACCACTTCGTTAAAAGATTAATAACCTTTTTCAACAAAGCCAGATTGACTAGCAGTCTTCGACAAAGTTGTAGACAATTAAATTATCTTTCTTATCTTCACTTACAGTGATAATACGATGTATATAGTACCACCTAGTGGCAAAAACGCGAGCTAGTGGGTCCAGTAGCTAGACTTGTCCGATTTGCTTCAAATTTGGAGCAAATACTCCTGGTGGGACAAGAAATCGACTCAGGGGTGGGCGGATAGGGGTCGTTCTTTTCTTGTTACTCTAATGGAGATCTTATTCTAGTCTCACAAGCTTTTGTATATAATTTTTAAGACTCTAAAGCACATTTAAGGCCAATAAAAAATTTCGATTTATTTAAAATTCTGCGGCGGTCTGAATTTTTTTCATGCAACTGCGAACACTGATTTATTGAATTGATAATACAATAATGTATTGGTAAATACTATTCATTGCAAGTCATTGTACAGAATACAAAAACTCAAATTCATCGTCATTATCACAAACCATACAGACCAAATGATAAGTGTTCTTCGCTTCCTCAATATTGACTGGCGTTTAGTATTTCTCTAGCTACCGGTTAATTCGGAAACGATAACCAAGCGACGATATGCGCCAATTAGAGCAAGTGTTTTTTTCGGTACTGCTGGTAATGGTGTGTTGCCAAGCAGTAAGTGGCTACAGAATTCTTAGTATTATCGGTAGCCCAAGCCGATCCCACGTGATAGTGCAGGAGGCGCTGGCGAAAGAACTGGCTCGTCGAGGTCATCAAGTAACTATGGTCAGTCCTTTTCCTTCAGAACATCCAGTGGATAATTATCGAGAGATTACGGTGCCAATTTCTGACTGGGGAAAAAGTATGAAGTTTTTAATGAATTCAATGCGATATTTTGTAGTATTTTTTAAAACACAGGTACAATGGCATTATTCTTAAAAGACCAGTCACGTTTTGCAAGTTTCATCAATTTCCCAACCATGTGTAAGATATTCATGGATTCGTCGAACGACACCATCAATGACCCAGAAGTTCGTCGAGTAATCCTGAAGGAAAAGTTTGATCTTTTGATTGTTGGGATAATGGGTGACTTTATACTAGGAGTCGGACAGTTGATCGGAGCACCTACCATGGTTGTTTGTCCCAACGCTGCAATGGGAGTAGTTAACGATATGTTTGGAAATCCCTATCCAATTTCTGCAGTACCGAATGCGATGCTAGGAATTGCTAGCCCTATGAATTTTACTAACCGAATAAAAAATCTTTTTAGCTATATTCTTGAGCTTGTTTTCGGATGGTACATAAAATCGGTTTCGGAACGCTATTATAAGTAATTGTAGGTAGTAATTGCACGATCTTAATATTTTAACTTAACATATCATTGTAGCTCAAACTTTCCACGTGATAAGTTTCCGGCTTACGATGTGGCGCGGAAGAATGTATCGTTAGTCCTAATCAATCAACATTTCACCAAAGCATCGCCGCGTCCTTATGTTCAATCAATGGTGGAAATTGGTGGACTTCAGATCAAACCAACGCCAGATCCACTTCCTGGAGATCTTCAGCAATGGATGGACGGCGCAGAAGATGGTATTATTTTCTTCAGTCTGGGAACCAACATACAAAGCTCGTCGATGCCCAGCGAAAAACTGAACGCCGTGCTGAATACATTTAGAGAACTGAAGCAAAGAATCGTATGGAAATGGGACTCGCATGATATGCCGGATAAGCCTCCGAATGTTTTGTTGCGAAAGTGGCTTCCTCAGGATGACATATTGGCACATAAAAATGTGCGACTCTTTATTACTCACGGTGGACTGGGAGGAGTAGCGGAAGCTCAGTATCATGGTGTTCCGCTGGTAGGCATACCGATTTTCGGTGATCAGAAAGGCAACTTAGAAAAAGTAAAAAGGGAAGGGTGGGCTGTTATAGTAGAATTCGCAGAATTAACCGAAGATACTCTCACTCGAGCAGTAAATGAAGTTTTGAACAACGCCAGCTACAGAGAGACCGTGAAGAGCCTGGCAGACTTGTACCGGGACCGACCAATGTCACCCATGGACACCGCAGTATTTTGGACAGAATACGTTATACGACATAAAGGAGCAAAGCATATGCGATACCCAGGCGTTGACCTAAATTTTTGGCAGCGTCACTTACTTGATGTAATAGCAGTTCTAGGAGCTGGCGTGTTCGTTGTAGTCAAACTTATTTCCTATACTTATCAACTGTGTCGAAGAAAAGTTCTTTCGAAAATTAAATTAAATTAAATTAAATTGATTGAACATTGCTGAGCTTCACGCATTGCAAAGTGTAGACGAAACAGGAAGATAATACATAAACATATGCGCTATTATCCTAAAATAAACACTCGAAAAAATGTAAAGAAAATGCCATGAATTCTGGATCAATCATCATCCCTCTGCTTCGTTGAAAAAACACTGTATCTCTTACAATATTTGGAATAAAACGCTCAAATTTTGCAGAGATATTCTCTGAAGGCCTATCGTGAATAAATGGTAGGATGGTAAGTGGTAGGAAACTAATAAAATGCCTATTGAACACGATATGGCACAAAGTGGCATCGATTTCACTCTTGATTCTCTTACTGATATTGAAATTCGAGGTGAGAAATGGTGAGAATATAAATAAATATCACTTTATAATACAACCATACTTGAGAAATATTGTACAATACATTCATATTCATTGAAATATGCGATAATTTGTGATTTTCGAATATTCATACCAATGAATTTAGCAGATACTTTACAACTAGACAATAGCTAATACTGGTTCTCAGATACACGAAAGAAAATATCCTGACTTTTTGACGAGAATTTTTCGCTCTTATTTTATACTAACTCTGACGACTCATGCATGTAGTAAGTTAAATAAATTAATCAAATAAAGCTGCCAAATTGTATAGTAACTATCCAGGAAGCCAGTAATGTTGGATTAGAGGCTATAGCACGAGTTTTGATTTTTCGGTTTTGGACAGTTTTCTGGCTCAAATAGTCCTCTGTGTAGTGTATCTTCAAATTATGAACAAGAATCATAACAAAAACCATACATGCCCAGGGAATAACCACAGCCACTCAACCAAATATTCGAATGTAATGCTATGTATATTTTTGGCTCAAACTGGTTTTCTGGAAACACAAATAGTGTCATGAATTCGAGGTTTATTATTCATAATCTCACGGTTTTCGTAAATTGTTCAGTTCGTGATTTTTCATGAATTTTAGAACTATTTTTTGTGTGTAAATTTAATTAAATGTTCACGAGAATCTAATAAACTTTTGAAAAATAAATACTACAATGAAAAATGAATAATTTTTTACAAAAATTCATATGACATTCTCCTAATTCAATTTCAAACATATGTAATCATAGGTTGTGATAAGTTGTGTGCTGAAACGGATTAGGGACCATTCATAAATTACGTAACGCAAAAATTGCCCAAAATTGACTCCCCCCTCCCCCTATGTAACAAATTGTCACAAATTTTTCTATCCCCCCTCCCCTGTTACGTAACAAATTCCAAGAAAAAAAATTTTTTCTTCGGTGAAAACATGTTACGTAACAATCTAGTCAACACCCCCTCTCCCCTAAGTCACAACTTGTCACAACTTGTCGTACCCCCTCCCCCCCTAAAAGCGTTACATAATTTATGAATGGTCCCTTACCCCATAACCGCCCAGTTTATTTTTCATGCACAGTACAAAAAGTCGTTCGGTTTAAATTGAAATGGCCATTCAACTAAATATGTTTTGTACTCGAAATAGTTGTTTTAATAAGGAAAACTGTGAAAAATTTCAGTATGATCGGTATTAGGAATCAGTAGCGACTGGCACGTTCCCCATGTAGATCGGAGATTTGTGTCTTGCCAGGTTTGCCTTTTCATCATTTCCCTGATGGGAAGGATTGGGAAAGTGGTATGGTTGATAAGGAAAAAAACTACTCAGAATAATTAAAACAGAGCATTCTGCACCCCCGGAAGGATGCTGAATGATCTGCAGGTGCAGGTGCTGAACGCAATTGCATTACTGCAGAGCAATTATAAATGTCAATGTCAAATGATACGAAGTTCCGTAATTGGGTTCACAAATATTACACAAATAATACTCAGCACGCTGAATAGTAGCCATGTGATAATTGAGTTTGCAATGCCCTGTCAGTGAACTGACTAGCATACTGCAATTGTGCTTGGAAAATGCAGTAAATTCTTTGACATTTTCGGACGCACATCCAGCAGAGAAGTCATTGTTTTAACACAAGTTTGTAAGCTACGCCATTGGTTGACATGTTCGGATGCAGCCCAAGACCCGAGCAAAGTCCAACATCAAAATTACAGCAAATAGACAACATATTTTGATATCAAGCATCAAATTGAAATCTTATTTTGATATCAGTTTAAACTTTTTCAGATATGACATCATATTTTGATCTCACTTTGATGTGCTTACATTTTTAGAAAAAAATGTTTGTTTCTATTTCTGTGACAAACATCAAATTGATTCCTTATTTTGTTATCAATGAAATATTTCACCATCTCAATAAGTTTTCAATTTGCTTTCACTGATAGCATAAATAGTTTTCTGTTTGATGTCATAGTGCAATTTTTCTGCTTTCGATTTTGATCTTTTAACCGTTAAAACGACAAAAATTATAACAACCTGAGCAAGCATTCCCTACTACATCACAACATCAAGTTTAGTTCTCAATTTGTTATCAGACTTTGCACGGGGAGCGAATCTTGTGCTTTATCAAACCTATCGAAAGTGGTAGAACTGGTTCAGGACCAATGAAGTCATTCGCAGCGCCCGCTCTAGTCAATTCCGCCCATTCATTTCCAGTAATACCGAAATGACCAGGTATCCATAGAAGGTAGATAGCATTTGAAATGCTATGTTCTTCGACTTGAGTTCGACATGCGGTTATTCATTTCGATCTCGAATCTATCGAACTAAGTACTTTCGGGGCAGCCTGAACTTTCAGAGCAAAAGTAGATTCTGTTACAACAAATTCCTTGTTGAAGTGCCGATTGTACGCCTCACAGAATCGCAAAGATTTCTGCTTGGAATACGGTACAGTATCTACCAAGCGAATGAGATTGGTTTAATCTCATTTCACGACAATAGACTCCAGCACCAGCTCGACCCTTCAACAAATAACCGTCAGTATAACACACTACATATTCCTTAAGTTGTCGCTTCATCCAGCCAGACAGCCATTTATTCCGAGGAGGAATTCTCACATTGAAAGTTTTGAAAGGAAAACTACAAGTGAGTGTAAGGTCACTGGGAGCAAGTGTATACCCATCCTAAGTAACCAATTGGGACCACAGTTTTGTGTGAATAGTTGCACGATCTATTGGGTTACGGTTACAAAGCCTTAAGACGGAATGCGCAAGAAAGTGCATCTTGTTTCAGAAACACAAACATGACCTTATGTTAAAGAGTGCCTCTAGACCAGCAGTTGGTGTTGTCGAGAACGCACCAGTCATCGCCATCAAGGCCATCCTCTGAAGATGGTTTAACTTTGATAGGATTGTCATAACTTCTTCCTTCTACCACCAAACAAGGCATCCAGTATTGGTGTAACAATTGTTGTGTAGATCCACCCGTTTGCCAGTACTGGTCTAACAATTGTTGTGTAGTTCCACTAACTCGACGAAAGCTGGTGGGTTTGAGTCCCCAAGATTTGCCGAAAGCCGAAGGCCTTGCATACTTTCTTGATTCTGAAATCGATGTCCAATTAAGTTGTTAGTCAAGAACTGCCCCAGCGTACTAAACTTGATCTGCGACATCAATTTCAGAGTCAAAGAACAACAACGGACGAGCTCCGGTTGTAATCCTTCGTTGCGCGAAAAGCGCCATTGATGTTTGGTTTGGATTAACTGATAGTCCAACATGAAAACACTATTGCTCAGTAACACACAAGGCTTGTTGCATCAAATCAAAAAGTGTGTTAATGCAAATACCGGTGATCATTATATGAAAATCATCGACAAAACCATATGTCGGAAACCTACGGTAGCAGACAAAAGATTAAGTCGCCGATGAGCTCTAAGCTTGCATATATGATCCTTCCACGCTTTTCTAAACTTTCTCCCTTCAACTCCTTGCTCTCCCTTGAGTACTATGGCTCTAAATATTTAAAAATATACTTCACCTTCCAGTCCCTTGCTAATTAAATGCCGTAACAACTGTTGATAAATAGGGTAGTCCACAATTTTTTCAGTATCTGTCATAAGAGTACACTCAACACTTGGAAAACCTCGGGGAACAATGGAGAACTTGGACGATGGCTACATTCGATTATCCCGATAATATAAACGAAGCCTTGATTCAGGGGGATGGATGTGTATTGGGATTTCATTCGTGTAATGTTCCGGCTGATGTCCAACCACTACACGTTGGATGCGCATTTGCGTCGTATTAAGCATACCGAGAAGTCTGTGCGTTTGTGACGAGGACTATCACGCCAATGAGCACGTTTTCTGGGTGTGCACAGAAACCTTGTAGTGCCAACCAATACCAGAGTGTCACTATGCGACCATCATCGCCCTTACCACTAGGCCCGCATAAAACGAAACTGGAGCGAGAACGACCCGATAGTCTGACAACTTTTGAAGGATTCCCCGTGGGTCTGAAGAACTCGGTTCTCGACTTCTTACTAGCGTAAGGCTCATGTCGCTGATCTCCCGTATGTCCGAAAGTTGTAAGTTTTGCTCTTCTGTCCCGGTCATCATATAAGTCCCTGATACAACTGCTGCTACACCGATGTTGGAAATAGGCCCCTTTTTGAATATCTTGACCAAGCATAAGCCTCCGTTACAATAATCGAATTTATGTTCTGTATCCCTAGTTTTAAAAATAGCTGTATGTTTTTGCCTTTCTCAATAGAAAGGTATTGCAATTGCTCTGAAAACCGACTTTTTAACGGAGACCCGGAGGGCCGAGTGACATACACCATTCGATTCAGTTCGTCGAGTTCGGCAAATGTCTGTGTGTTCGTATGTACGTGTGTATGTATGTATGTGTGTGTGTATGTGTGTGTGTATGTGACCAAAAATGTCACTCATTTTTCTCAGAGATGGCTGAACCGATTTTGACAAACTTAGTCTCAAATGAAAGGTGCAACGTTCCCATAGGTTGCTATTGAATTTCTAATGGATCCGACTTCCGGTTCCGGAATTACAGGGTGATAAGTACGAACACGCAGAAAATGTCGATTTTAATAAATTCTGCAATGAATGTATAAAGGTGAAAATTTTTCCAAAATATGACCACAACTGCTTCGATTTGTAGTATTAGGTCACTAACATCCATTCAAAGTCTATTTGGCCACATTGGCCACCATCCTCGGTTCCGGAAGCCCCGGCGGAAGTATCTAAATTCAGAATAACAGTCACATCGGTTTCTCGGAGATGGCTGGACCGATTCGACTAAACTTGGCCTCAAATGAAAGATATTGCGTCCCCGTAAATGGCTATTTAATTTCATACCGATCCGACTTCCTAGGCTGTTCTAGGTCACCGACGGCCAACCAAACTTTCGTTGACTACATTGACCACCATAGACGGTTCCGGAAGTGCCCGGGAAAAGCGGCCATCTTTCAAAATTTACGAACTCACATCAGTTTCCTGGAAATGGTTGGGCCGATTTTCACAAACCTATTCCCAAATGATAGCTATAATATCCCCATAGATGTCTATAAAATTTCGTACGGATCGCTTATATGGTTCCGGAAATATAGACTAAACCGTCCGGTCACATATGAAATTCCCATATAAGGCGGAACTCAAATTTTTTTTCAAAGGGGGGACCTCATGAAATTTCAGAAATCGAATTCGTATATTTGATGCCAAACATCTTTAAAATGCATGAAACGTCGAGATTTTATGTTATCTCGAAAAAATTTTTTTTTTATAAAAATCGACTTTTTGGGACTTTGCCGATTTCGCACCTTTTTGCCTTTCTCATATAAAGAAAGGCTATTTCAATTCAATATTACCGTGGCTGTTTTTTTCTTTCGCAAAATTTTAGAACTCGAATGATTTCTTTTCTTGTATATAGTTGTCATGTCATGTAGAATAATATCTCCACGGATGTCTATAAAATTTCGTACGGATCGCTTATATGGTTCCAGAAATATAGACTAAACCGTCCGGTCACATATGAAATTCCCATATAAGCCGGAACTCAAATTTTTTTTCAAAGGGGGGACCTCATGAAATTTTAGAAATCGAATTCGTATTTTTGATGCCAAACATCTTTAAAATGCATGAAACGTCGAGATTTTATGTTATCTCAAAAAAAATTTTTTTTATAAAAATCGACTTTTTGGGACTGCCGATTTCGCACCTTTTTGCCTTTCTCATATAAAGAAAGGTTATGCAATCATTGTAAAAATCGACTTTTTAACCGAGGCCCGGAGGGCCGAGTGTCATACACCATTCGATTCAGTGCGTCGAGATCGGAAAATGTCTGTGTGTGTATGTATGTGTGTGTATGTGTGTGTGTCATTTAAACTCACACAATTTTCTCAGAGATGGCTGAACCAATTTTTGCAAACTTAGTTTCATCTGAAAGGTATAACGCTCCCATAAGCTGCTATTGAATTTTTAGTTGATCCGACTTCCGGTTCCGGAGTTACGGGTTGAAGAGTGCGGTCACACAGCAAATTCCCATATAAACTGGTACCACCATGATGTTCAAATGATGTAAAACATATTAAAATTGATGTAACATTACTCTAGTTTGCGGGTCTGGATCACTAATGATCAATCAAAGCAGCTTTGACCACATTGGCCACCTATGACGGTTCATGACGCCCCCGGGGAACCCGCCAAGTTCCTAAGCTAATATCTCACCCATTCCACAACGAATTCTCTACCGATTTTTACAAACTTGATTTCAAATGAAAGATACTCTAATGCCATTGACTGCTGCTGAGTTTCATTCGGTTTTGACTCTTGCTTTCGGAGTTACAGGGGTGTTAGTAAGGATACACTGGAATTTCCCATATAAATCGGTACAATCGTAATACCTCAGAGACCAAAAACTATTGAAATGGTCACCAAATTACTTCTAATCGCAGATCTAGATCACTGATTGCCAATCAAACATTCTTTGAATATATTGTCCACTATCGACGATTCCGGTAGTCCGGAATTCCGGGCATATTCCACAATTAAAGTCACATCGGTTCTTCGGTGATGACTGAACCGAAATTCTCAAACCAAGTCTCAAATGGAAGGCAAAATATGCAGTTGAGTATTGCGTCGCCGTCCCTCCCCCCGCCTTGCCCTTAAACCTCCCTCCTTCATCACTCCTCTCCTCTTGGACCACCCTCACGCCCGCATTTCCTTCATCCACCCCATATACCGAAATAAGATGAAGGATTTCTGACGCATCCTCCACTGTTCAAACCCATTCCACCAGCCTTTCCAAATTAAAATCACAAGAAGATAACATTGAACTCATGCTTATTAAGCTAATTAAATATTATTCTTTTGCCTTTCTTATATAGAAAGGTTATGCAATTGCTCCAAAAACCGACTTTCTAACCGAGGCCCGGAGGGTCGAGTCTCATATAACATTCGACTCAATTCGCCGAGATCGCAAAATATCTGTGTGTATGTATGTGTGTATGTATGTATGTATGTATGTATGTATGTATGTATGTATGTATGTATGTATGTATGTATGTATGTATGTATATATGTATGAATGTATGTGTGTGTATGTGCGGATTTGTTAACAAAATGTACACATCGGTTTCTCGGAGATGGCTGAACCGATTTTTACAAACTAAGATTCAAATGAAAGGTATAATATTCCCATAGGTTGCTATTGAATTTCATTTTCAACCGACATCTTATTCCGGATTACGAGTTGAAGAGTATGGTTACGAAACAAAATTTGTTGATTTGTCCACATCGGTTTCTCGGAATTTTCTGAACCGATTTTGACAAAATTGATTTTAAATGAAAGGTTCATCAGCTGCTGTTGAATTTTGTGTGGATCCGAGTTCTGGTTTCTGAATTACAGGGTGATACGTACGATCACGCAGCAAATCCCGATTCTAACGAATTCTGCGATGAATGTAAAAAGGTGAATTTTTTTTCCAAAATGTAAACACAACTGTTGAATTTGTAGATCTAGGTCCCCAAGAGTCATTCAAAGTCTCTTTGGCCACACTGGCCACCATCGACGGATCCTGAAGTATCCAAATTCAGAATAACGGTTATATTGGTTTCTCGAAAATGGCTAGACCGATTTGATCAACTTAGTCTCAAATGAAAGGTGTTGCGTCCCCAGAAACTGATATTAAATTTCATCTCCATCCGACTTCCGGCTCCGGAGTTACGGGTTGTGGAGTGCGATCACATAGAAAACTCCGATTCAAACCGATACCGCGATGAATGCAAAAACGTGCTCTTATATATACTTACCAAGTGTAATAAGAATGAAAGACATTTCCATAATGTTATATTGTACGAACCTGCTATTATATCATAGTTTAGAGAAATGAGAAAGGCACAATTGCACCGCTAGGTGGATTAAAACAGGTTTTTTTCATTGAAACTATTCTTCCCCATCTTGTATATCAAACTGGATTCATTGTTTTAAAATAAGGGGCCATCCATATACCACGTGGACAATTATGTGGTGGGTAGGGGGTACGAAAAAGTCCACGCTTGTCCATGGAGAGGGAGGTAAGGGTATAGAAATAGGTCATAAAACAAATTTGCATCAATGGCATAAGCGTTTGATGTTTTCCTTCAAATTATCACAAAACTGTGCAACTCTTAAAGCTCCTAGCAGCATAGTATGTGCATGCCACAAACTCAGTGGAAATCAACACCGAGCAAAATGTTGCTCTCAGAAATACTAGATTCAATCTTCTATATGCACACCTAGAAAAAAAAATCGTGTAAATTTACTCCCACTTAAGAGTTCAGGGAACTCTAACTGGGAGCTGAATGACTCAAGGGAACAGGAGCTCAATAGCTCATGGAATCAGCATTAAAATGGCTCACTGGGACGAGAGCTAAATGGTGACGTGATAGATGGAGACAAAAAGCAAAAGAAGAGTCGAGAGTTAAATCAAAGCGCAAAAGGTCGAACCATTTCATGGACCAAGTGAGGCTCCGAGATAGAGCAGAAAAAAGAGATGCGACGAAAATACAACCACCAAAGTTAAAGCGAATCCTATTTGTAAGAAATGTAAAAAGTTATTTCCTTTAATTTTACTAGTTGGAAAAATATATGTATTAGATAACTACATAGTGGAACTATGTATGACTTTCAACTATACAAATAACATGTAGTAATCTGACCAAAACTAAATCGTGAAAGAATGTGTTTCACTGTACTCCCTTTCCACTACTTGACCATCAGACGAATGAAAATGAATCAGCCTTATTCGGCTATGTTAAAGATAATATTATTTTCATTCTGAATGAGTAACTAAAACGTAATCAAATCTATTTCGTTGTGTGAGGCTACAATTTTATATAAGAAAAAGCTTTTTCTCAACGGTATGATACTGCTAAGAAATTTAAAATTTATAACATCAGAACTATTTGAACAATTTTTTCAGACATCGTATCCGAGAATTATTTCACATTAATTTTAGCTCCAGTTCAAGTGGTTGCTTCTTCTAGAAAAAATAGTGGTAATAAAACTTGTTTCAAACCGAACCGGTCGAAGAGCTCCGCATGTTTCTCACCAATCCGGGCCCGACTGAGCGTGTACAACCGGCGTCAGGTTGATTCGGCCAAGGTCGTTAACCGACTCTTGATTGAGATCGCGTTGTTTCACCTGTGTGTACGAATTATATGTATACGTGCAGTGTAATTTTATTTCTGCTGTCTACCACTACGGAACTCGCTTCCGTGGTCAGCAAAGTTTTGATCAGCTGCCTTCTTTGTCTTCGTATTTGTTTTTTTTTGTTAATTTTGTATTACATGCTTGGATGGATCGAACCGGTATCCAAAAACATGACGTACATATACATGTAATGATGATAATGTCTTTCATCTAGTTGTAACAGTGGCGAATGCAGGGGAAGGGTCCTGGAACCCCCCTCCGAAAATGTTTAGCGCTTTGAGAATTTTTAAATTATTTGCTATTTTAAAGTCGTTTAAAACTCATAATCATTCTAAACCCGATTCGACAATCAAAACTGTTTTGAATTCATTGATGTTTTTACATATGTACATGTACATATCACTATCGAAATTTCAAACCTCCTTCGATTTATTTCTGGATCCGACCCTGAGTTGTAGAACAATGCATATTAGTTAGGGATAGCTTTTGCTCTATTTGTTGATTGTTCAATAGCACTCGAACAGGTGTTGATACATACATTAAATATTGAAAAAAAAATACATAGGGTCAAGTGCCTATTTTCACCACATTAAGGAGGGTGCCTCACTAGCTTATTAATAACTCTGCCTACAATCAATCGAATGCGTACAAAATTACATCAGCAGCTTTGCTTCGTTGTTAAGAACTAAAATAATAACACAAATGCCCTAAAAACGGTGAAATTCTCGTGTTGGAGCGCAACAAAAACTCGAATCAGGTGCCCATGTTGTTGCGCTACCATTTGACTGAATGCGTTGAGCAAAGATGTCAGACGCTGCTCTAACTAACGGCCACATAACATTCGGAATGGAAGCATAAAAAACAAAAAAATAGTAAGAAATCAGCAATGTATTTTATTCGAGACTCGATTGAATCAAGCCCGAAGCGCTTAACTCGCAACAAACCTTGAAGTTTGTGTTAAAATATTGACAACAAACAAGTTTCGCAAATGAGGGTGATTGGTATGACCAGCGTGAAAACTTCAGACAGCTGTAGCCTGCATTTTCTGCCACTGGCAACAATTAACTTTATAATATATATATATATATATATATATATATATATATATATATATATATATATATATATATATATATATATATATATATATATATATATATATATATATATATATATATATATATATATATATATATATATATATATATATATATATATATATATATATATATATATATATATATATATATATATATATATATATATATATATATATATATATATATATATATATATATATATATATAGAGTCTGCGTGGCCATTGTTTACGAGACTTGTTTTGTGTCCACTTCAGTGTAAAAATGGCTTTCCATAAATCGCGCTAAGCTACGACGAACCGCAACAGTTCGACTCCATAACCAACCAAAAGACAGATATGAGAGACAGCCGAGAATGATTCAATCGCGAAAGTTTATTCATCTTTGTCCGCTTGCTTCTATTCCCAGAACACATTTTCCCAATGTAAGTAACCGTCAGAGTGTCCGTAAAAGCGAGTTCTGACCTTCCAACACATTGCTGTGGTAAACAGAACAACGCGGCTAGTCATGTGTGTGCTTTCAAGAATCATTCGTTTCCCCGCGGAAAGCGGGATAGCGATTCTATCCAATTTATTACTGTTCTGCTCGCAAATACGAACATTCCATAACTAACTTAGTTATAAATTTTGTGTTATTCACGCGCAAAGATGGTTTTAAGCAATTTACTCCTTCATGGAGAAAAGTCAATTTTACCAAGATTGTTCTCCACTAAGGAGAAATATAGCATAGGGAGTGGGCGCAGCGTATTGGTAAATCGATTGCCTTGTACGCAGCGCACCTGGGTTCGAGTCCCGACCCCGCACATAGGGTTAGAAATTTTTCCTAAGAGATTTTTCTAACCTGAAGAGGCGAATGACCTTAAGGTTAAAACCTCTATAATTGAAATAAAAAAAAAAAAAAAAAAAAATATAGCATAATGCATCATGAATTGACTTGCTAAGCCAAACCAAATGTTTCGATTTCATTAGTACTTATTAGCCTAAAATAAGCTCCTTTTTGCCTTTCTCAATAAAAAGGTATAGCAATTGCTCTGAAAACATACTTTTTAACGGAGGCCCGGAGGCCCGAGTGACATATACCATTCGATTCAGTTCGTCGAGTTCGTGCGTGTGTATGTATGTTTTTTTTAGAGAGCAGTAAAAAAAATTTCAGGAAAACCCTGATACCTGAAGGAAAATGTACAAAAACCCCAATGTCTCAGGGAACGGGTTTGGGCTGCCATCACCCGACCCGCTAAAAAACCACTGCTCGTGCCCAGAACCTGATTCCTCCCCGGTACTACCTTGCGGCATTACTTCGGGGAGGGGTTTTTATGTGCATAGCACACACTCTAATTCAACTACTTACTAGTTCGTTTCTTCCGCAGGGTTACAGCCCCACTCCTCTACACACCACCAATTCTCTACCATCCACACAGACTGGCAAGTTCTGCATGGCAGTCGGAAAGCTGGCTGTGAGTCGAGGCTTAGTACTCCTCCCCTACGAATACAGTCTGGGCGGAAAACTTCAGACTGTCGAATTCACCGAGCCCTTCGGCTCCCTTATGCCAGTTAGCACCGTAACTCCCTTCTCGCACCATTCAGCGCCGTTTACTCGTTGAGCACCAGACTTGTTCGCGAACTACTTGGTCTAGTCCCCGACGAAGGACCTAGCCTACTCCGACGGAGAATTCCCCGGCGACAGAAGTTCTCCCGAAACCGAGCCAACCAACCAGATGTCGAGGTCAGTTCGGCGATTTCGGTGAAGCAGGGCGTCCGGTTCGCTGATGCCCCGACGACCTGCGACTGGTGGTATTTCGTCGCGGTCTACTCAGTCTAGTCTTCGGCGGTGGATCTAGCTTACGCCGACGGAAAGTTCCCCGGCGAAGGAGGCTCTCCCGATACCGATTCTTCTTTTGTTTTAGCACCACAATTTCTTGAGCCCTTTGACTTCCTCTCGTTCCGTTTCGCTCTACTTTCCCGATGAGCCATTCAGCTCCCGCCCTCACTTGTTCGCGAACTACTCAGTCTAGTCCCCAACAATGGATCTAGCCTATTCTCCTGCAACCGAGCGGTAGATTTCTCCTGATTCCGATGTTCGTTTTTGTGAGCCATTTAGCTCTCCGCGTCGTCCCGATCTACTCGATCTAGTCCCCGGCGGTGGATCTAGCCTACTCAACGGACCATACAGTAGGTGCTGAGGTCTATTCGGCGATTCCGGTTGGAGCGTAACTTCCAGTTCACCAGCGTCCCAACGACCCACTGCTAGCTCTGCGACGGGGTCTACTCGGTCTAATTCCCGACGGTGGATCTAGCCTACTCACGAGCTACCCGGTAGGATGTCGCGGTCGGTTTAGCGATTTCGGTGAAGCTTGACGTCCGGTTCCCAGGCTCCCCGACGACCCAACTCGGTGCTACATCACGTACTACTCAACTGGTCCCCGGCGGTGGACCTAGACTACACAGTTGGAGAGTTCCCCGGCGGCGGAATTTCTCTCGAAACCCGATTTGCGACTTCTTGCTGGTCTCTTCGCCACTTCCTCTGCAGCTCGGAGAGTATGCTCGAGACCACTCTGTTGACAGCGTCTCAGGTATGTTCGTCACGGCACATCTCTTCGACGATATTGTCCACTGTCATACCAGGTATACCCCTACGAACTTCTTCGAATCTAGGGCATTCGAAGACCACGTGTTCCGGTGTCTCTTGCACAGTCGCACACTCCGGGCAAAGGGGTGACGAAGCATGTCCAAACCGATGCAAGTACTTCCGGAAGCATCCGTGCCCGGACAAAAACTGCGTCAAATGGAAGTTCACCTCTCCATGCTTCCTATGTACCCAGGCCGATACATTTGGGATGAGTCGGTGGGTCCACCTTCCTTTCTCCGCGTTGTCCCACTCCTGTTGCCATTTAGCCAACGAGTCCGCTCGAACCAGTCTCCTAGCGTTACGTGCAATTCTCCGCTGATAGCATTCCACGTCCTCCGCCAGGGTAATGCAGATGGAGATCATCCCGGCGATAACGTATACTGCCTCCGACGATATTGTTCTGTAGGCACTCGCGACTCGTACGGCCATCAGTCGGAATGTCCTGTTTAGCTTTTCACGGTTCCGCTTGGTTTTCAGCGCAGCACTCCAGGCAGGAACTCCGTATCGATGACGAAACAGTAGATAGCAGACGTCTCGTGCTGCTTCTCGGACCGCCTACGTTTGGAATGATTCTCGCTATTGCGTTCGTTGCCTTCGCCGACTTTTCACAGGCGTAATCAACGTGATTGTTGATGCTCAACAGGTCGTCGATTATAACTCCCAATTGCTTCAATGCACGTTTCGATGCAATCACGTGCCCTCCGACGTCGATCTGCATCCGTTGAACCGATCTGCAGCACTGTATGTATGTATGTATGTATGTGTGTATGTATGTGCGTCTGTGTGTGTATGTGACCAAAAATGTCACTCATTTTTCTCAAAGATGGCGGAACCGATTCTGACAAACTTAGTCTCAAATGGAAGGTACAACGTACACATAGGCTGCTATTGAATTTCTAATGGATCCGACTACCGATTCCGGAATTAAAGGGTGATGAGTACGATCACACAGAAAATGTCGATTTTAATAAATTCTGCAATGAATGTATAAAGGTAAAAAAATTTCCAAAATGTAACCACAACTACTTCGAGTTGTAGTATTAGGTCACTCACAGCCATTCAAAGTCTCTTTGGCCACATTGGCCACCATCATCGGTTCCGGAAGGCCCATCAGAAGTTTCTAAATCCAGAATAACAGTGACATCGGTTTCTCTGAGATGGCTAGACCGATTCAACCAAACTTAGTCTCAAATGAAAGGTGTTGGGCTTCTGTGAATGGCATTTTAATTTCATCCCGATCCGACTTCCGGTTCTGGAGTTACGGGTTGTGGAGTGCGATCACATAGCAAATTGCGATTGAAACCGATACTCCGATGGAAGCAAAAAAGGTAAAAATTTCGCTAAAATGTCTTTAAAACAACTTAAATTTGCAGTTCTAGGTCACCGATGGCTAACCAAATTTTCGTTGACTACATTGACCACCATAGACGGCTTCGGAAGTGCCCCGGAAAAGCGGCCATCTTTCAAAATTAACTAACTCACGTCAGTTTCTTGGAAAGGGTTGGGCCGGTTTTCACAAACATAGTCCCAAATGATAGCTATAATATCCCCACAGATGTCTATAAAATTTCGTACGGATCACTTATATGGTTCCGGAAATATAGACTAAACCGTCCGGTCACATATGAAATTCCCATAT
This sequence comes from Topomyia yanbarensis, assembly GCF_030247195.1. Taxonomy (NCBI): domain Eukaryota; kingdom Metazoa; phylum Arthropoda; class Insecta; order Diptera; family Culicidae; genus Topomyia; species Topomyia yanbarensis. The sequence goes on from NC_080672.1 coordinate 155,934,600, forward strand.
AAGCCGGAGCTCAAAATTTTGAACATCTTTAAAATCCATTAAACGTCGAGATTTTATATAATCTTGAAAAAAAATTGTTATAAAAATCGACTTTTTGGGATCGTGGCGACTATTACCGTGGCTGTTTTTTCTTTAGCAAAATTTTAGAATTCGAATAATGATTTCTTTTCTTGTATATAGTTGTCAAGTCATATATAATAAAATTGTAATGTATACATTTGAAAGCTTTTAATAAATATAAGCAACTAAAAAATTCTCGTGTTCATGATTGAGAAAGGCACAATTGCATTATTAGTTTTTGAACTTTTGAAGTTTATAAAATTGAGCATTTTTCTATCACTGATAACTCGGAAACAATTCGATATATTGAAAAACATATGAAAAACCTATTTTAATCCACCTAGCGGTGCAATTGTGCCTTTCTCAATTATGAATCATGAGAATGTGTGCGATGTTTATATTCATTAAAAGCTTTTAAATGCATATATTACATTTTATTATTATACATCACATGACAACTATATACAGGAAAATAAATCATTATTCGAGTGGTAAAATTTTGAAAAAGAAAAAACAGCCACGGTAATATTGAACTGAAAAAAGGTGCGAAATCGGCAAAGTCCCAAAAAGTCGATTTTTATAAAAAAAAAATTTCGAGATAACATAAAATCTCGACGTTTCATGCATTTTAAAGATGTTTGGCATCAAAAATACGAATTCGATTTCTGAAATTTCATGGGGTCCCCCCTTTGAAAAAAATTTTTGAGTTCCGGCTTGTATGGGAATTTCATATGTGACCGGACGGTTTAGTCTATATTTCCGGACTCATATAAGCGATCCGTACGACATTTTATAGATATCTGTGGGGGTATTATAGCTATCATTTGGGACTAAGCTTGTGAAAATCGACCCAACCATTTCCGGGAAACTGATGTGAGTTCGTAAATTTTGAAAGATGGCCGCTTTTCCCGGGCACTTCCGGAACCGTCTATGGTGGTCTATGTAGTCAACAAAAGTTTGGTTGGCCGTCGGTGACCTAGAACAGCAAATTTAAGTTGTTTGAGAGACATTTTAGCGAAATTTTTACCTTTTTTGCTTTCATCGGAGTATCGGTTTGAATCACAATTTGCTATGTGATCGCACGCCACAACCTGTAACTCCGGAACCGGAAGTCGGATCGGAATGAAATTAAATAGCCAATTACGGGGACGCAATACCTTTCATTTGAGGTCAAGTTTAGTCAAATCGGTCTAGCCATCTCCGAGAAACCGATGTGACTGTTATTCTGAATTCAGATACTTCTGCCGGGGCTTCCGGAACCGATGACGGTGGCCAATGTGGCCAAATAGACTTTGAATGGATGTTAGTGACCTAATACTACAAATCGAAGCAGTTGTGTTCATATTTTGGAAAAATTTTCACCATTATACATTCATTGCAGAATTTATTAAAATCGACATTTTCTGCGTGTTCGTACTCATCACCCTGTAATTCCGGAACCGGTTGTCGGATCCATTAGAAATTCAATAGCAGCCTATGGGAACGTTGCACCTTTCATTTGAGACTAAGTTTGTCAAAATCGGTTCATCCATCTCTGAGAAAAGTGAGTGAGATTGTGTTCGCGTACACACACACACATACGCACATACACACACATACATACACACTAGGGTGGGGCAAAATGATCGTTTTTTCAGCACAGCACTTTTTTGGTTCCATTTGGGGCCCCAAACAACTGTGCAAAATTTGGGGTCGATTGGATTTGACCCGGCGTAGCGCATTGCGTTTGAAATTTGTATGGAAATTAGTATGGGAAAACCTACTTTTTTGCATTTTCAATTTTACAGACTATAATTCTTTCTGCAGTATACCAACAATTAGATAGAAGTGTAATCCAGGATATGCTGAACAACTTTGCAGAAGGATGCATGGTGCTAGAATGTCTCTACAACAAGTTATAGCTGTTCAAAGTTCGATAGATCGAATTAATTGCCAAAAATCTTTTTTTTGCCAACATTGCGGGTGTACCAATGACTTTTCATATAGCACACCAAATTAACATCATATACATTAGATTTACCACATTAATATGTTTGGATGAATTAATCATAAGCCTTAGCTCAATTTCATGGACATAGGTAGTTTCGCAATAGGGCGTAGTGAGGGGAGAGGGAGGTAGACTTTTAAATATGGAAATTTCAACTGAAATAACGGAAATCTTATTGAATTGGAATGTTCAGAAGAATTATTTTATAATATTTACACAATCCACAAGAGCCCCAGTTCAACAGCAATTTTTACTTCAGGTGATCGAATAACATCGAAAAGAGCATCATTTCAAATCATAGTGCGTGTTAAACTGAAATATAATCAATGCATTCCTCTGACATATCAACTCGACATCAGTTGATTCAGTCTACAACTTAACTTCAATTGATATAGTCAATGTCAAGTCAATGCAGAGGTATACAGTATGTTTTGTTTCATCGTTATTATTATGCATAGGACATTGTGCAAATGTTTTAAAATAATACATCTTAACATTTCAACTCGACAAGATTTCAGATATTTCAGTTAGAATTTCTATATGTCGAATCCTCCCCCCCCCCCTCTCCCCTCACTACGCCCTATTGCGAAACTACCTGCGCCCATGAAATTGAGCTACGGCTTTTGAATAATTCATCCAAACATACCGATATGGTAAATCTAAAGTATATGATTTTATTTTGGTATGCTATATGAAAAGTCATTGGTACACCCGCAGTGTTGGCAAAAAAAAAGATTTTCGGCAATTAATTCGATCTGTCGAACTTTGAACAGAAATAACTTGTTGTAGAGACATTCTAGCACCATGCATCCTTCTGCAAAGTTGTTCAGCATATCCTGGGTTACACTTCTATCTAATTGTTGGTATACTGCAGGAAGAATTGTAGTCTGTAAAATTGAAAATGCAAAAAAGTAGGTTTTCCCATACTAATTTCCATACAAATTTCAAACGCAATGCGCTACGCCGGGTCAAATCCAATCGACCCCAAATTTTGCACAGTTGTTTGGGGCCGCAAATGGAACCAAAAAAGTGCTGTGCTCGGTTTATGAGGTTATGATTACGTTTTTCCATATAACAATGCCCCACCCTAATACACACACACACACACACATACACACACAGACATTTGCCGAACTCGACGAACTGAATCGAATGGTATATGTCACTCGGCCCTCCGGGCCTCCGTTAAAAAGTCGGTTTTCAGAGCAATTGCAATACCTTTCTATTGAGAAAGGCAAAAAGGTGCGAAATCGGCAAAGTCCCAAAAAGTCGATTCAAAAAAAAAAAAAATTCGTGATAACATAAAATCTCGACGTTTCATGCATTTTAAAGATGTTTGGCATCAAAAATACGAATTCGATTTCTGAAATTTCATGGGGTCCCCCCTTTGAAAAAAATTTTGAGTTCCGGCTTATATGGGAATTTCATGTGTGACCGGACCGTTCAGTCTATATTTCCGGAACCATACAAGCGGTCCATGCGAAATTTTACAGACATCTGTGGGGATAATATAGCTATCATTTGGGACTAAGTTTGTGAAAATCGGCCCAACCATTTCCGAGAAACTGATATGAGTTTGCTAGTTATGAAAGATGGCCGCTTTTCCCGGGCACTTCCGGAACCGTCTATGGTGGTCAATGTAGTCAACGAAAGTTTGTTTGGCCGTCGGTGACCTAGAACTGCAAAGTTAAGTTGTTTGAGAGACATTTTAGCGAAATTTTGACCTTTTTTGCTTCCATCGGGGTATCGGTTTGAATCACAATTTGCTATGTGATCGCACGCCACAACCCGTAACTCCGGAACCGGAAGTCGGTTGGGGATAAAATTTAATAGCCATTTACGGGGACGCAACACCTTTCATTTGAGACTAAGTTTGGTTGATTCGGTCTAGCCACCTCCGAGAAACCGATGTGACTGTTAGTCTGAATTTGGATACTTCCGCCGGGGCTTCCGGAACCGATGATGGTGGCCAATGTGACCAAAGAGACTTTGAATGGCTGTTAATGACCTAATACTACAAATCGAAGCAGTTGTGGTCACATTTTGGAAAAATTTTCACCATTATACATTCATTGCAGAATTTCTTAAAATCGACATTTTCTGCGTGATCGTACTCATCACCCTGTAATTCCGGCACCGGTTGTCGGATCCATTAGAAATTCAATAGCAGCTTATGGGAACGTTGCACCTTTCATTTGTGACTAAGTTTGTAAAAATCGGTTCATCCATCTCTGAGAAAAGTGAGTGAGATTGTGTTCGCGTACACACACACAGACGCACATACACACACATACATACACACACACAGACATTTGCCGAACTCGACGAACTGAATCGAATGGTATATGTCACTCGGCCCTCCGGGCCTCCGTTAAAAAGTCGGTTTTCAGAGCAATTGCAATACCTTTCTATTGAGAAAGGCAAAAAGGTGCAAAATCGGCAGTCCCAAAAAGTCGATTTTTATAAAAAAAAATTTTTTTCGAGATAACATAAAATCTCGACGTTTCATGCATTTTAAAGATGTTTGGCATCAAAAATACGAATTCGATTTCTGAAATTTCATGAGGTCCCCCCTTTGAAAAAAAATTTGAGTTCCGGCTTATATGGGAATTTTAATATGTGACCGGACGATTTAGTCTATATTTCCGGACCCATATAAGCGATCCGTACGAAATTTTACAGACATCTATGGGGATATTATAGCTATCATTTGGGACTAATTTTGTGAAAATCGGCCCAACCATTTCCGGGAAACTGATGTGAGTTCGTAAATTTTGAAAGATGGCCGCTTTTCCCGGGCACTTCCGGAACCGTCTATGGTGGTCAATGTAGTCAACGAAAGATTGGTTGGCCGTCGGTGACCTAGAACAGCAAATTTAAGTTGTTTGAGAGACATTTTAGCGAAATTTTTACCTTTTTTGCTTTCATCGGAGTATCGGTTTGAATCATAATTTGCTATGTGATCGCACGCCACAACCTGTAACTCCGGAACCGGAAGTCGGATCGGGATGAAATTAAATAGCCATTTACGGGGACGCAATACCTTTCATTTGAGGCCAAGTTTAGTCGAATCGGTCTAGCCATCTCCGAGAAACCGATGTGCCTGTTAGTCTGAATTTAGATACTTCCGCCGGGGCTTCCGGAACCGATGATGGTGGCCAATGTGGCCAAATAGACTTTGAATGGATGTTAGTGACCTAATACTATAAATCGAAGCAGTTGTGGTCATATTTTGGAAAAAAATTCACCTTTATACATTCATTGCAGAATTTATTAAAATCGACATTTTCTGCGTGTTCGTACTCATCACCCTGTAATTCCGGAACCGGAAGTCGGATCCATTAGAAATTCAATAGCAACCTATGGGAACGTTGCTCCTTTTATTTGGAACTAAGTTTGTAAAAATCGGTTCATCCATCTCTGAGAAAAGTGAGTGAGATTGTGTTCTTGTACACACACACAGACGCACATACACACACATACACACACACAGACATTTGCCGAACTCGACGAACTGAATCGAATAGTATATGTCACTCGGCCCTCCGGGCCTCCGTTAAAAAGTCGGTTTTCAGAGCAATTGCAATACCTTTCTATTGAGAAAGGCAAAAATAAAAAAAAGTTGCGTTTTCAAATGAGCTACGGAAAAATTTTTACAAAATATATTTGTTGTTATATTACCTATGAAATTTGCAATTATTTGAAACAAATTAATTTTATTTGTAATGTCCACATTTTTTTACTTATTATTTTTATTCAAAATTAAGAATCATGTTAAAAAGTTTGTGTAAAAAATTGGGAGTGGATATCAAAATACTTTGCGAGATATTACAATTATAAACTTGACACAAGGAAATTTTACACTAAACGCCCAGTGATAAGCCTGTTATAATTGAAATATCTCGTAAAATACTTCGAGCTCCAATCTTGAAATTTTCACATAATCTTCTTAATATAATTATGTTATCAAAAAAATTGTTTTCAGGGCTACTTTAATAAAATTATTTGCCTAACACTTTGACACCACCAAAAAAATCAATTTGCAGAATGCGAGTCATTTCACGTCAGATTTACAACTACAATTTTAGTTCCGTCCATTTTTTTGCATTCTTTAGCTTAAAATTATTGATATGAATTTTAGGCTTTGGCTGAATTTGATTTGATTTTCAATTTATGAGTTTTGAAACTTCATTAAATATTTTATTAAATTTCATAAACTTAATAAAATGAGCATTTTTCAATTCCTGATAACTTGGAAAATATTTGTTTAGTGGAAAAAAGCATCAAATAATAAAAGTTTCGTTTTCGTATGATTTCCCTGGAAATTTTTTTGAAATATTTGTTTTTGTTATGTAATTTATGTGTTCTGCAATTGCCAGAAGCAAATTTTTTTTATTTGCTGTTCCAAATAATTTATAATTATATCTTTGGGAGTTTAGTGTAAAATTGCCTTGTTTTAAGTTTATAATTGTAATATCTCGCAAAGTATTTTGATATCCACTCCCAAATTTTTACACAATCTTTTGATCATGATTCTTAATATGTAAAGAAAATTAAAAAAAAAAGATCGGTCCAACTTTAAAAAAATTCAATTTGTTCAAGTTATATTACAAAAAATATTTTTTTGCAGAATTTTTTCGGTAAGTTCATTTGAAAACGTAACTTTTTTTTATTTAATATGTTTTTCAATATTTCGAATCGCTTCCGAGTTATTAGTGATAGAAAAATGTTCAATTTATTAAACATCAAAAGTTCAAAAACTAATAACTTGAAAAAAATATCATATTCAGCCAAAACAAACAATACGTGTCAATTATTTTGAGCTAAAGAATGAAAGAAAATTTTTTGGAAGGAATCAAAATTTTGGTTGCAAATCTGACGTGGAATGACCCATAAAGTATATTGTACTTTTACTGTGCAATAATACCCATTGCCATATAAATAAGTAGGGGAAAGAGGGTAACAGTGGAACTATGAAAACGTATTATTTTCATAGTTCCACTGTTACCCTCTTTCCCCTATGCTTCACTACAGACATCATAGCAGAAGAACAGTCCTTCAACTGCTTTGTAAATCACATATGGGACTGGTATGCGGGTACTTTTCATAGGGTAATTTGTGGAGAGACGCCGCACATGTCTAAAAATCGAACCTGCATCAAAGTAAATCATTAAATATTTGATGAAATCATTTTTATCAATTGCGACAAGTTTCCAAAATATTATGAAATGGTTTTTTTAAGTAAACAATTCATCAAATTTCCACGAACATTTAAAAAAATCATTGCGGAAGAGATGTCGCATGTGCGGGTGAGACGCCGCACCGTGGACATAAACTGAAAAATGGGGAACGAAAGTATTTTTCAGCTCTCTTTGATGTTTTTGTGATTAGGTGTATTCAGCTGACTCATATGACGTTTGATTACACCTATAAATCGGCTAGCACCTTCACTTTTCAAAAGGGGGTACTACCATTTCGAGAAACATTTTTTTATTCTATATTTAATTTTTTTTTCTTTTGCAACCTTGTGTAACGACAAAGTTAGAATTGCTTGATTAAGGGTACTATTTATTTATTTGTTTGTACGAGCGATACATATCTATGTGTTGGTAGGGGTTCCTCAAAAGCAGTTTTTGTTTGTATCTACTAACAATGAATTTATATAACTTAGGTTTGTTCCTGAAAGATTCATTTTGAAAATGCATCAATTCGTTGAAATTTTCGTTCTTATCCCAATATTGACATCACTACAAATCAATACGTTCACGAAAATTGGTTCCTGAAACTTTAAAGAATAAACCAAAGTAACTAATACTTATATACATATCGCCTGTTTAAATACATATAAATAGACTCATAATCCTGTATGTCACAGTGTTAGGTCCTTTAATTTGTGGATATACCTTATTAACAACCTATACCTGACGCAAATGAATTTAATGACATTCCGAGGTGAAAAAATACATTTTTTCTACGTATCCTCCGCCATTGAGTACGGCATCTCATCCGCAATTTTGATGCGGCATCTATCCCAATTGTAGGGGAGAGATGCCGCACGACGACATTTTCCTCTGGAATTGTGGATGACCATGCTCATGATCTGAATAACTTCTAAAAGGTCCCAGCTATTCAACCGATGCATGATTTACCAAAAAAAAATCGAACGATTTAAAAAAATGAAAATTTAATGTGGTGCTGTAAATTTTCGGCACTTCGTGATGCAACTGGACGCACATAATCATTAATAAAATTTTCGTGAGTTAATATTAAGGATTTTTTTTTGCATCTCCAGTGTTGTAATTCGTCGAAAGACAAGCTCACAATATCATATTACCGTATAAACGTGACCCTATATGCGAGATACAGAGAGTGCGGCATCTCACCCGAAATTACCCTGTATGACATCCATGGTTTGGTGTTTTTTCGTATTTCACCGAACATACTTGTAATTTTTACTGTGATTTCTTGAAGTATAGTAAAAATAATCGTTATTGGTGAAGCTAACTAAAAATGATGAAAATGCATATGGGACTGTTTTGCCCATACAGTACTTGACTGTAATAAAAATAAATAAATAAATAAATAAATAAGTAAATAGATAAATAAATAAATAAATAAATAAAAAATGAGTTCATTTATTTAATAAACAAAAATAATTGATGAATAAATAAATAAATGTTTAATATAAATATGATTGGAGCGAGAATTACAAAGTTTTATCTTTAATATCCGATTTCATGACATTTTTATTTATAAAATGACTTTAATGGAACTCTAATCCGTCTAATGGAGCTCGAACATATAAAAAACTATCTTCTTTCGATTCATACCTGTAAAGCTAAATGGTCATGCGATTTCAATTCTCAGCAAATAATTATCATACATTTTCGGAACTACTTACATTTTCCTAGACTTTTGGGTTGTCATCTATACCATTATTTTGGATCAGTTTCTAGTATTTATCAATAACTTTAAGTTGAATGAGCATATCTACAACAATTTTGAACATTTATTGAAGTGATTTCTTTTGATATCGAACTTTGAATTAAGACTTTTTAATAACGCTGATGTTCCCTGTTGTATTTCAATTGTAGCAATATGTGTGAAAAATTTCAAAAAAGTGATTAGTAAATCACATTTTTCAATTAAGGCATAGAGTACAAATTTAGGTAGCGTGAGATGGTTACTGGATATATAACATATAAATTGATCCACATTAAGACATTTTATTTCAATACACGCAAAGAAGAAAAGACATAATCATTAAAAATCCTGATTAAATCATACAGCAAATAGTAACTAGACACGAAAACTGCCATAAAACCATTTACCAAATGAATCTGCCCAACAGACGAAGAAAGTACCTAACTGCTTCCACATGTGCGAAACCACACCGGGTCATGGCTCAACAATTAGGCAAACAATAATGACAACAAGGGAACAATTTAGGCCCAACATCACAACTCGTGACTTTCCCTACAAAGCTCACAACCTTCAACGGGCTGCATCTCGTGTTAATCATTATCAACTTTCGCTGCGTGATGCTGCAACATTGATGCAAACGAACTGACAACTATGCTTTTTACGGCATAGCACGGCCCCAGCTGAACGTTAGCGGTGGTAGCAACAGCAGTTGCATGATACAACCACTCCGACTATTCAGATGCCGGATGGCGCAACAACGCCAGAAGGAGATCTTCAAAAGGTGGGAAATGTGAATGATTAATCTACTCATCCGCCGAGAAACAAAAGAAAAAACAAAACACATCAGCCTCTGTTAAAGCTTCAGATTTCTTTTAAATACCGGATTTTGTTCGTCTTTTTATTAACATCGTTATCATTTGCATTATTCACAAGGTTTTGCTCCTTACTGTTATAGTTATCTTTCCCTGACTGAAACAATTTTCTTTAGGCTTTCTCACAATCGCGCTATCACAAACACACGCCATTTTTCAGGGCTCTAGCTATAAATAACACATTCTTCCACTCGTATGGAGAGTGTTAATTAATATCAGCAAGCAGTAAAAGAGAGATAGATTTTCACTTTTGTTTCAGTAATTGAGCACCACTAACGATTACAGCAGAGAGATGTCTTCACATTAAGGACTGGGAGATTCCTATCAAATGCTCTGGCGTAATTTCGTAAGTGGACTGAAGCATAAATAACTTCGTTATGTTTTGAACAAAAAGTAACATTGTTTAGGAAAATGTGAAAATAAATGTATTGGAAAATTCGGTGTATTGCAACAGTAACATTGAAGTTAATAATAAATGAAATGAAGGAAATACAACACTTAGTCTGCTGTTCGGAAATGATTGTGTGATTGCAGTTGAATTGTTTTTTTTTAAATTCAATGTATTTTTAGAATTGTTCGCCATCCGTACTATTGAAACTATATTCCAAACAGGCAAATCAATCAGGCTTAAAATTCATTACAATGAACGATTATAAAAAGTCTCGTGCATTTTTGGAATTCTATCAATAAATCACTTAATAGTCAAGTCTTACAGTTACATCTTTGTCAGAACTCGTTGAGCGGCACAATTTTCATATAGTTCCTAGCTAAGTTTGGATGTTAGTTTTATTATTGTTATCTTCTTAAATTATTTTAAAAGTGCAATATATTGAGTATAACACAATACTATTAATTATTAACAACTTCGAGGGCTATTTCGAATGTGCCATTTAACAAATATTAACAAGAGCGTGGAATTGTATATCCTCACTGGTCAAGGAAAGAACTAGCTCGCAAACAAATAAAAACTTGCTATCATCGATCTAATCGTCACTGTTTTTTGCTTAAAATATGCCACACCTCTTCTGTAGTGGTTTTCGCTTCACAGATGGCCTCGTTAGTTGTATGGTGTTGCTGGTAGCTTTTGACTGGAAAGTGGGACTAAATGCACTGATCGTTGGTTGCATAATTGGCATCGCAGCACTGTACTGTTGCTTCATCTGCTGGTGGCACTTATTTGCCAGATAGCGGAAAACGCTGGCTACATTCACATCCTCCTTGACCGAGGTTCGTATCAGTCGACAGTTGAGTGATTGCGCCAAAGTCTCAGCCTCGTCGAATGACACTACGGCCTTATCCATAAGGTCGATTTTATTTTGGACTAGGACCGTCGGAACTTCACTGCACTCATTTTCCACCTTAACCTTCCAGTCACGAATAGCTTCGAACGATGCCCGATCCGTCGTACTAAACGTTAAGACACAGGCCTGTGCTCCACGATAGTACGCCTTAGTGATTGCATCGAACTCCTCCTGACCTGCGGTATCCCACAGCATAATTCGAATATCTTCACCATCGAGTTCGATCTGTCGTTCGAGAAAATCCACTCCTATTGTTTTTTTGTAATCCTTGGTGTAGATGCCTTTGCAATATCGTTGCACCATCGACGTTTTCCCAACGCCACCATTCCCGACTACAATCACCTTGAGTGCTATCTCCAATTCTTCCTCAAACATTGTGAAAGATTTCTAACAAAAACCTACACTATTCTGTCAATTCGCATTTCAATCCGCGTATCTGTCTAATCCAATAGCATGCATGGTGGTCCAGTTCTCTGGTGCAGTTCAAACATACTAACACTAAATACGGAAATCTGATAAGTCATTTTTCTGAGTTGTCCGAGTTGCTTGCCTAGATGTCGTCACGCGGACCGCGTGGTACGTCAGCTCGATGATTCGATTCTCGACTTGAAATCTAGATCTCTAGCTTCTATTCTACTATCGCATTATGTGTGCGTCACGTTTAATTTCGTTGTCTAGAACCCCCGGCGTTCCCGGTGCGATACTGGGACCTGTGTTCGTCAGAGGGTGCGTGAGTGTGTTCTTGGTTCTAAGTCAGTACTAGACTGAGGGCCACCTGCAAATCCAAATGAGACACATTACTCGTTGTGGTAGCTATCTAAAATCATAATCAGGTTAAATATCAAAAATTGAAATAAGAAAAAGAAATGAAAATTATTTTGAAACGTAAAACCACCATCCAATTAGCTGAATAAGAAAACAACCAAACCGAAATATAATATAAAAAACAAATTATGAAGAAAAACCAATAATGGCCCACAGTCCAAGTACTAAAAATATAACCAATGTACAGCACGACCGACAACCAATTACCTTATATAATCGAGGAGGTAGGTTCAACATAATACGTATAATTTTCTAGTTTAGACTTCTGTTCCGTGCTAGTCTATGCTGTCCATTAATATTTGAAACGGCCTCAATGGCTATAATAAAACGTTAATAAAAGTTCAAATGTACAAAAATTATTATCCTGTCTCATCGACGCTCTGGATTTGTTATATACTTATTTAGTAGACAGAATTCTAGATAAAACTTGGTGATCCATATTCATCCGTGGCCTAAGCAGTCCTAATAAGCAACAACAAAATAAGTGCTACACAACAGATGTAACCGTCCAAGCAATAATAGGATCACAGCAACGGCAAAGATTATAATGTGCGAAAGCTCAAACTCAGTTTCCTATTTCTGCTTGAATTTACCGAGCCCATCATTCACTTCCAAACTTACTGAGCCTTCACTCAGAATCGAATGCTTGAGTGCAGTGGAAATATAAATTCATTCACAGGGGTGGGCCTAGCGTAGTTGATAAATCGATTGCCGATTGTTCGAGTCCCGACCCCGCACATAGGGTTAGAAATTTTTCATAAGAGACTTTTCTAACTCGAAGAGGCGAATGACCATAAGGTTAAAACCTCTATAATCGAAATAAAAAAAATTCATTCACCAACCAAAGCATTCATTTTCAAGCAGAAATGAACTGCGTATCTATGTTCGGTGCTATTTTGCTCGATTATCCTTTACTGAGCCAGCATAGAAACCAAATTCTATTTGCTATTGAAACTGAAACTATCTCAATGACTGCGCTGCAGTGAACGTGGCAACCAAAAGAAAAAATTCAGTCAGCGTGACGTGCATGAATTAAATTTCACGTTCCTCTCACGCTCACATGGGGATGTCAATTTTTCTAAGTTCTGACAATGTGCATATTTTAGGCATTCTATTAAAAAATCAGGTAAAAATACACTTTTTTAAATTTGTTGGGGCAATACAGAGAGTGTTTGAATATTCATTTAATTTCCATACAGCAATGCCTCAATTGAGCTATATTTCGTCAAATTTCCATGGCGAAATACTGAAAATTGAGCGAGTGACAGTGAATCTCTGGCGGCGCCTCATCGAAAATTTATTTTGCGGTTTACATCACAACTCAAAATGTACTGAACCAATCGTTTTCAAATTTTGTACAGTTCTTTTTCACACTATTCCACAGGTAACTACCGAAGCTATTATTTTTATTCCAGGATTTTCAAATCTTCGAAGCACTTTCAAATTAAAAATTCGATTTTCACTCAAATTAGCTAAAATGTTATTTTAAAAATTAATAATAACAATAATTTCATAAAAAGCGCTCGTTGTAAAGGCAAACTGTAAAAAAATTCAAAGCGATGTGTCCAGGAGATTTTGAGTTATGGTATACACCACATTTATTCAAGAAGCCTCCTGAAGATTCACTGTCACTCACCAAAATTCAATGAATTTAGGTGAATGGATATTGAGTAGCTTGAGCTAGGCTGGACGGTGTATTTAAGAAGTATTAGACATACACAATTGGAGCAAAACAGTTGCTAAGGGCCACAAGTTTCAGTCGTTTAGGCTCATATCCGAAACATGTGTACGAACCTACAACACTGCTCGCTTGCATTTAATGCACATTAAGTAAACCTTTTATAGGAAGCGCAGCGATTGTTATTATGCAGCCAGTGTTCAACTGTCAAGATACATGTAGTGAAATATTGAGTAGACAACAGTACTATGTCACAGACATTCTGCATATATCGATTTGGAAAAAATACATAGGTTTTTTAATAATTTTTATTTAGCGCAATCGTCTGTGGTAAGGCTAATCTGGAACTAAAGAGAGTCAATTAAGCATGGCTGTCACGTTCCTGATATTCACAAAACTAGCGTCTGGGTATGGAATCGGCAGACAGCCTGGATTGCATATTAAGATGGAATGTTCTTCAGTGCTAGAGTATATAATTTCTATTTCGCTTCTCCGACATCTAGGGTGGACGGCGCCTTTTTTCATCTCATTAGTAAGAATGTCACTATTTCGATTGTAACTTGACTTACAGTGATTGGATTGCGCTTAAATAGATATCAGCATGCTTGCCTCGTTCTTAAGAAGCAGTTACATTAAAAATCTGGTTTGGAAAATGTAAAATACTCGAGTTTGAGCGAAGCGAAAAGTCGAGTACAATGCACCCTTATTCATCCTACCATTTGACTTAATGCGTTGAATAGAGAGAGCAGACACTACTCTGTATTCAAATAAGTAGGATGAATAAAGGAGCTTAGATGAAGTACAGTAACCCTTCAATGGTATTCTCGTAACAATTCCAAACGTTCACAAATTCACCACTTCCATGAGTACGAGGTAGAAATAGACGATAGAAAACTGAAAAATAGCATTTAGTGCTTTGCATGTCCAGTATCGGACAAAACAGTATGATAGCTGCGATATTGGCATTCCTTTTCGTACTACCAACCTTCCCACTATGATTAGGATGATGCCATCTTGTGACAGATACTAATGCTGATGCACCAACGCTAGAGCATGAAAAATAAGGAAAACAGAAATTATATTTTAACTAAAATAGGAAAATTTGAACGCGACTTCACAATCAAAGAAAAACCAGGCGATTGCCACCACCATGAAAATGATTCAAATTCCGTGAAAAATTTAATTATGTTTTCGTTTTTCTCTAAAATTTTGTAGAGGACATCTCAATACACATGGAACATCGAAACTGTATTAAAAACTCTTCTCAGCTATTTTTGCAAGATTGTTGAGAAAATTAGGTCGAAGATTTGGAACGGGTTTAGATAAAAAGAATAAAGAAAGTCGTACCGAATGTTCATGTTGAATAAATTTTTGGTTAAAAGTGGAACATCTGAGGAAATTGCAAAAAAATGTATATGGTAAGTGCAAATCAATAGAAAATTTTGCACTCTTATTTTAAAGTCTGCTTCACTGAGTACCAAGACATTTTATTTTGCAGCAGCGATTTTTTTTGAAGATATAAAATGCTGTAGACAGAGGTGGGCCTCAGACAGAAGTTTTTGAGTGTTAGTGGCATCTATGTCAAACCATGCATATTATTGGCGTATTTTCACTTTCCATAAGCATTTGGAGGTTGTAGACCTTCTTTCGCATTGTCCAGAATTTCGCGCTGCGAATTTTTCCGGAAACATCTACAAGCTTGCTTGTAATAATTCAATTTCTTATCATGTGCTCATCGCATCAAATCAGATAAATATGCAATATACTAGTTTCTGATATAATCTTTCGAAATGCAATGTGATTTCCGTGTATTGTTATTAGCATTGTGTTGACGTAGAATGGATATGTAACGGCGGTTGTAGACATAAGTGGGCCATTATTTGTGGACTGAAGTGAGCCTCTTTTATAACCCCGTTTTTTGCGTAGTACTATATTTCTATGAGACATGCTAAAGTCTTCATGACTTATTATAAATTTCTTCTTGTTGTTTTATTTATTATATGTGGAGCAATGAACCGCTTTTGACCCTTGCTGGAGGTGCGACACAATTTCATTAATTACTAGTAGGGTGATGAGCCTATTTGCGCCATGTTTCTATTATCACCCTACCCATTTGAAGCCGTTGGTTAGAACAGTGTCTGCCATCTTTGTTCAACGCATTGAGTCAAATGGTAGCGCAACAATAGGGGCACTCGATTCGAGTTTTCATTGTGCTCAAACACAAGAATTTTACTGTTTTCAGCGCATTTGTGTTTTTATATTGGTTCTCAACAACGAAGCAAAGCGATTGATGTCAATTTTTACACATTTCATTGATTGTAAGGCAAGAAATTACCGAATTAGTGAGGCACCTTGCTTAGTATGGTGAAAATAGGCTCATCGCCCTATTACAATCGATGGAATGCGTATAAATAGCCATCAACATCTTTGCTTAGTTTTTAGGAACAAATAACAATAAAACTGTCCTGAAAACGGTGAAATGCTCGTGTTTGAATATACTCCAATTATCGTCCTACGATTTGAGCCACTGTGTTAAACAAAAATCACAAACGCTGTTCAAACTAACGGTTTATAATACGTAAGGTGATAAGGAAAACATTGCGAAAATAGACTCTGTTTAAGTAGTAATTATCAAAACCAAAAATCCACAGATCTACATTTCAACGAATCCCAGCTTTTTTTTACTGAAATTCTTCATTTTGAATTTTTGCCCTCCATTTGAATTGCGACATGACAAATTTTGCAAAGTTATATATAAATCTCCCAGATTTATAGATAACTTCATGTATGTGTATTTTTTAGAAGAAAATTATCTTCTCGCAACAACCTCAAAAAACTCAAAAAACACTTATAATTTCAATGCATATACATATTTAAGGCAGAATAAAATGTTGATCGAAAACTTTTACAACATCAAAAAAAGTTCAAAGGCCATCACCGCTAAAAAATAAGTTTCGTTAAGTGATACTCCAAAATGATAACACGGTGCTACAGCGATTTTGAAGTTTCCAAGAGCCCTAGTATAGGTTGTAGAGCGCATCAAATGCAATACAAAAATTGCTTAAAAAATGTTGTGTACCCCCAAAATCTTGATTTATGCCAAAAAATTCATCTACTTCGACAGTAAAAAGTTAACTGTGCTGTCATTTTTCAGCAGATTTGCCACTTTCTAACTATTCTGGAAAGAAGAAAAATAGGACTTTCCAACGATATGCTGTTTTGTAAGAAACAATGCGCAATTTGTGGACAACAATATAAAATTACCAGTTCTTTTAGATTTCTTCATGCAAAACATGCAAATCGTTCAACATTTTGCCAGTGGCACGTCCTAGTTCGAATGATACTTTTAAAGAACATTTAATTTCAATCCATTCAATGACAGTTTGATTATGTAAATCGGTCGAGAAATTGTTAAGCTATTCAATTATTTCCAAATTAGGAATTGTCGCGCATGACTCTAAAGGCGAAAATTGAAATTTCGGGATAAGGGAACATTCATAAATTACGTAACACTTTTAGGGAGGGAGGGGGTACGACAAATTGTGACATATGGGGAAGGTAGTAAGCTAAATCGTTACATAACATGTTTTCGATGAAAAAAAGAAATGTTTTTCCTAGAATTTTTTACGTAATAGGAGAGTGGAGATAGGGGAAATTTGAGACAATTTTTTACATGGGAGGAGGGGGAGTCAACTTTGGGCAATTTTTACGTTACGAAACGAATGGTTCCTAACTGCAGTGGTGCAATGCCGTTCACAGTAGCAGTAGCCTCTTAAGAGCCATTGAAGATAGTTCCTAATTAGGCAAAATCGAATAATTTCGCTATTTCTCGATTATGATGTTCAAAATATCGATGAAATCGGAATTAGATTTTTTTTAAGTTTCATTAGAACTAAAACGTAGCTTTGGAAAAATATTGTGCCATTTACATGCTTTTTATGACAAAATCTCAAAGAATTATCAGTTTTCACATTTTTGTCCACAAATCCCACATAATTTCGTCCAAAACAGCATCGCATAGCATACCGTTGGAAAGGTCTATTTTTCTTTTCTCCAGAAAAGTTAAAAAACTGAAAAACGGCTGAAAAATAACAGCGCAGCTAATTTTTTATTGCAGAAAGTCCCAAAAATGGATTTTTTTGTAACAAATCAAGATTTTGGCGGTATATTAAACTGACCAAACATGGTTTTGTTTTGCATTTGAGTATGTATACCTACAACCTATACTAGGTCGCTTGAAAAGTTTGTTCAATGTTTTGATTTTTGTAGCAGCGTGTAATTTATGCCTAACGATAATTATGCCAGTCGTCCATTATGGCTAATGTATATTATGCCTAACGTCCATTATGGCTAACGTCTTTTGGCCTAACGTCCATTATTTCTAAAGTGCGTATGCCTAACGTACTAATGCCTGATGGGGTACACCTTATCTAGCTGAATATAACTTTTTTGCGATACCCGCAAAAAAATTGCATAATTTCGTTCAGTTTCCATGAGCTTATTCAAATCATCATTACGTAAATTACCGACGACTTGCATGAACTAAGCATCTGACATGTAGTACCTACTCAATGCAAGTAAGTAGTTTGCAGTAAGACACATTTGAAAGTATTTACTGCAAAAAAGCTGAAAAAACTCAACCAACATTTAGTCTTCCGGCCAACGATGATTGTCGATGTGGAAATGCTTCACCGCAAACAATCTGATCGCTGTGATGGCTGCTGCTGGAGGAAACAATAAGCCTCTTTCAACACCCTTTTGTTCGTTTCGAATTGGTAATAAGACAGCCCACAGACGGAAGGTAACAGCTGCTCGTAGCAAAAAAATATGAAAGCGAATATGATGTGTTTATGAAATTTAATTAAAAACCAGAGAGAGAGATAAGAAAAAACGACCATCGATCAGGGGGCGGGGAGCAGTGCAACGGCGAGCCCATTCGTGGAACTTCGCCGTGGCTTGCAATATCGATGGAGGTAAACGCCTTCAATTCAATCGAAACCAACGGGAACGCAAACAAACCTCGGTTAAGAAGGAAATCATCAACAGACAATGATTATTTCCAGCCCTAACTCTTTGTTTTTACACCCCGGTTGAGAAACATACAGAAGAAAAATAACGCCATGCGCGGCGATATTGTCAATGTTGACTATTTCTCAGCACATGGACAAATTTGTGGAAAAGGAAAATAGGTCTAATCGATCTAATATTATTTGACAGTGATTGATTTTTCAAGCATAAGCCGATAATTTCCGCTGACAGTGTAAGTAGAGTGCATTTTCCTTTCACATATTTTGTATAAATGCTCATGTTAGATATAATGTGAATGCTTTCATGACTGTATGAGCGAACGCCACAGTGGGTTAGTCCTTTGGTTCAGTGTCCGGAATCGAATACAGTCCGAGCGTTAAAAATTAAAATTACCTGCCTACCTTTCTCAGACGATGATAAAACATACAGCGTACAGTAAAATGGTTCGAAAGTAGTTATGTACGATATATACCAGAAACCATACGTGCACCATCGCATCTGAGCATACATTATATCAATTTGGGTTCCCGACAAAAACAAATCATGGACACTTCACAATTCTTCATTTTGATAAATCAGATAAATCTATCGTGCATATATATTCCAATTTTGATGGTTGAATATATGATAACTCATGCAGGTGTAGTTCTGTAACTTTGCGTAATTAAATATAAGACCATGAACATGTTTTAAGGTTTACCCAAGCATCAATTTTTCCATGTGGCTAAAACCATAATTTTGTATTACATGATTCTGAAACATGCAGAGGGGGAACAACTTGACAGCTCCTATACAAATCGTTGAAACCACTTTTTTTGGGTCTGTGGGTCTAAAATGGCGGATCAATCTTTATTCAAGAGCAATTTCTAAAAAAAAGCGTAAACTTTTCCACAGTGAAAATTTTCTTGGTCAGATTTTTTTTCCTTTCGGTCAATTCATTTTTGAAGACTTTTTGGGTTTGGTGTTGTTTTATTATAAAAATAATGCATCTTCATTCCGATGCATTATTTTTAAATGATTCATGATTTTTTGGAATCATCAGCATACAAACAAGCGGCGCTTATGCTAGTTAGTGAGCATCTTCATTTAGTTTTAAGATATTAGGTAGTAATATTTGCATTGCAATGTAAACAACACACACAATGATACTGGACTGTTTTTCTCCCTCTCCGATAGAAAATGAGCTGTCATCAGTTCTGAATTTTGTGGAAACCTTTGCACCGTAAATGTCGCATGCTGTCAGAAATAAACAATCGAAGTCAATCCCGCCTTTGTTAAATACGAAGTGAAAAATAATAATCACAAAACTAAATGTATTTAAGATTAACGACAAACTTTCGAGAATTGTTATATGCGAAAGATATTTCAAGGGCGACGGGAGAAGCAAAAGTTCACACTAGAAGCGCACTCAAATCAAATCATGCATTTTACATTCGGCACAATTTGTAATCCTTTTATGAAACTCCAAAATGACGAATTAACTTGTTTATATTGATATTAAATTATTACGCTGTTTTGAAATGATCATCTTGATTACCGCTTCCGAATGTAAATAAAGAAAACAAGTTCGTAAAAGACGCCACGGCATTATTTTCTCGCATAGAAATTTACAGTATCGCAATTTGTGGACGGCGTTCTATGGTGGCGACATCATTCGAAACACGGTGGTTTCATGCAACTTAGGCTAAACGTCAAGTTGCGGGAGGGTTGGAAACATGTTACAATACAAATAGTTTATCTGATATAAAGTATATGCACTCAAAATCCGACTGATGAATATTAATTTTAGCCGTTCTATAGGATAGAAAGACTATGAAATCACTCCCCAAATCGACTGTTAAGCGAGGCCCGGAGGGCTGAGTCTTTTGTATCATTCGACTCTGTTCGTCGAGTTCGGAAAATGTCTGTATGCGTATGTATGCATGTAACCAACAATTGCACAATGGTTACTCGGAGATGCAAGAACCGTTTTTGTCCATTATTCTCAAATGAAAAGCACAACGTTCCCATAGACTGCTATTAAATTTCTTTAAATGACAATTTTCAGCGGGTTGAGGTACATGGTCACTAGAGTGGTCCAAAGTTGCATGAAAAAAACGCAAAGTGCGGAAATTCAAACCTTGCACCTGAAAATGATAGTTTGGGTGCCCAATAAGCTTTCCTGAAAATTTCAGCTCATTTGGTACACTGGAAGTGGTTCCGCAAACGGCTCAAAGTTTGTGTGGAAAAAATCGACCAAATGTATGGAACAACGCATCAGTTTTACATTTTCAGATCTAGGTGGCGCTGTAATCGATCAATGTTTTCCGTGAGAAGAATTAAGAATCCTCTTGCAACAATAAATCGACTCGTGAAGACTGCAAGTCAATCCAACAAAAACTGACAAAGTTATAAGCGCGCAAAGTTGGTGGTGTCATAGGTTGTAGCTGGGGTGGCACACATGAAATTACCATTTAAATCGATAACATGTCGTCTAAAAGCTACAAAACTTTAAAAAAAATGTGATCTAAATTGCTTGTCTTCATAGTTTCAGTTCACCGTGCCGATTTTCTCAAACTTAGTCTCAAATGAAGCGCACAGGTTGCAATTGAATTTAATTCTGATCCGACATCTGGATCCGGAGTTACTGGTTGAGAAGTGCGGTCATACTGTAGATCCCCATATAAACATGATATCTAGATGATACAAAACTTATTAAAATAGGTGTTTTGCAGGCCCGTAGTTACTTCAATCGCATTGGCCACCTAGGACGGTTTTGATGCCCCCGACAACATGCAAATGTTCAGAGTTGATTTCAGAGTTATTCTTCAGAAAATTCTTGACCGATTTCCACCATCTTCCAAATTTGAAATGCTGAAATGCTTCAATTGGCTACTATTGAATTTCATCTCAATCTGACTTTCGGTTCGGAGTTACAGGTTGGTTAATGCGGTCACATAAGAATTTCCCATAAACCTGCTTACTGTTTACCCCTCATATAGAAAGGTTTTGCCAATACTCTGAAAATCGTCTACCTAACCCAAACCCTTTTTCACTTAAATAGGAATTCTGGATTTTAACAAGTGTGTGTGCCGGGGGGTTACTTCCCCACATATCGCACAACCAACCCGCAACGAGGGTTTGATGGGGGAAGGCATTAAACACTCCTTAGAACCCTCTCCTTAACACCCTCCTCGCATTCCCATCGCCTTCTTCCACCATCGTACCGAAAAAAGCTGGGGGTGGTGTCCCTGGGTTGTGGAGGCTTTTTTCAACTAAATACTAATATTTACTAGATAATACTAGATCATCTGAAAATTTGAGAATTCTATATTTCGGTGTAAAAAATGTCGTTTACAAAAAAAAATGTTTTTGGCGATTCAGAAAGTGTTGGTCTATTCAGTTAATTTCCATAAAATAAGGGATCATCCATAAATGTAGCATTATATGGGGGAGGTGGGAGTTTTGTATTTTGTGATGATGTGTGATGACAGGGGGGTAGAGAGTCATGTCATGCTACGTAGCTTTACCCGTTTCATCTAACTAACATCGTTCTTTTATTTTTTTAAATTTTTTACGTGGTCAAGAGGGGGGGGGGATTTGCCGTCAAGCTACGTAATTACCAGGGGATACTTAAGGTTTGTGACGAAATGCTACGATGGGGGAGGGGGGGTTTGTTAAAAATCGCTCAAAAAATGCTACGTCATTTATGGATGATGCCACATTTGGACAAAATATTCCCAAATTTCCATTGCAAATTATTGAAGCTTGGATGAATGACAGTGAATGCAAAGGAAGTACCCGAAAAAATGTGGTGTCCACCATAACTCAAAATCTCATGCGTCAATCGTTCTGAAATTTTACACAGTTCTTCTTCACATTACCCAGGTAACTACAAAAGCTATCAACAAAAATTTTACTATTATTTTCAATGAATTGTCAAATGATTTTTTTAACAGTCATCGAATTTTTGACTTCAAAGTTTCAAAAATCGAGCAAACCATAAGCTCCTGTAATGACGTGAAGAAGAACTATGCTAAATTTCACGAATGGTCCAGTAAATTTTGTACACCACAAAACAAGCTTTCGACGAGGCACCTCCGGAGTCACTGTCACTTACTCAATTTTCTGCAATGAAATTTTGAGTAAATTTTGTTCACTTGTAATATTATTATATGCAAATTGGATGAATATCACAATATATACGCGAACGGAGGTCTTAGTGGAATGTACGTAATGTTTGAAAGATTTTCTTCCATTTAATTCCACTATGTTATAGTGGAATTAAAAGGAAGAAAATCTTTGGATGAATATACTTCTTTTATACCAAATTAACCTTACTTCGCCCTTAAAGCGTACTAGTCCCATTTAAAAAAAAACAAGCGATACGCTGTTCAATATTTACATTTTAATTGCGCGGGACATGTGGTCGGTGTTAAGACAGACCGGACTAAGTCGCAAAACATCAAAAAATGAAATATTGATAGCACTGGATAAATAATTTCTTCGGCTGCATTCGACTTTTGCCAAATTTGAATATGTGACAATAAACAAGAATTATGGCCAAAATTAGTTTCCAATTACAACGTAAAGGATGCTGTGATTCAAACTTTAAACACGTTTTTCGCGAAATCAATACTTTACTTCAGAACACAACATTTCAAAAAAGTATATGGGATTATTGTGCTTTAATGGGCGGTACAGGGACGGAGAAAACAATAAGCCTACCATATAAAAATCCCAACATGGATTTTTTTTACATGTATATATATATATATATATATATATATATATATATATATATATATATATATATATATATATATATATATATATATATATATATATATATATATATATATATATATATATATATATATATATATATATATATATATATATATATATATATATATATATATATATATATATATAATAAAAAAATATGGTAATTTTATGCATTTTGACGAATTTGGCGCCAACTCGTTGGCAGCACCCTCTCAATGAAACTTTCTGTACATGAGAACTTTCTCACAAAAAGTCACTTTGCGTACCTTGTATGGCAAAGTAGAGGCGAAAAGGTATTCAAATTCATGAACAAAAAATATTTTCATTGTATAGAAATAATACAAAATAGCATGCATGAGTTTTAAGACAAATGTTAAATACAAAAATTAATAAATAAATAATTATGTAAAACTCAATACATAATGTTGTGGTGGTTATTTCTTTCCCTGATCCTTCCTCAGAACTAAACAAGAAAATAAAGAAGTAATAATGGAATATTTGTTTAATACCATAAACTCTTTTCAATGGGATTCTTGATTAATAAAAATATACTTAGTTGCTCAATAAGACAATATCTTCTTACAAACTGAGTTTTATTGGGTTCTGAGATGATTATGACTTTCATTGGTTTAGTTTTCGATAAAAATACACTGAAAAAATTCAGTTTGGATAATGAAAAATTTGCATTTTAAACTGCAAATATCTAAGAACGAGTTATAGGGAATGAATAATTCTGTGCGAAAGAAATATGCACTGGAAAAATATATAAAACAATTTATATTAAAAATTAAAATTGCAAGAAAACCCATTTTTTGTCTTTATCATATAAAGAAATGCAATCACTCTAGAAAATGACTTTTCAACCGAGGCCCGAAAGGCCGAGTGTCATATACTATTCGATTCTGTTCGTCGAGATCGGAAAATATTTGTGTGTATGTGTGTGTCATTTAAACTCACACAATTTTTTTCAGAGATGGCTATACCGATTTACACAAACTTAGTTTCTACTGAAAGGTATAACGCTTTTATAAGCTGCTATTGAGTTTTTAGTTGATCCGACTTCCGGTTCCGGAGTTGCGGGTTGCAGAGTGCGGTCACACAGCAAATTCTCATACAAACTGGTAACACCATCATGTCCGAATGATGTAATACATATCGAAAAGGATCCAACATTACTTTGATTTGCGGGTCTAGCTCACTAATGATCAAATAAAAGTAGCTTTGGCCACATTGGCTACCTATGGCGATTCTTGATGCCCCGGGGAACTCGCCAAGTTCCTAAGCTAACATCATACCTATTTCCAAGAGACTTCTTAGCCGATTTTTACGAACTTAATTTCAAATGAAATATACAGTAATCCAATTGGTTACTATTGAATTTCATTCGGTTCTGACTTTTGGTTCCGGGGCTACATGTTGGTTAGTAAGGTCTCACTGGAATTTCCCATATACACCATTTCAATCGTAATACCTCAGAGGCTAAAAATCTATTGAAATAGTCTCCAAATTACTTCGATTCGCAGGTCTAGATCACTAGGCATGATCGCACCGCTAGGTGGATTAAAACAGGTTTTAAAATGAGGTCTGAATCAACAATTTGAATGTGATTGCATGATGGAGAACTTATCGGTTATTTTTTTCTAGCGAAAACTTTATAGGTACATAATTTTCTGAAAGAATATGCTTTTCAAATTCGTACAATTCCTTTTATTTATTTACTTTATTTAAACTGTTTTTTTTTTTCAAATTTTATTCTATATACTCATTTTTCCAGGTTCTTAATTTCATGAATTTTATTCGTTTTTTTATTTTATTTATTTTGAATATTTGACTAATTTTAAATACTTGATCATTTCATTTTAAACATTATTTGCATTCAGAATCCTTTTTGCCATTCTCAAATAAAGAAAGGCTATGCGATCACTCTAGAACGACTCGCTAACCGATGCCCGGAGGGCCAAGTTTCTTATACCATTCTAACCAGTTCGTCCAGATCGCAAAATGTCTGTATGTTGTGTGTATGTGTGCGCGTCATTTAAACTCGCACAATTTTCTCAGAGATGGCTATACCGATTTGCACAAACTTGAATTTTTAGTTCATCTGACTTCCGGTTCCGGATTTACTGGTTGAAGAGTGCGGTCACACAGCGAACTCCCGTATAAACTGGTATCAACATGATGTCCGAATGCTGAAATGCATATTAAAATGGGTGTAATATTACCTGGATTTGCAGGTCTAGATCACTAATGATCAATCAAAGTAGTTTTGACCACATTCGCCACCTACGACGGTTGGTTGATGAACCCGGGGAAGACGCAGTTCCAAAGCTCATTTCACACCTATTGCCCAGCGAATTCTTGACCGATTTTTACAAACTGGATTTCAAATTAAAGATACAGTAATGCTACAGACTGCTATTGAATTACATTCGGTTCTGACTTTTAATTCCGGTATTACAGGTTGGTTCAGGAGCGGAACCAGAAAAAAATTTCGGAGGGGGTCCAAAATTTCGACTTTGAAATGTTCATTGTACAATACGTAATATGTAATACCCTCATTTAATTGAAATAAGATTTGGTAATCGAATCTGGTTTGGAATGATTTTGAACCTAGAAAGAATTTAAAATAGAAACTATTTTAAAATTTCTCAAGAAGTTAAAAAATTTGGGGGGGGGGGGCTGGACCCCCAAGACCCTCCTCCTGGATCCGCCACGGGGTTGGTTAGAAAGGTCACGCAGGAATTTGCCATATGTATAAACCGTTACAATCGTAATATCTCACATGTTGAAAATGTATTGAAATGGTCACCAAATTCCTTCCATTCGCAGGTCTAAATCATTGATTGCCAATCAATCATTCTTTGAATATATTGCCCACTATCTACAATTCCGGAAGTCCCCGATTCCGGGTATATTCCACAATTGAAGTCACATCGTTACTTCGATGATGACTGATGTTCTCAAACGAAGTCTCAAATGAAAGGAATACTTTGGATACCTTCTGATCAGATTATATATTTGATTTATTTTATTCACTATTTTCCTTTTATGCATTTTATTCATTTTTCCAGTTAATATCTTTCATTTAGATTCTGCA
Organism: Topomyia yanbarensis; assembly: GCF_030247195.1. Taxonomy (NCBI): domain Eukaryota; kingdom Metazoa; phylum Arthropoda; class Insecta; order Diptera; family Culicidae; genus Topomyia; species Topomyia yanbarensis. The sequence goes on from NC_080672.1 coordinate 155,961,139, forward strand.
TTGCAATAATCAGACGAAGTATTTTTAGTCATCAATTTTATTCACAATTATTTTATTTGTTTAGTTTTATTTAGTTTTTTCTTCTCAAGTCTGTTCATTTTGTATATTTTATTGATACCACTCATTTTTTTGTTTTATTTATTTTTTTCCTTTCATTTACTTTTTTATTTTATTCATTCTATTTATTTCTTTATTTTTTTTCTTTTTATTTATATTATTCCTTTTATTTATTCTATTATTTTTTTGTTCTTGTTGTTTATTTTATTTATTGCCTTAATTTCAAAACTTTTTTTTTGATATTGTCTAATTTCTCATGTGATGGTTATATTAATAATTCTATCTATATATATATATATATATATATATATATATATATATATATATATATATATATATATATATATATATATATATATATATATATATATATATATATATATATATATATATATATATATATATATATATATATATATATATATATATATATATATATATATATATATATATATATATATATATATATATATATATATATATATATATATATATATATATATATATATATATATATATATATAAAAGTCAAAGTGTTTGTATGTATATGATTTATAGATTCTCAAACGGCTTAACCGATTTCCGTAAAAATTTATACACAGTAGGTATTTGTTATGGGGCATGTTTGTGTGCTATTAGTTGGAGATTATCTGCCCGCCAGATAGCGCTTTGAAACAAATTGTGTTTTTCTCCTATTTCGTTGAAAATCGCAGCAACGCGCGATGGGTATTAGCTAGTTCAATATAAATTTGAATCCTTTTTTATTTACTTGCTTTATTGATTTTTTAATTCCTTTTATTTAATTGATTTTTTATATTTTATTCTGTTTATTTAGGTTCTATTGGTGTAGCCCTCGAAACTATGTTCATTCAAGTTTAGTTGGGTGCCTACTTCGAATGAGTTCTGCAAACTGATGAATGATTTAACAGTGATGCGAGTAAGAAATGTTTCATCTTACTGGTAGGTGGATTGCTTAAACTTTGGAAAACTAAATCTAAATGATCTTTAATACTATAACCATTCAATCTACTTTCTACCTCAGTCCGAGTAAGAGCTACAAACAAGCAAAGTTATTGACAAACAGCAGCCACACGATCTAGCAAGAACAAAGAAGTGCATTCCACTGCCCCGGGGTTTTTCAATGAAAACCCCCATTAGTTAGGTGTAGTATTTCCTAGCGGTTGTAAAGTAGGCATTGTGGGCAGTTTTCGATGTTTCTTTATAGTATAGTATACTTACAATAGTATTTCAACAGCAAAAATCTGGATAATAACAAAAATCTGCTTTGATTACGAACTACTACTTTTATTATGTTTGATTTGATGACATCCTTTTGAAATGGTCTATCTAAAGCAATTGTTTATCCAATATAAACGATAAAGAAAATCGTTAGAAATATTTCTCCGCTTTGACATTTTGTCTCATGGGCCACAACATTTTTATTTACATCCACTTTGACTGCATTCGAAAGATATTACTGTTTCAAAAACGATTTTGGTCCATCTAACAGTGTGATGTTTTTGATAACACATACTACATAGAACAGTGGCAGGGCTCAGAGAAATGCTCAAGTTTTCAAATTTATTTCATCATCAACTTATCCGAAAAGTGACTTCACAGTGAGCAATATATTTCGAATTGCTTGGATTTTTGTAGAATATACAAAAACTCTGAAAATAAGGGCCAGGGGTGTTCGTCAAAAAACGTATCTGTGCGTAGTCGATATTTTATCAAATTAAGAACATCGATTTTATAATATCAATTTTATCAATGTAATTACTTAATTGTTAAATGAACGCTTTCAATCCACCTAACTGTGTGATGAGACATTTCTTTTTACTATATTTATCGACTGCGAACATTTAGAACATGATGTTTCGCGATGTTTTTGATAACGCATTTTAGATGGAACAGGGGCAGAGATCAGTGGAACGATTTCATCAGCTTCAAACAACACTGAAAAACTGGATCAAGACTGGGTAAAAAATGAGGTGGCCTAAGCCTGATTACAGATGTGGCCCAACCTTGACGATAATCGTTTTCTTCAGTCGCTAAACACTACAGCCGAACAGATTAATAGTTAACCCCATAATAAATATATATACTTAGTTTAGCGGTCACATCGTTTTAGTCTGAGTTTAGAGTCGGGTTTTCACGACTATTTCAAAACTTTTTGGACTACCAAAAACAATACGAAAGCTCGAAGCTTTTTACAGATAACCTCCGCGACAAGCAATGTTCTGAAAAGTTTTCTGTCTGTCTGATAATAATAATTCCACGCTGAAACACGGATGGCAACATGTACCATATACGAGAAATGGCCGTGGCCCAACCCTGGCGATATACCCCTATATAATGTACACCGATGTTCAACGCATCAGACAGTTCACCTCAGATGCGAGCAACAAGAAAGAGACTAAAACAGAAACAGTTATTTCAGAATAAGAAAGCGGCGAAATAAACCATTAGTGCAAAATCATTTTCTTTTGCAGCATCGTGTTCCTCTCTGGAATACTGGTAATTAGTGAACATTTGAGTCAGCTCGTTTTTCTTGTTTCACACTGAAATGAGAACGAAAGGTTGAAGTTATTCCGCAAATCGGCAAAGGAATGCCAAGGCAAGTTGAATAAATGATTTTTCTCACTGGGAACTTGGCTGGTTGGTGGCCAAAATGACAGAATAGAGAGAATAAAAATAAAGTAAGTAGTTTTTTCTGTACATTATGTCGTTTGTAAGTGTACTCTTTTAAAGAAGAGCGAAAAAGACCGTAATTCCACTTTCTTACACGAGAAAGGTTGTTGTATAATTTAAAAACTCAACTTGATAGCCTAGGCCCACTGAGACCTATGCACCGCTCAGTTGAATGCGGTGAGATCGCAATTTGTCTAGGTGTGTATGTGTCAAATAATGTTCAAAATTCTCAGGAATGGCCGAATCGATTAGCGCAAACTTAAGCTCAAACTAAAGGTATAAACTCCCCATAGGTTCCCACGAGAGACAAACGAAAAAAGCATGTTTTACATTTCTCATAAAAGAAATGTATAGCCCCAACGACCCACTGCTAGTTATTCGACGCGGTCTACTCGGTCTAATCCCCGAAGGTGAATCTAGCCTATTCACGAGCTACCCGGTAGGGTGTCAAGGTCGATCCGACAATTCCGGTGAATCCTGACGTCCAGTTCACTGGCGCCCCGACGACCCGAACCCGATGCTACGTCGCGCTCTACTCAACTGGTCCCCGGCGGTGGACCCAGTCTACACCGTCGGAGAGTTCCCGGCGGCGGAATTTTCCCCGAAACTCAATTTGTGGTTCCACATTATAGCCAATGGCGCTATTTTGTTGGTCGCTTCGCCATTTCCTCTGCAGCTCGGAGAGTATACTCATAACCACTCTGTTGACAGCGTCCCAGATATGCTCGACGTGGCAGATCTCTTCGACGACATTGTCCACTGTCACACCAAGATACCTGTACGAACTTCTTCGAATCAAGGGCATCCGAAGACCACATGTTACGGTGTATCTTGCAAGTTCACACGATCCGAGCAAAAGAGGTAACGAAGCGTATCCAAACCGATGCAGGTACTTCTGGAAGCATCCATGCCCGGACAAAAACTGCGTCAAATGGAAGTTCACCTCTCCAGATAAACGCAGATAAGGTTTTCAGGTAATGAGGTAATGGTGACGATTTTCCCGAAAACATCAGATATTGAGACTTTCTTATTTGTTTTTTTTTTTGCATTAGGATTAGTAATAATGATGCGAATCAAAATCCTTTGTTCAATAGCTGTAGTGAGTACCCGAAATATGTTGTTCACTGCGATGTCATTTTTTGCGTTTGAAATTTGTATGGAAATTAGTATGGGTAAACCTACATTTTTGCATTTTCGATCCTGCAGACTACAATTCTGCCTGCAGTATGCCAACATTTAGATATAAGTATAGGATATGTTGAGCAATGTTGCAGAAGGATGTATGGTGTTAGAATGTCACTGAAACAAGTTATAGCTGTTCAAAGTTCGATAAATCGAATTAAATGCCAAAAATCATATTTTTTGCCAACACTGCGGGTGTACCAACAACATTTCATATAGCATACCAAAATAACATCATATATTTTAGATTTACCACATTGATATGTTTGGATGAATTATTTAAGAGCCTTAGCTCAATTTCATGGGCGTAGGTAGCTGAGGAATAGGGCATGGTAAGGGGGAGGGGTTTCAACATATTTAAATTCGAACTCAAATAACTGAAATATTGACGAGTTGGAATGTTCAGATGAATTATTTTAAAACATTTGCACAATGTCCTATGCAGAATAGTAGCAATGAAACGAAACATACTGTATCCTTTGACTCACTAGAAGAAAAGTTACAGACTGATGTCGAGTTGATATGTCAGAGGATTGCATTGATTATATTTCAGTTTAATACACACTATGATTTGATAGGATGCTCTTTGCCATGCTGTTCGATTGCTGTTGAACTGACTCAGGTGGATTAGCCAAATGTTTTAAAATAATTTATCTGAACATTCCAACTCGACAATATTTCAGTTATTTCATTTCGTATTTCTATATATTAACGCCCCCCTCTCTGTCCCCTCTCACTACGCCCTATTGCTCAACTACTATAGTTTTGTTATAAATAACCCATCGAATGACGAACTTAAATATTCTATTCACAAAGCGTTAGTAATAAGTCGATTGTCTGCCTAATTTTACCTACCTGTGATTTGATTTGACTTTCGAAATTTCTAACAATGATATTGTCCCATGCTAATTTGATCGTTATAATATCCGAAGAGGGAGTTCTAAGAGTTATAAGAAATGTCTCATCACACTGTTAGGTTAATTAAAAGCGTTTTTATTTGTAAGAGTTACATGACGGTGAGATCATGGTCATAAATTGAACCAAATATTTTGTAACATTTTAGATGTTTTAAGTGTTCAATGAAAATATAGACTTCTTTACAGACATCAGCAAATAACACGAACACTACTTCTCGTGACAAGCATGCTTGTATCATCACAGAGAACAGATTTTAACACAACCCGCAAGTAGATACGGAAGATCAAGATCGGAACAACATTTATCATCGATCGATTCTACATCGACAATCGATGTTTATAAAATTAAAATCTCTTAGTTTGTTAGGTAAGCCTATTTGTTATTCACTTTCGAATACTATTTCTATATCTAAACGAACAACTGCAGTAGAATAACTTGCAGAGATACCCTTATTGTGTTAGTGTCTTCTATCATAAGTAAAGTAAATAGTAAGAAACTGATCAAGATGAATTTGATGTATTCAAACGAGCGACGTCCATATTTGTATCGTGGACGCGTCAGATATCTGCTCGTTGAGATAAATCTTCTTCTTGGTCTCATTCTAGCTAGAGGGCTCGAAATAAGTACTATTTATAAAGCCCACTTTAAGTGTATTTGTGTTAATTGATTTGGAATTATATGCAGAAAAACCAACATGAATGATGTAAGATAATGTTCATTATGTCAACGAATAAACAAATTAACAAAAACATATGTAAAAACAGGCCCAGTTCAGTTGTACATACAATTTCTGCCCACGACGCAAAAAACACAAACTGGTTAGCCACATAATCGTATTCGTTGCGAAACTCAAACGAATCAGGGTCATGCCGTTCCCTTAAGTAGACATAAAACTCTCTACTTTATAGGCAAAATAGAAGCTAAAATATAAGACGCACTCAAGGTCTCCCACCTCCTGGCCACAGCGGCTCCAACTGACCGACCAACCGTACGTGCGTATCTAAAAAATATGCCTATATATGCATGGCGATATCTCAAACTCTCAACGGTTTCTCGACACTACGACGCGTTGGTCAAAAGCTTCTCAAACAAGAAAATCCGAAATAAAAATAAAACCCCGCATAGCAAGATTGGAAAAGGAACCGCGTCACGGAACGGTGACTACGCCGAGATTCGGAAAGGGTCGTTCTTTTTTTATGAAACCAACCACGCAATAACAATCCGTACCCTTCGCCAACGACTCACAGCCACCAATCAGCTGCTATGGACTATACTTTGACATTCACCCCGGCTGACTGTGATGGTAAAACCTTCCGTTATTGATGGGCCAGCACACCGAGACCGTCAGCTACAGCGACGTTCGAATATGGAAAATAATGAACCACCAGATGCTCAACGGCATGTGAAAAAAGACTACGACTCGATATGGAAACCGCTTATCAACCCGCCGCAGGAGACTGTGTGGCATCCATTAATGAAAAGGTCACGAACTGAAGGAGATTCACGAACATGAACGACGCAATTTTGACGTTTCGTTACTGTTTTGACTGCGTATATTATCGATTTGGTTCGAAGCTCAACTTTACGTAAGAGTAAATATTGTTAGCAAGCGTGTGCCACGGTTTAAGAAGCTCCACCAGCAGCAATTAGGTTGAGAGGTTTTCGGCCCAGCCTAAAGCCAGCAACATCTCTCTATGTTAACCCAAGGATCGCGCCAAATCTAACTTCAGCAGTACTGCCCATAATCGCAAATCAGTCCCATAAAGATAGAAAATCCCATAAAAAACGGGACAAATATACGATCATGGGTAGAGTAGACACGAAAATAAACGCGGGCGGAAGTCTTATGTGACTCTCTATTGATGTCCCCACGCTTTTCGTGGAGGATCTGGCTCGTGTTCTCAAGTGACATACAGGGTTGCCGATAATAAAGCATTATCCTTATATAGAGTCACTTTAGTGCGGTAATATGATAATGTCGAGTTTCGAAGAATTACAACACTGGAGATGTAAAATAATCATTATTGACGCGAAGTACCGAAAATTTTCAGTACCACATTAAAGTTTCGTTTTGTTTTTTAAATTGCGCGATTTTTTTTGACAAATCATGTAACAGTTGAATAGTTGGGACCTTTAAAAGGCATTCTGATCATGCACACGGTCATCTATAGTTTCAGAGGAAAATGTCGCAGTGCGGCATCTCTCCCAAACAATTGGAATAAATACCGCATCAAAAAAAAATAAAAGATGATAAACAATCACTTTTTTGCGATTTTTTAGAAATTTGAGTGAAGCGAATTGATCAAAAATGTTGTACATTATAATGTATCATTTCAAAAACATTTTGAATTTTTCTATGCAAAGATATCGACAAGCGACTCGGTGAAGAAGCTTTTTGCAGAACGTCTCTGAAAAATACGATTTCCGGTTTTAATTACCATTCAGGAGCTACTTAAACGATTTACACTTTGCATACATATTCTATGTAAAAACTATCTAATCTCGACGTCGAGTTTTCGAGATAATTTTTCAAGTGGGTTTTTTACTCATAAAATGGTGTAATTTATCGTGAAAAATAGCAATTTTTCTTTCAAATGAGTAAAAAACTCCATAATTGAAATTTTTTTTCGAAAACTCAACGTAGTGGTTAGGTATTTCTTACATAGATTGTGTATGCAAAGTTCGAAATAAATCGGTTAAGTAGTTCTTGAATGACAATTAACATCGTAAATCGTGTTTTTTCCAGAGACGTTCTACAAAAAGCTTCGTCACCGAGTCGCTTGTCGATATTCTTGCATATAAAAATTACAAAAAGTTATTGAAATGATACATTATAATGTACAATAGTTTGAATCACTTCGCGTCACCCAAATTTGTGAAAAAAATTCGCAAAAATAGTTTTTTGCACGCTGACACCCTTGGTCCTCCCTTAAATGAACATTTGCGTCAGGTATAGGTTCCTAACAAGGTATATCCACAAACTAACGGACTTAGCACCTTGATATATAGGATTATGAGTCTATTTATCTATATAAACGGGTGATATGTGTCTAAGTATTAATTACTTCGGTTTAATGTTCAAAGTGACAGGCACTAACTTTCGTGAACGCGTTAATTTGTATTGATGTCAATTTTGGGATAAGAACAAAAAATGAAGCTTTCGAGGATAAACCTAAGTTTATAAGTTTATTGTACAGAGAAATCGTCAAAAACTGGTTTTAAGAAACTGCTACTAACACATAGATGTCTTTATAAAGTTACTCCAACTCGATCATAACATAAGGAAAAAAATACTTTTATTTAGTTGGATCAAAAAATGTTGCTCGAAACCCTTTTAAAAAAAGTGAAGGTGCCGATTTTTAGGCGTAATCAAGTTTCATGAAACTTAGCCGAGGACACCTAATCACGAAAACTTTTCCGCGAACTAGAAAATACTTCTGTTCACTATTTTTCAGATTGAGACAACGGTGCGGCGCACAGTGGCCGGACAAAACCTATGTTTCAAATATTGATACTTTTTATTTATTCCTAATCCTAGGTTTCTAATGTATTGAATGACATATTCTCTAAATTTTGTGACCACCGAATAAGAATTAGATTTTTAAAGGCAATTTAAACATCGCTGTGTCAGACAATTCTAATGAAATTCACTTTCGAGATCACAATATCTATCTTCACTTTAAAAACATGTTGCTCTTTCAATTTTAATCCGATTTGAGTACAACTAGTTTCATTTTAAAAGGAATTTAAAAACTTTGTTGATCAATTAAACATGTTCGCCAAATTTGATTCTAACTATGTTTTATTACTACAAATATATCCTAAGTCGGTTGATAGCAAATTCTTTTTCACAAATGAATTCTGTACAATCAGGTGAAACAGTTCGGAACGGTCACCTATAATACATTCTATGGGAAATCATCTCTACTTCTCGAGTTTCAATGTCTCGTTTTCCGCTTTTTTCCCGGATGAAGAAATTTGGTGATTTTTTTTTCATGACAAAAACCACTTCAGTGTATTTTACATACTTGTCGCAATTGATGAAATGATTTCATCAAATATTGTATGGATTACTTTGATGCAGGATTGACTTTTAAAAATGTACGGCATCTCCCAAAATTACCCTATGATAAACGCACGAATGCACGACAATCGGAAATGATTGGGGTGGACGCTTCGACAAAGTAAATCATAAGATCAAGGGCTTTTCGATGGAACCCAGTGTAATTTAGAATCAATCCACTAGGTAGTGCTGAATACCTTAGAATTTCCTATACATTTGATACCGGGTCATATCTCGTGATTAGAAACACTTTACAGAATAAAGTCTTCGGCAAAGTAAACTATAAAATCAAGGGTTTCCAAGGGAGAACAGTGTTATTCAAAATTCTTTCCCTGTGGCGCTAAGGTATATAAAAATGTCTTATTCTGTTTTCATTAGGAAGCCTGGTTGTACCTTTCATTTGGAACTTAGTTTATGCAAATCAGTCCAGCCAACTCTGAGAAACAGAGGTGACATTATTTACCACATACACACATACGCTCACACATACAATTTTCCAATCTCGTCAAACTGAGTAGAGTGATTTAAAGCAAAAAGCTTACAATTCCTCATCACTTTTCTGGTTATACATCAGTAACCAAGCAAAATTCCAAAAGCGCCATTTTGATGATATTTTTTGGTTGAGTGATGTGGCATATCTAACTCAGTTTGCTCCAAAATGACTATGCTGGGATCCAAAATGACGTTTGTCATAAGCGGACCCTACACGAGCAGAAATATTGACAATAAATCATATATTGATCAATATATTGATGGTGTAAGGTCATTTTGAAAATATTGATTCAGTAGAATTTAAATGGGATTGATGGATTGAAGCAGTCTTGTCAATATAATTATTGACAATATTTCTGTCTCGTTTAGGGTCCGCTATAAGATAGCACAACAGCGACGATACGAGAAAGCCAAAAAGGTGCAAAATCAGCCTAGTCTCAAACAGTCCAATTTTTTTCGAATCAACATCAAATCTCGACGTTTGATTCATTGTAAAGGCATTTGGCATCAAAAAAACGAATTCGATTTCTGAAATTTTATGTGGTCCTCCCTTTGAATACTATTTTTTTCCGGATTATATAAGAATTTGAAAAATGACCGGACGATGCAGTCATATGCATATTTCCGGAACTATGGGTCTATGAGGACAGCTACCCTTTCATTTGAGACTAATTTTGTAAAAATCGGCCTAATCATCTTCGAGAAACTGATAAAAGCTTAATTTTGAAAGGTTGTCATTTTTCCAGGACTACCTAAAACTATTATAGTGGTCAATATGACCAATGAGACTTCGGATTGGAAGGGGAAGAAGGGTTTAGTGAGGGATGCAACCAACCGCATGTTATACTTTCCATTTGATACTTGGTTTGTGAAAATCGTTTCAGTCAACACCGATTAACCGAATTTCTGGAATATGCCCGAGCCCCGTAACTTCCGGAATTGTCGACAGTGGACAATGAATTCAAAGAATTCTTAATTGGCCATCTGCGATACGAAGTAATTTGATGTCCATTTCAGCAGAATTTTAACCTCTGAGCCGTTTCGATTGTAACGATTTATATGGGAAATTCCTGTGTGACTGTACTAATCAACCTATACTGCCGTTTTGCCCGCAATTGTCCCACGTTCCACAACTGACAACTACGAAAAACGCGATTGAAGATGTAAATTATAATAGCCATCGGCAGAGAAACGGTGCTATAAATAAGTGGGGCTGTTATGCCGTGAAATCGGATAGAAACCGAAAAATTCTCCTCATATCAGTATCATCACAATCTATGCAAACGATGTTTATTATTCGTATTATTAACAAAAGCGTGCGTCGAGCGCTTTCAGTTATGAGGAACATTACAGGATTGATCTCAATACCGCAATTATTAGAATCGCACACATTTCTTTTTACTGAAACTTTCTCCACCAAGTTATTTTTCAGTCCCAGGCGCGACGTAATTATGTTTTATTATATACTTTTTAGATTTTTTGTTTATGGGACAATAATAAGTAGAATTCCAATTCCAAGTTCTCTGGGGGTATCAAGAACTGTCATAAGCGGACAATGTGGTCAAAGCTGCTTCGATTGGTCATTAGTGATCTAGACCCGCAAATCTAAGTAATGTTGCATTCATTTAAATATGTATTGCATCATGTGGCCATCATGGTGTTGCCAGTGTATATGGGTATGTGCTGTGTGATAGCACTCCTCAACTCCGAAACCAGAACTCCAATCCAAATCAAGTAGCATCGCGACCTACGGCGATGCTACACCTTTCATTCGACTATGACATTGTTGAAATCGGCTGAGTCATCTTGGGGACTACACACATACACAC